>NC_064931.1:278515317-278828095 GCF_023897955.1 Schistocerca gregaria
AAAACAGAAGATACAAGATTCAACAGTCCCACTGGGCATAAAATACAACTATCAGTAACCAGGATCTTTTGCAAATACTGTTCCACATGGTCAAGTTGTGAATCCAGTTGGGTCATCACTGGTGGTTCTGAAAATTCTTTTTCTTCGGACGTCTCCTATGGGCATAATCCTCCAGCTACAACACCACCGCAGTATGGTTTCAATGACAATCAAATTGAAATACCATGTCGAAATGCATCTTAATATCTGCACACTTGCAATGTTAATTAAAAATTACTGCAGTTAAATTCATTTAATGTAAATGTATAAAAGAATAAAATTGTGACATTATATTTCAAATTGTTTTCATTTAAAATAACTTTAACCTTTACTTTTTTTTTGAAGTTCTTGTACTATGGCCTGAAATATTTCGTCTACGCATATGGAGACGGTTTGCTGTGAGAACTTAAATAAGGAAGACAAACTGGGATCACTGTCACCAGTAACAAAAAGTCGTAATGTTACATCTCGCCTCTCTTGAATGGGATACTTCCTCTCATGTTTTAGCTTGTTTTGGTCGCAATGGCCCGATTCTACTCGATAAAAATTCAGAATCACCTATTGACATTCGGCAAAAGTTCACAAATCTGCCAGATGGTTGTTTTCCCAAGTCACTATGCGTATCACTTGCATTGTATCTGCAAATCAGAAAAAATCTGAGTTTTTGTAACTTGAATTAATTTAGGCAGGTAGGCACCTACTTAATTTTTAAAAATTAACTGATTACGTTTCACTAGTTTTATTTATCGTCCCATCCTCCAACGGCTTTTCTGAGTCTTCGTGTTTCTCTTCAAAATATCGCCACTCAAGCATACCTAAGCCACTGGGGCACAGGCTGCTTGTTCATTATCAGTGCCCCAGCTCATTTCCTGGAAGGCACCGGCCTCCTGTTGGTGACTGACATCGATAAACTGACACCTGTTGATGGCTGGTGACCGTGTGAGATTCGCAGGGCCACGAGCTTTTCCGCACCGTGGGAATGGCTCGAGGTCGAAATTAGACACACCACGACGGACAACAACAGACCAGAAGTCTGTGAGGACGCTCGTAAAACCAAAGTCCGTGGGAACAAGATTGCTCAACGATTTCACGAAATGTTTCTCAGGTAGCTGAAAAAACTCAAAGCAAATATCCAACAGGAAATCAAAACTTACTTAGCAGCCAATGCATGTGCCTTTGAAGTGGATTTGTGGTCTGAAAAATGTACTAAATCTGAATACGTTTCCGTTGTTGATCACTATATGATCTCGAAATGAAAATTGAATCGCACGTTTTATGCACGGCGAAATTTCTTGCTGAAGACGCTAACACCAGTCTCAATGTTTGCAGAGAAATTTTGTCTGAATTAGAAAGTTACGACATTTCTGTCACAGATTTAGAAGGTGCAACATTTGTAACCGACCCGGCGGCTAATGTAAAGTCAGCTCTTTCGCCGTTTAAGCGGCTCCATTATATACCACACTGCATTGCAACTGTGCCACGACACGTGTTAGACGAAGAGAAATTTCTCAAAGAATCTGCTCCACAAACACTCAAATTAATAACAACCTCAAACATGATCACGAATTAGTTTAAAAAACTGGTTTGAGGCGAAGAAGCTTCTCATAAAAACGGTAAAGTCCGTGATAGATATCCACTGGAATAGCGCTGTCAGTATGATAAGAGTCTGTGGAAAGTACCATCGACGAGACTACTGCCGTACTAACAGAGCGGAATCAAATGCATCGATTAGAAGGTTGGAATAGGGAGCTTGCTACAGTTTTCGTCCCCCTCCTGTCGAAGTTTCGAGACGTCACTGACGAGCTTCAAGCAGAGAAGCATCCGACATTCGTTTTGTTTTGCTAAGACACTACGATATTACTGTCCACCGCTCTGTTTCAGAAACAACTAAGTCAACGCCATCGGAACTGTAGTTGTCGGTATGAATTCTATCTGCTTCCTTGTTGACGATGATGATGAGGTCCCATACTCCGAGGAGCGTAGGGGACGATGCGGGAGACCCGCACCGCTGTACTAGTCAAGGTCCTAGTGGAGGTGGTTTGCCGTTGCCTTCCTCCGACCGTAATGGGGATGAATGATGATGATGAAGACGACACAACAACACCCAGTCATCTCGAGGCAGGGAAAATCCCTGACCCCGCCGGGAATCGAACCCGGGAACCCGTGCTCGAGAAGCGAGAACGCTACCGCGAGACCACGAGCTGCGGACCCCGCAGGGGTCGGTTCTCGGCCCCTCGCTGTACTCCCTGTACACTGCCGACGCCCCGAAAATGGCAGGAGCTGAACTGGCGCTGTACGCTGATGATACAGCCCTGTTCACTCGCAGCATGAACGCCCAAGTGCTGAGAAACCGCCTCCAACGCGGGTGCGACGCCCTTGGGTCATGGGCAACCAAGTGGCGGCTGAAATTCAACGACACGAAGAGCCAGGCAGTTGTCTTCACCCGAAGACTTCTGCCGCGAGGGCTTACGCCGGTCGAAATCCTGGGAGAACCTATCCCATGGAGTGGGACGGCAAAATACCTAGGGGTTACCCTAGATCGCAGGCTCACCTGGAAGCATCACATCCGTGATGTGAAAGGGAAAGCAATAGGACGCCTCCGCGCCCTGTATCCACTGCTAAACCCGCAGTCGTCATTGCCGCCGCAACACGGCATCACGCTGTACCTAACAGTGGTCCGCCCACTATTAGAGTATGCGGCGGTGGTCTGTGGGAAAGCCGCACATGCTCACATTGTGACTCTGCAGAGGATACAGAATCGCGCTCTGAAGACTGCCATGCACCTTCCGAGGCGATACTCGACGCGCCAACTCCACGAGGACACCGGGATCCTGCCTCTCCGAGATAGGTACCGCGCCATCGCCAAGAAGTTTTACGAGAAGGCGGGCCACTCCCGCAACCGGCTCATCCGAGGATTGGGCCAACAACCGCACTACAGGCCAACCACGCGTTGGCCTGACCTGCTGAGGGATTAAGTTTTACTAATCCCCCAGCAGAGTGTGTTATTTTTCTCTTACAAGTCATACCAGCATGGACAATTCGACAAGTGTGTTAATGTATTTTTCTTTTCTCTTCCACAGGAACCGCAGGAATGACAAATCTGTCTAGACTGCACCATTCTCGAGCCAAGGATCGGCTCGTCTTTACAGCGTCAGCGTCAGCGTCAGCGAGCTGCGGACCGCTTCCTTGTTAACAACCATTAATTGCCGGTAAAGGAGTAGCTGTTAAGGTCTTATTTTATAGAGCAGACAGAAAACACAGCACTTAAGCGAAGGGCAAAGTCTTTCCTGAAAGGGAGGACAGAGATTCGTATTGGACATCTTGTCGCATCATTTTTGTGCCCCAGCGTTCGAAATCTGAAGAACCTGAAACCAGAAGAAAGAGAGTAAGTGCATAGTACTGTGTGCAGATTGTCTGCTGCATTGAAGGATGTCATTATTTTTCTCCCTACCTCCGCCCCCACCTCTCTCTCTCTCTCTCTCTCTCTCTCTCTCTCTCTCTCTCTCTCACTATCTCTCTCTCCCCCCTCTCTCTCCCCCTCTCCATCACTCCCTCTCCCTCTCTTTCTTTCCCTCCCTCTCTCTCCCTCCTTTTCTTTCCCTCCGTCCCTCTCCCTGTCTCCCTTTCTCTCCCACTGTCTTATATATGATTTTTTTTTCTTTCATATACTGGTTGCGTCAAACAAGTACAACACAAATAGGTTACTTTTTTACATTATATATTTTTTTCAGTTTCAGTGAAAGAAAGTGGCTTGCCCCCACGGAACCAAAGAAAAGCCGATCTGGCAGTTGGATACTAGACTTAGATAATCCTTGGAGCAGCAGCAGTACAGATGTCGAAATTTCACGTTACTAAGCAACAGCTTACCCTTTACAATGAGGATACAGCGCATTTGCTGACAGTACGTTAAAAAACGTTTCCAATCCAAGGCTCTTCAAATTAGCTCGATCTGTGTAAAAATCTATAGAAAGAAATTTTAGCCGTGCAAGGCTAATTGTCAACGAGGAAGGATCATTCATTAGCCTACAAAATGTTAATCATCTCCTGATTCTGCATAAATTCTATTGGGTAATGTTTATCCTGCAGAAACTGTGCTATGCTTTATTTAACTGGTGCAGTTCTTGTTTTTCAACGGAAATTTGTGGTAACTAATGCTTTATTCTTTTTCTTTGTTTCTAAAAAAAGTCAATTTCAAGAAACTTGCAACTCAAAATGTAATGATTTTGTTAATCTAGAATTCTGCACGTAAATCTTACCCTTCGTTTTAGGAGAAAGAATCGGACCAACTGAACAACAAATTAAAGCTGTAAATTCTGACTTCTTGTTATAGTACTGAATACCGTTATTGGATTTTCATTAGCCGTCCATCTAATTGGCTAACGTCCTAGATTACAGCATTTTATGTATTCATTTTATGAGCGGAAACCATGAAAGAAAGAGCCTTGTCTACAAGTCTAAAAACAGAGGAAATTGCATGCATTCCTGTAATTCCTTTTATTTAGTTTCACTCTGTTACAGTATCCATAAATGCCATGAGAGTATTTGTGAGACAAGTCACAGTGGCAGAATCTGGTAATTATGTGACTTAATTTTCAAACAGCGCAACTCAAACATACGTCCACAGAATTCAAGGCTTTCGATTCTGGTTTGGAGGAGTCGATGGTAGTCACAGCCAACGTAGTAGGCTACCATAGATTATTGTGAGTAAGCGGAGACTAAGGCAGTTTTCCTAGTTGCGTTGGTCAATTTAGGTAGTTATCGAGTTACCTGTATATTAGGTATGTTGCATATCTGTCGGACGTTACGTCGTTTACATCGCACTGTTTCCGTATGCGGGTAGTGTCTTACTAAATTCCCCTAGAAACCGGAAACGGTGAAATGTCTAGAAACTGAATGAGGATATACAGGGAGAAGAAAAATCCGCGCGCTCGAACTTGGCGAATTCCTCACATACTAGCAATACAAAAATGTCTGTCACAAAATTTCGTCCTGCGTATATTTCGTGCAGTAAACGGTCGTTAAGGATTGCCAATCTGGCAACACCGCAATCACGTCTACGGTAACTACCTCTGCCAGTAAAAAGAACATTGCTGTGCATTTGGTGCAGTGGGTAGGGTTTTCGGTTAGATGCAGGAGGTAGATGGCTCGATTCTGTGTCGAGGCTTATTTGTTTCTATTTGCTAAAAGTAGTCTGGCATGTTAATCGTCATGTAGCGATTACAGTGGCTCTTTTACAAAACATTTGCAATTACATACTATGAACACAGAAAAGGACATACAATCGCTTTCATTGGTCAACTTTTAAAGAAGCACTTTGCAGGGCGTGAACGTAAATGTTTCGCACCACTGCATCTACTAGACCCCATATATGTTTTGTGTGAACAGTCCCCCAATGGTACCATCGAAACTTTTGGCAAAGCACGTTGTTAGCCCTACTGGTGACGTAGGACCCTAACAAAATGTAATGGACCTGAACTTGGCAAGAATATTTAATCGATGGGACCATTTGGGGAAGGGACAAGAAAGTCTGGAAACTAGCAGATGCGGTGGTGCGAAACAATTCGCGTCCACGATATGCAAAAGATTTCTTTAAAAGCTGACCAGTGAAACCGATTGTGTTTCCATTTCTGTGCTTGTAGTACGTAACTGCAAATGTTTTGTAGAAGACCCACTGTAATCACTGTATGACGATTAAGACGCCAGACACCGTACCACGCAGACTACTTTTAGCAAATATAAACAAATAAGCCTCCACTCACAATCGAACCCTCGATCTACTGCATCCTGACTCAAAACACTAGCCACTGGGCCAAATGCTCAGCACCATTCGTAGGTAGTAACCGTACACGTGATTACAGTGTTCAAAGACTGCCAATATTAAACGTCCATTTACTGCCCGAAATATCCGCACGACGAAATTTTGTGACGTACATTTTTGTATAGCAAGTCCGAGTGCGCGAGTGTTTCTTTACCCTGTATAAGGGACCTCATAATCCTCAGAAAATTTTTGTTCCACATTGTTCTCCTCCGGTCCGTTACTTAAAAGGAAACAGTATTATAGCAAAACTAAAATTGTTAATGTTTAATTGAGATGTTTAATTATAAAACTGATAAACTTTGATGAGAAACAGAGGGCTGTTGTAGTAAAACTAAAAGAATACATATTTATCACACAGCCCTAGAAAACGCAGATTCCTCAAGAAAAGTAAGATTAAAAAATCGAACATCGCTTCAATACATCGTCGAGCTTGCCCAAACATGTTTTTGTTATTGCTAGACAGATTTTGGACTTATTAATAACGACAAAAGATGGCTCTAAGCGCTATGGGACTTAACATCTGAGGTCATCAGTCCCCTAGGCGTAGAACTACTTAAACCTAACTAACCTAAGGACATCACACACATCCTTGCCCGAGACAGCATTCAAACCTACGACCGTAGCAGCAGCGCGGTTCCGGACTGAAGCGCCTAGAACCGCCACAGTGGCCGGCTGCTAATAACGACAGGAAACGCTTGCCTTTGATCATGACGAAGAATGTTCCACTGAGTACAAACTAACAACAATATACACTCCTGGAAATGGAAAAAAGAACACATTGACACCGGTGTGTCAGACCCACCATACTTGCTCCGGACACTGCGAGAGGGCTGTACAAGCAATGAACACACGCACGGCACAGCGGACACACCAGGACCCGCTGCATTGGCCGTCGAATGGCGCTAGCTGCGCAGCATTTGTGCACCGCGCCGTCAGTGTCAGCCAGTTTGCAGTGGCATACGGAGCTCCATCGCAGTCTTTAACACTGGTAGCATGCCGCGGCAGCGTGGACGTGAACCGTATGTGCAGTTGACGGACTTTGAGCGAGGGCATATAGTGGGCATGCGGGAGGCCGGTTGGACGTACCGCCGAATTGCTCAACACGTGGGGCGTGAGGTCTCCACAGTACATCGATGTTGTCGCCAGTGGTCGGCGGAAGGTGCACGTGCCCGTCGACCTGGGACCGGACCGCAGCGACGCACGGATGCACGCCAAGACCGTAGGATCCTACGCAGTGCCGTAGGGGACCGCACCGCCACTTCCCAGCAAATTAGGGACACTGTTGCTCCTGGGGTATAGGCGAGGACCATTCGCAACCGTGTCCATGAAGCTGGGCTACGGTCCCGCACACCGTTAGGCCGTCTTCCGAGCACGCCCCAACATCGTGCAGCCCGCCTCCAGTAGTGTCGCGACAGGCGTGAATGGAGGGACGAATGGAGACGTGTCGTCTTCAGCGATGAGAGTCGCTTCTGCCTTGGTGCCAATGATGGTCGTATGCGTGTTTGGCGCCGTGCAGGTGAGCGCCACAATCAGGACTGCATACGACCAAGGCACACAGGGCATCCACCCGGCATCATGGTGTGGGGAGCGAACTCCTACACTGGCCGTACACCTCTGGTGATCGTCGAGGGGACACTGAATAGTGCACGGTACATCCAAACCGTCATCGAACCCATCGTTCTACCATTCCTAGACCGGCAAGGGAACTTGCTGTTCCAACAGGATAATGCACATCCGCATGTATCCCGTGCCACCCAACGTGCTCTAGAAGGTGTAAGTCAACTACCCTGGCCAGCAAGATCTCCAGATCTGTCCCCCATTGAGCATGTTTGGGACTGGATGAAGCGTCGTCTCACGCGGTCTGCACGTCCAGCACGAACGCTGGTCCAACTGAGGCGCCAGGTGGAAATGGCATGGCAAGCCGTTCCACAGGACTACATCCAGCATCTCTACGATCGTCTCCATGGGAGAATAGCAGCCTGCATTGCTGTGAAAGGTGGATATACACTGTACTAGTGCCGACATTGTGCATGCTCTGTTGCCTGTGTCTATGTGCCTGTGGTTCTGTCAGTGTGATCATGTGATGTATCTGACCCCAGGAATGTGTCAATAAAGTTTCCCCTTCCTGGGACAATGAATTCACGGCGTTCTTATTTCAATTTCCAGGAGTGTATATAGGTTTATTGTGTCTGTGCATGTAAACTATACTTGCATCAAAAGTAATTGTATTGGTTACATAAAAGCGCAGAAGTTACGTGGTCAACAAATTTTTACTACATATAAGATGTAATTTATGTTTTGTAAGGATATGAAACACACAATGGGCTAACGCTGAATGACGTGCAGTTCTAATTTTGTGCAAAAGAAACAAGCAAACAACAAAGAGAATTCGTTGGCTCCAGTTCCTGTCACACATTTATTTATGTATCAATGCTACCAGTACTACTGGTAATCCTACCATTTATTACGTTGTTTACGTATTGTACCAAAACTACGGAACTGTAGTTTGGTAGAACAACTCTAATTGCAGTTATCGTAATAATCAACTGACTTATAGTAGGAAGCACGTTGCACAAAACGTGTACGATTCATTATCTCCCCGTAAGCCTTGAGACGTTACTAACAGACGTATGATTCTCCACAGCGAGCAGAGTGCATGACTCACTGGGCTTGCTAGCCGACTGACTGGCGGGCCAGGACGCGAGACGCTGGCTGGGCGGCCTGAAATCAGCTCCGCGCATGACTGAGAAACCAGCCGCTGACCGGACGTCCTCGCTCACTGACTGACGCAGAACTCAGATTTATCGTCATAGGAATCAAGAAAAAATCCTAAAATCTGCGCTCCTAAGTTGGCTGGGGAGTTAAGAGTCGGGGGCAACAGGGTATGTGCTAACACAGGCAGAAATATCAGCAAGAATAAGGATGTACAAAATGGTTCAAATGGCTCTGAGCATTATGGGACTTAACATCTATGGTCATCAGTCCCCTAGAACTTAGAACTACTTAAACCTAACTAACCTAAGGACATCTCACAACACCCAGTCATCACGAGGCAGAGAAAATCCCTGACCCCGCCAGGAATCGAACCCGGAAACACGGGCGTGGGAAGCGAGAACGCTATCGCACGACCACGAGCTCAGGACATGGAAGTACACTGAAGCGCCAAAGAAAATGGTATAGGCATGCGTATTCAAATACACAGATATGTAAAGACGCAGTATACGGCTCTGCAGTCTGCAATGGTTCAAATGGCTCTGAGCACTATGGGACTTAACATCGGAGGTCATCAGTCCCCTAGAACTTAGAAGTACTTAAACCTAACTAACCTAAGGACCTCACACATATCCATGCCCGAGGCAGGATTCGAACCTGCGACCGTAGCGGCCACGCGGTTCCAAACTTAAGCGCCTAGAACCGCACGGCCACACCGGCCTGCAATGTCTATATAAGACAACAAGTGTCTGGCGCAGTTAAATCGGTTACTGCTGCTTCAATGGTAGGTTATCAAGATTAAAGAGAGTTTGAACGTGGTGTTATAGTCGGCACACGAGCGATTTGGCACAGCATCTCTGAGGTAGCGATGATGTGGGGATTTTCCTTTACGACCATTTCACGAGTGTACCGTGAATATCATAAATCCGGTAAAATATTAAATCTCCGACATAGCTGTGGCCCGAGAAAGATCCTGCAAGAACAAGACCAACGACGACTGAAGAGAATCGTTCAAAGTGATAGAAGTGAAACCCTTCTGCAAATTGCTACAGACTTCAATTCTCGGCCATGAACAAGTGTCAGCAATACGAACCATTCAACGAAACATCATCGATATGGGCTTTCGGAGTCAAAGGCCCACTCATGTACCCTTGATGACTGCAGGGCACAAAGCTTCACGCCTCGCCTGAGCCAGTCAACACCGACATTGGACTGGTGATCACTGGGAACATGTTGCCTGGTCGGAGGGGCGTGTACTTGTATAGAGACAACCTAATGAGTCCATGGACGCTGCATGTCAGCAGGGGGACTGTTCAAGCTGGTGGAGGCTCTGTAATGGTGTGGGGCTTGTGCAGTTGGAGTGATATGGGACTCCTGATACGTCTACATAAGTATCTGACAGGTAACACGTACGTAAGCATTCTGTCTTATCACTTTCATCCATTTATGTCCATTTGCATTCCGACGGACTTGGGCAATTCCAGCAGGACAATGCAACACCGAACACGTCCAGAATTGCTACAGAGTAGCTTCAGGAACACTCTTCTGAATGTAAACACTTCTGCTTACCAACAAACTCCCCACACATGAACATTATTGAGCATGTCTGGGATGCCTTGCAACGTACTGTTCAGAAAAGATCTTCACCCCCTCGTACTCTAACGGATTTATGGACAGCCTTGCAAGATTCATGGTGTCAGTTCCCTCCAGCACTACGTCAGACATTAGTCGAGTCCATGCCACGTCTTGTTGCGGCACTTCTGGGTGCTCGCTGGGGCCCTACGCGATATTAGGCAGGTGTACCAGTTTCCTTGGCCGGGTAGCTTGCAAGAAATTTTGGTCACTGAATCAAATCGGAAGAAACGTTTCGATTTTACCGAGGAACATAGAGTCAAGAAGAAAGATTCCGGAACAGAGTTATATTTTCTGGTGAAAGAAAGTGTGACATATTCAGGTCAGATGGCAGGCGAACGGTGTGGTGTAAGAAAAACACAGAGATACTGCCGCAATATCTTGAGCCCACGGTGGGGTGGTGTACGCGTGTGCTGCAGGTGTTAGAAAACAGCGTTTTGGAGAGGGTACGATGGATCACAAAATGTATTCAAACGTTTTAAGGGAAAATCTAAATGCTAGTGCCCAAAAATTAGGTCTCTAAGGAATTTACATCTTTCAACAGGACAACGACCCTAAGCATATGGCTAGAAAATCGAGGGTGTAGCTTCCGTACATACACCCGAGAAAACTCTGCGCCCCTCCTCAGAGCCCAGTCTTTGGAAAGCACTGAAAGAGAACTACAGAAATAGACAAATTCCTGACAAGGAAGACATAAAACAAGCTCTTAAAGAAGAAAGGGCCAAATTGCATCCTCTCTGACAGCATACGGAGTTAGCTCTATGCCCAGACGACTGCAAACAGTATTAACTAAAAAGGAAACCCTACTTAACATTAATTTTGTAATTTAAACCAGGGTTTCACGTTCTAAATATCAAAAGACGTGAGTGGGCGAATACTTTATCAAGTCGCTTTTATATGAGATGTTCTATTTTGTTAACCGTGTTATCGCTATGAAAGTATTTTGTGGCTTATTTTTCGATAAAAATCATTTACTGATGTATCTTCCACAGGACTGGCTTTTCAGATTATGCATTCGCTTCTCTTCGCGTGCAACAGACTTACTTCTCCATAGGATTCTGCCGATGCGGTCAGTAAGTCAGCCGGCCGGTGTGATCTTGCGGTTCTAGGCGCTTCAGTCTGGAACCGCGTGACCACTACGGTCGCAGGTTCGAATCCTGCCTCGAGCATGGATGTGTGTGATGTCCTTAGGTTAGTTAGGTTTAAGTAGCTCTACGTTCTAGGGGACTGATGACCACAGATGTTAAGTCCCATAGTGCTGAGAGCCATTTGAACCATTTCTGAATCAGTAAGTCAGGAAACGAATGATAGCCTAACAGAGTGAGAAAGCGGTTCCTCGTCGTTGCTGTTAGGATAACGAATATTTCGTCCGAATGCCCTGTCCACGGGCAAATCATGGTTGCCGTTGCCCTTCATAGTCTTCTTTAAGAAAGTCAACTCTGATTCCGTTATTGTGGCCGGCACGGAGGGCACCTATAAACAGAATATAGACGAAATAGGATGGGGCCCAATAACCCACAAGATTTTACATTCTGTGACAACGGCCACTGAAACCTGCAGACTTACATATTTCAACAATAAGAGAAATTTAGGATTTTTTGAATTTCTCGCTGTTGTTCCCCTGAATATAAATGCGTAACGCATTTAGTGAAAGTAAATTGCTCATTTTGTTGTGACTCCGACTCATCGTATGTAGCCCATACTATTATTGTAACAATGAAAAGGTGAAAAGAAATAATAACAGTTTTTATCTCTCTCAACTTGAATGCTCCGCGAAAACTAGAAATAAGCAGCAAATGCCATGCCACTCCGCATCTCTCTCGTTAATATCCCTGTATTCATCGGCTGTTATGTCCCAAAAACAAGATCCTTTCTCTACCTCCGTTATTAAAATATCTGTGTCGATTTTCTGAGTACTTAGAGGACACACTGAGGACGACGCTTGTACACTCAGAACGGAGAACACAATACTGGCTGTTAACTAGCCACTGCCTTCAATTGTCCCTTCTTCGCACACCTGCCGCTCGCCATTGTGAACTGACCAGTTCAGTGGTCGCCAAACTGCTGCCCGCGGTTGTCAGCCGTATTTTGTAATAATAAATATGTAGCAACTAATAGCTCAAACGAAAACGTCAACTAACGTTAAGAGCTTCTTACGAGTGTAGTTTTCTTGCTGTGTAAGACACAAAAATACTTACAGAGACAGCAATATTTTAAGATGGGCTTCATTTTAATTGACGTTGATGAATTCGGCCGTAAGCTAAGTAAAGTTCGCCGCTTGCCTTAGGGGCACGTGTATTGCACGGTCTCAGAGGAGCGACAAGATGTGAAAGAGGAAATGTTTTATTGATTGTCTCCCAGTACTGACAACTCATGGGCGTGCGCGACTCCAACCTGTCAGCTGCTATTGCATAAAGTTTGATACAGAAGTAACATGGATTCGTGAATGTGCATTACTGAGACGATCAGTTTTAAATGCGGTGCCTACTTATAGCTAGGACTATTAAGTCAAATTGAGACTGTTATAAAACAACGCAGTGAGTAGAAGAAACATCACGTTCAAAACACTTCGTAAACATTTGTGATCATGCCCATAACGTATTTAAATATAAGTACAATTACTGTTATTAATCAATTAATCATCCGCTCACATAGACAACACAGCAACGCCTTGTCTCGTAATTACAGCGTCACAACTTTGTATTTGCTGAGGGTGGCAGCCCTCTGAAATAGAGAACAGTCTATACGAAGTGTTCCGAATGAAGCCGAATTTCGGCCGGCAGGTGTGGCCGTGCGGTTCCAGGCGCTTTAGTCTGGAAGCGCGTGGCCGCTACGGTCGCAGGTTCGAATCCTGCCTGGGGTATGGAAGTGTGTGATATCCTTAGGTTAGTTAGGTTTAAGTAGTTCTAAGTTCTAGGGGACTGATGACCTCAGATGTTAAGTCCCATAGAGCTCAAAGCCATTTGAACCATTTTTTGAAGCCGACTTTTAACGGATCAATACTTGCCAGGCGCCACCCTACGTTGTGAGTAGTTGCTCTTGAAAAAGAAAGTTTGACGACCATAGCAATGTGGCTGCCGCCACGCGATTTCCTTCTCGCTATGGGCGATGCGGCAAGAGAGCAGCCAAATTTCGCAGCAACAGACGTGCCACCTCGTGTAGACTGCTGTATCTACCAGGTGCGGCATAGCAATGGGGCCAGTTACGCGCAGTTGACGCACCGCAAATATTGCGTTCACATGAACCCAGCCTAGGGTTAGTGTGAACGGAAACTGGAACTTTACTTCGGCTTTGTCCTCGCAGATGTATTATCGTGGCACGAGCTATCACTCGCGTCTGCGGCCGAAATCGGTGAGCCTCTAGCGGCAAACTGCACGCGAGATTGATTGCGCGACTTAGTTCAGCACTGATTAGCAAGGAAATGTTTATCAGCCGACCTGAATCACCTGACGGCATTGCTACACTTTTAAACCAGCTAAAAAGCGTCGCAAGCCTCGCCTTGATCCACAATTTCGAGTTAAAATTGTCGCTACTCTAATATCAATGCTAAATGCGTTGTGCTATCTAACTGTATTCAGAAAGATTTTAAGATCCGACCAGTAGACCGGAAAGCTTGCCACACTGACATTCAGTACACCATCTCCAGCGGCTTTCTTGCAAGTTCCGTAGATTATTTTCACAAAGACTCAACAGAGCAATATTCCAAAGCTATGATGGTAGTCACACTAAAACATTTGTTTCCGGGAAATAAATACAGTTTGTTTACTTTATTTATACCCCACCAATCCCGCTCTTCCAATTAAACACCTCTTTCGGTCAGCCAATAAGTCGCCGATGTTTAATGAGGCCTATGCCAGCCAATCATGCGCTCTCAGTAAACAGCAACACTCGCCTGAAAAAAAAAAAAAAAAAGAAAATGGTCCTAACCCTACACATCTGCAAATTCTTGGAAGTTCTCTGTACACGAACAATAACTTTGTGGATCACTGTGAAGACGGTGTTCTGACATCAGAATCCAGTAACACCACCCCACAGCACATCAGAAAGCCCACGACCACGTCCTAAACCAAAGAGGGCTGCCGGTATATCTCTTGAGTTCCCAAGGGGCAAGCAATTACAGAAAGCCAGAGAGGTTGGTTGGTGGCGGGTTGAAGAGACCAGACTACAAAGCCATCGGTCCCTCACAATGGCTAGAGAGGGAAGAAACATCTGCAGAACACTTTCGCGCAATCTATCCACTTAGCTGTGCGTAAAAACAATTTGAAAGAGACCCAATTAATTCTGTGTTACCATCTCAAAACACTCCATTTAGACATCGTAGAAACAGCTGTGAATAAGTGCTTTCCTTGACTACTCACACAGAAACTGGCTACCAGAAAAAACTAAAGACTGGGGTTGTTTTCATCAACCTGTCAGCAATTTATGGACAATGTAGGGCTAGAGTCTAGGGTTGAAATTTCTCAAAATGCTATACGGTAAGATCCTACGTAATTCCTTAAGCAACATGTTGAGCAATCTGCGGTTTAAGGTGCACACACGTAAAGGCGTTCGGCACTGTACCACATTGACGACTACGAAGCAAGACAAGATCTTACGGAGTGTCTTCACAAATACGTCATCGGCTCAAGGAATGTTTGACTGACAGATACCAGTACATTATGCTGGATGGCGAATGTACCATAGCAATGCAAGTAGCATCAAGTGTGCGCCAAGGAAGCGTAATAGTGCATCTAATGTTTTTAATATACATACAAGCTTTTTGTAGGATAGGATCTGTGGCATTATAAGATTGTTCGCTGACGATGCAGTTGTGAACAGGAAAATATCGTCGTTGAACGTTACTCAGGAATTGCAGAAAGACACTGACAAAATTCCCACTTAGTGTTATAAATGGCAGCTCTCTTTAAATATGGATAAATATAAGATGATGCATATAACAAGGAATAAGAACACGACAGCATCTGACTACAAGATTAGTGGTCAACAGACTGATCACGCCAAAAATGGTTCAAATGGCTTTGAGCACTACGGGACTTACCTTCTGTGGTCATCAGTCCCCTAGAACTTAGAACTACTTAAACCTAATTAACCTAAGGACATCACACACATCCATACCCGAGGCAGTATTTGAACCTGCGACCGCAGCGGTCGTGCGGTTCCAGACTGTAGCGCCTAGAACCGCTCGGCCACACTGGCCGGCGATCACGTCACATTGTGTAGGTTTTTGGGGGTAATACTGAGAACCGTTATGAAATTGGATGATCACGCTTTCTTTTATAACTCTTTATTATTCTACTTGTACAGGCTGGTCGGAAAGAGTCTGAGAAGCTTGTAAAGGTATTGCAACGGAGGTTGCGCTGAAAAATTACTTAAGAACAAAATTCGATGTGTTGCGCCGTTTCCAAACTATTTAGCATTGAAGTTAGCCAATCAGGTCGTTGCCCACTCAAATTCAAGCATTTGCACGCCCTAAAATGCGGTAATGCACAGACACCAGTTGAAACGCTCACAACCAGTTAATATGTGCCTTTATCAGAAGTTATAAATTTAAGCTAGGTGAGCAAAAGCTACGGTTGTTCGGTTTGACGAAACCAAACTAAGAACACGTTTGGCGCCGCCGCCTCTGGCAGGCTTCTGCGAGGAAACATGAGCTTTTATGTTGTATATACAACACGATACAGTATATTTAAGAGACTAAACTCACGAATAGAACATAAGGGAGGAATATTGGGGTTTACCGTCTTATTGAAGATAAAAGGTAGTTAGAACTGGAGCACAGACTAAACCTGCGGACGCAAAATGACGGAAATGGACCGTGTTCATTTGAAAGTATCCATCCTGCCATTCTCCTCAATCGATTTAGGAAAATGACGGAGAACCTAAATCATAATGGCCAGAAGGAAATATTAGAATGTACTTGAACTTGGATTATAAGACCTTGGGTTTTCGTTCCCTCATTTTTCGGGTCTACTGTAACCAAATTGAAAATGGAACTGCTGAAAGTGTACATCCTCTATAGAATGCTTAATAAAATGCTATTAGAATGGAAACTGAGTTAGTGCAGTGTCTGTATTTTCGATGCAAATGTCCTTCACAAGTATGTATAAAGGATCGGACATTGCTGGCTTTCTACAACCGTATTAAATCATGAATTATATTCACAAATCGCGAATACGATATTGCATTAACTATAAGGTTTACTACAAATTTTCGTATGTCTATAGTAAACCATACAGCTGATGTAATACCGTATCCGCAATTTGCGAATACATTTCATAAAACGAACATTTTTTTCACATATAGTTTTCACGGAGTGAATGCTGCAGCTTCTATTCAATTTGCCCACATGAAAGGTAAATCGGTCACTAATCCAAAGACTGATTTGAATACCATAGTGCTCATATTTTTAACCACAAATTCAATGAGAAAATATAAATACAGTGATGGAGAACTTAGAATTACGAGACTCTTCAATGAAGAACTGCGCATGCTTCAACCACAGATCATTTTTATCACCGACCGTTGTGGCCGAGCTCTTCTAGGCGCTTCAGTCTGGAATAGCGCGACCGCTACGGTCGCAGGTTCCAATCCTGCCTCAGGCATGGATGTGTGTGATGTCCTTAGGTTAGTTAGGTTTAAGTAGTTCTAAGTTTTAGGGGACTGATGACCTCAGATGTTAAGTCCCATAGTGCTCAGAGCCATTTTAACCCCTTTTCATTTTCATCATCCTTTTCTGCCGATGCACAAAGTTGCCTCAAACTACATTATGTGATCAAAAGTATGCCGACACCTGGCTGAAAAATGAATTACAAGTTCGAGGCGTCCTCCATCGGTAATGCTGGAATTCAATATGGTGTTGGCCCACCCTTAGCATACGTTCAATCAGGTGCTGGAAGCTTTATTGGGGAATGGCAGTCCATTCTTCACGGAGTGCTGCATTGTGGAGAGGTATCGATGTCGGTCGGTGAGGTCTGGCATGAAGTCGGCGTTCGAAGACATCCCAAAAATGTTCTATAGGATTCAGGTCAGGACTCTGTTCAGGCCAGTCCATATTGTCGCGTAACCACTACGTCACAGGGCGTGCATTATGAACAGGTACTCGATCGTGTTGAAAGATCCAATCGCCGTCCCTGAATTGCTCTTCAACAGTGGGAATCAATAAGTTGCTTAAAACATCAATGTAGGCCTGTGCTATGATAGCGTCACGCAAAACAACAAGAGGTGCAAGCCCCCTCCATGAAAAACACGACCATACCATAACACCACCGCCTCCGAATTTTACTGTTTTTCACTACACACGCTGGCAGATGACGTTCACCTGGGCATTCGCCACATCCACACCTGCCATTGGATCGCCACATTGTATACCGTGATTTTTTTCCACACAACGTTTTTCCACTGTTCAACTGTTCAATGTTTACGCTCCTTACACCAAGCGAGGCGTCGTTTGGCATTTACCGGCGTGATGTGTGGCTTATGAGCAGCCGCTCGACAATGAAATCCAAGTTTTCTCACCTCCCGCCTAACTTTCATAGTACTTGCAGTCTTGCAGTGGATCCTGATGCAGTTTGGAATTCCTGTGTGATGGTCTAGATAGATGTATGCTTATCACATTACGACCCACTTCAACTGTCGGCGGTCTCTGTCACTCAACAGACGAAGTCGGCCTGTACGCTTTTGTGCTGTACGTGTCCGTTCTCGTTTCCACTGCAGTATCACATAGGAAACAGTGGACCTAGGGATGTGTAGGAGTTTGGAAATGTCGCGTACAGACGTATGACACATCTGACACCCAATCAGCTGACCACGTTCGAAGTCCATGAGTTCCGCGGAGCGCCTCATTCCGCTCTCTCACGATGCCTAATGACTAATGAGGTCACTGATATGAAGTACCTGGCAGTAGGTGGCAGCACAATGCACGTAATATGAAAAACGTATGTTTTTGGTGGTGTCAGGATACTTTTGATCACGTAGTGAACGATACGTTACGACATAATAGGTAGAAAATAAGCAAAGTACATAAGCATTTCCGTTTCAACAATAGTGAACATCAAGATTACTCTTACAGTCAAGGCAGCAGCACTTACTTTCTGCACAAGATAGTGAATGTGATACTTCGAAGAAACGTTTTCACCTGTCTCCAGTTCTAACAATTTAAAATGCTCGATTACGTTCACTCTGTGATGTTAAATTGCCGCTTATCTTAGGTGTTTACTCGCTTTTTTGCGTTTAAATGAAACTGTGTTCTTTGTTGTTCACATGCTTATGTTACCTACTTTTTGTTTCGATAAATCATTTACGACATCTTACACAATGACACTAGTATCACCTAAAATGGCTCTTCATATTTTGTGGTTGACTATTGATATAAGTAAAAAAGACATGTGGGCGTGTAAGTGTTTCACTGATGGCGACGAGGCAAATTCTGTGGCTGATCACAACTGCCAGTTGGAAATCTTTGAAAATGGAAATGTAGCTCCTGAGCGTGACATAACAACACACAAAAAAATAAGTATCGTACTGAAGATGGGGTATTACCATTGACATATTTGTCAATTGCGATCATAAAAATTGTGAAACGAGATGAAACTACACTCCTGGAAATTGAAATAAGAACACCGTGAATTCATTGTCCCAGGAAGGGGAAACTTTATTGACACATTCCTGGGGTCAGATGCATCACATGATCACACTGACAGAACCACAGGCACATAGACACAGGCAACAGAGCATGCACAATGTCGGCACTAGTACAGTGTATATCCACCTTTCGCAGCAATGCAGCCTGCTATTCTCCCATGGAGACGATCGTAGAGATGCTGGATGTAGTCCTGTGGAACGGCTTGCTATGCCATTTCCACCTGGTGCCTCAGTTGGACCAGCGTTCGTGCTGGACGTGCAGACCGCGTGAGACGACGCTTCATCCAGTCCCAAACATGCTCAATGGGGGACAAATCCGGAGATCTTGCTGGCCAGGGTAGTTGACTTACACCTTCTAGAGCACGTTGGGTGGCATGGGATACATGCGGACGTGCATTGTCCTGTTGTAACAGCAAGTTCCCTTGCCGGTCTAGGAATGGTAGACCGATGGGTTCGATGACGGTTTGGATGTACCGTGCACTATTCAGTGTTCCCTCGACGATCACCAGAGGTGTACGGCCAGTGTACGAGATCGCTCCCCACACCATGATGCCGGGTGTTGGCCCTGTGTGCCTCGGTCGTATGCAGTCCTGGTTGTGGCGCTCACCTGCACGGCGCCAAACACGCATACGACCATCATTGGCACCAAGGCAGAAGCGACTCTCATCGCTGAAGACGACACGTCTCCATTCGTCCCTCCATTCACGCCTGTCGCGACACCACTGGAGGCGGGCTGCACGATGTTGGGGCGTGAGCGGAAGACGGCCTAACGGTGTGCGGGACCGTAGCCCAGCTTCATGGAGACGGTTGCGAATGGTCCTCGCCGATACCCCAGGAGCAACAGCGTCCCTAATTTGCTGGGAAGTGGCGGTGCGGTCCCTTACGGCACTGCGTAGGATCCTACGGTCTAGGAGTGCATCCGTGCGTCGCTGAGGTCCGGTCCCAGGTCGACGGGCACGTGCACCTTCCGCCGACCACTGGCGACAACATCGATGTACTGTGGAGACCTCACGCCCCACGTGTTGAGCAATTCGGCGGTACGTCCAACCGGCCTCCCGCATGCCCACTATACGCCCTCGCTCAAAGTCCGTCAACTACACATACGGCTCACGTCCACGCTGTCGCGGCATGCTCATGCTACCAGTGTTAAAGACTGCGATGGAGCTCCGTATGCCACGGCAAACTGGCTGACACTGACGGCGGCGGTGCACAAATGCTGCGCAGCTAGCGCCATTCGACGGCCAACACTGCGGTTCCTGGTGTGTCCGCTGTGCCGTGCGTGTGATCATTGCTTGTACAGCCCTCTCGCAGTGTCCGGAGCAAGTATGGTGGGTCTGACACACCGGTGTCAATGTGTTCTTTTTTCCATTTCCAGGAGTGTATATATCAAAAGGATTGAACAGTAAGTATTAACCAAAAGACACGAATCAAAACATCCATACTCTTATTACCGAGCGAGGTGGTGCAGTATAATACACTGAAGTAGCCTTTGGGACGGTGTCACTTCAAAAACTTGCTGATTCGTGATGAACACGACGGAAAAGAAAGTAGTTCATTCCATGAATGACTAATAGTGGTATAAATGAACAGTTAAATTTTCAGCCTACACAACTGCATTATGAGCACAAAGTCAGTGTTATAGAACGATTGTGATCTGCAGAAATCGCCGCAGCACTTCATAGCTTGTAATCATAGAAGGAAATGTCCGCCTGGCCGCATCGATCCGAGTCCATAGTTAATTCATACTGATTGCTGGACGACTCTGATGAGAGACTTGTCTAGTGACCTTATTACCCACGTGTTCACATCGGGGTCACGCTGGTGAAAGTTCAACACAGGGAGGAACCTACACGTGCTCTACAGCGATGGAGGCCAATATTCTCCATTTAATACAAAAATCGGCATTATCCTGGTGCAATGTAGCCAAGCCTGCATTCAGAGGATGAAGTGGATTGGCTTAAGAATGTGTGTGTGTGTGTGTGTGTGTGTGTGTGTGTGTGTGTGTGTTTGTGTGTGTGTGTGTGTGTGTTTGCATTTTATGGGCGCCCAACGGCGAGGTGATCAGCGTCCTTACACTTATCAAAAGAAACGAATGTGAAGATAAACTAAAGTTTTTGTACACTCATCCACGATACAGTCACTCTGTCTCACATGCACTAAAACCAATTAGGAGAGAAACTGACTACACGTGAAATTAAAGCACAGAAAAGAAAACACAGAAGAGCTAAAAGAAAGGACAGTGAAGGACATATAACTGGCTGACCACTTACAAAAAAACATGGGCGAGGCAGTCATCCTGTTGACACGTTAAAAACATCTCCCTAAAATCTTGATAAAAATGTTGGACTGTTCACAAAACTTTAAACTTTAACCACATTCATTGAAACATTCCTTAAAATAGAGGGCAGATCGGTTGGCAAACCCGCTGCAGTCCGCTGGTCGGCAAATAAAACGCAGTCCAATAAAATGTGGCGCACAGTGATCTGCACGCCCACAAGCACCACACATTGGATTGCACCCTTGACGGAATAAGAATCCATGTGTCATGGTGCTGCGGCCTATGTGAAGACGAGTAAGTAGGATCTCGTCCCGTCGAGTGACTGAAAGGAAGTACGCCACGGCCGAGTTGTGGGCTTTACTACTCGGAGTTTATGGTCAGTAACTTCCGGCTACTCGTCTTCCTATCGACGCATGACCTTGCACCTTAACAGCGAGGTGATAGCATGCAGGGAGGTGGCACATTGAAATACCTGAGGATCACGACGCGCCCTTCCTCACCTCGCATCTCCCATGTGCCCAGCCACCCAGCAGAAATGTTCAAACGTGTGTGAAATCTTATGGGACTTACCTGCTAAGGTCATCAGTCCCTAAGCTTACACACTACTTAACCTAAACTATCCTAAGGACAAACACACACACCCATGCCCGAGGGAGGACTCGAACCTCCGCCAGGCCAAGCCGCACAGTCCATGACTGCAGCGCCCCCAAGACCGCTCGGCAAATCCGGCGCGGCCACCCAGCAAAAATACACCTCCTACCTCAGTAGTTGTATTTGGAGGAGGGCATCCTGGATATCCTGGATAACATTATACGCTGGGTACAAACGTTGTAAAGAGTAAAGGGCGCTCAGAGAATCTGAACAAACAAGAAATTTAGCACTGGAAGAACGTCTCATCTGCTCCAGTGCCCGCAAGGTCACATATAACTCTGCATCGAAGATAGTAAATTCCTGAGGCAGTCAGACCTTGAGGAGGCCATCCGGGTAAACGACAGAGCAAACAAAGGAGTCCCTCTACTTAGACCCATCCGTAAAGACAGCTGCGTAGTTGCGATGCACATATAAAATGTCTGTCAATATCGAATTAAAAACAGAAGCAGGTGTGCAATCTCTCCTGTATTCCTAAAATTAAAAAAAAAGAAAAAATCTCCTCCCGAACAGGCCATGAAGGCCCAACGGTACCAACCGGCCGCCGTGTCATCCTCAGCCCATAGGCGTCACTGTATTCGGATATAGAGGGGCATGGGTTCAGCACACCGCTCTCTCGACCGTATGTCAGTTCCCGACACCAGGGCTGCTACTTCTCTATCAAGTAGCTCCTCAGTTTGCCTCACAAGTGCTGAGTGCACCCCGCTTGCCAACAGCTCTCGGCAGAGGTCACTCATCCACGTACTAGCCCAGCCCGACAGCGCTTAACTTCGGTGATCTGACGGGAACTGGTGTTATCACTGCGGCAAGGCCGTTGGCCTCCTGTATTGCACTAAATATAAAATGACGCTGGGCGTCTGCAGTAACCAGGGCAGCAGACAGTTAAAACTCTGGATTTGGGATTGTATTTGCTCCACACCGAGTGACTCCAGCATACGTGGCAAGCGGATCCCAAATGGCAGTGTGGCTCATGGACAGTTGAAGAAAAGGAGTACGGGTAAAGTCGGAGCTATGAGGATCTTACATGCCTGATGCACCATGAGGAGCTGCCGCCTAATGGTAAGGGGCAGATCCTCGTATTCAGCACAGAGGCTGGGTATGAGATTTGTCCTATAAGCACCTGTGACCAGCCGAATCCCCTCGTGGTGGACAGCGTCAACGATCTTCAAATACGAAGACCTCGCTGATCCATTCACCGTGCACCCATAGTCCAACTGCGGATGCATGAAAACCCTATAAAACTGTAGCAGACAAGCCCTGTCCACTCTTGAAGATCTGTAGCTAACACACTTAAAGATATTCAATGAATTTAGGGTTCTGACTTTCAGATCTCTCAGGTGTGGCAACCATAATTATTTAGAGTCAAAAATCAGGGCCAGAACCGCACAGAGTTTATAAAATGTGGGATGGCGCCCCCATATGCAAGTCAGGCAAATTAAAAAGTGAACACACACATACACACACACACGCGCGCACACACACACACACACACACACACACACACACACACACACACACACACACATCCGCAGAAAACTGAAAACCTATCTTTGCAGCCCACTCCTCTAATCTCCGCACTGTAAGTTACAGCTGACAGCTTGCTCTTGCAACACTAGAGGAGGAACAGAAAACAGCAAAATCGTCCACAAATAAGGAACAGTGTGCAGAATTCCTCACTGTAGACGCGATACCGTTTAGGGCTATGGCAAATAGGGTAGCACTTGAAACACTTCCCTGAGGGACACTACATTATTCCTTTTACTGTAAATAAGGCCGGAACCGAGGGTAAGTGGCTGCACGTCATTAACAGGGCTAGGCTGCGACTCAGCAAGAAAAATAAAAAATTTTGTTCATACTTGGCGACGCAGACGCGATACGGTGGGGAGATCCCCATTACATAGAAGCATTTTGAGACTTACATTAAGGCTCTCTCTCTCTAGTCTTGCGGCAGACCGCACATGTGTGTGGAAATAAGCGAGGGCATTGAGAGCTTTGCTTTCTGCTAAGTTCAAATGGTTCAAATGGCTCTGAGCACTATGGGACTTATCATCTATGGTCATCAGTCCCCTAGAACTTAGAACTACTTAAAGCTAACTAACCTAAGGACAACACACAACACCCAGCCATCACGAGGCAGAGAAAATCCCTGACCCCGCCGGGAATCGAACCCGGGAACCCGGGTGCGGGAAGCGAGAACGCTACCGCACGACCTCGAGATGCGAGCTTTCTGCTAAGTGAGGACGATGCACTTCACATACTGTGGTGACAGATAGGAAAACGGTAGTTAATTATTCCTGTGGGAATCTTTGTGGGCAAAGGAATTGTGCACGTTACTCCAACCTGTAGCGAGTGTACAATAGCCATCATTTCGACTAGGGAAAGATTAACATTCTATGCAACACAGAAAAGTTGTGACTGAGTGAATTCAGTCAAGGCAAGAGTAGGGGATTAGCGTTTCAGATCTAGCACGGAGTCAACGCTGATGCAAACGCCCCTTGGACCACTGAAGATACTAACCTACCCTCACATTGAGTACATGACAGTTTTTTTTCACTGGTTCAAAAAGTAATTTTATTCTCCACCAACTCAGTGCACTGACCAGCTACGAAAATGTAGATTTAAATGAGCTGATAAGGATTTTTAATATTTATTCTTTCCTGTGATAAAAAATTTTAATGTTAGAGAAAAAGATTTTAATAATCGTCATTTCAATATTCCCAAGAATTAAATATTTTGTTACTGAGTGTCAGAAGTAATTGAACATGATAGCTGTTTATTAGTTGACCCCTGAAAGCACAGTTGATAAATTATATGTAGAATAAAAAAAGTGAATAGCTATTTTGTCTTTCTAGAATAGACCCTAAACTTTCGCTTTATTAATTCATGCATTCTATGTACATGACAGCAGCATTCCTAATGATTACTGTGAATGATACACACCTGATATTAGCTGCCTTACAGGGCTAGGGTCATATTTATTTAGAATGTCTGCTTGACACCCTGAGCTTGAGAAGACAGTTCAGATGTCTTGTCCATTTGTGCGCAAAGTGGTAAGCTAAATTTGCAGACATTAGTACACTCACTGTGCAGATACAAAGGTCGGACGTATGACAAAATGGCAACCCTGCGAGGATGCTAAATTACAGCAGTCTGATAGTGTGAGGGTTTGCCTTTGATAGGAACAAAGCACATAATCCTCCCAAACAATAACCTGAGGCAAACTGGAGAAAAAAAAAAGTAAATGTAAATGTGACTTACCTGTGTAGTAAGTGTAGATAGAATTGTATTCATGTATTTCTTATTTGCTGGCGCACCACATCGTTGAATTGGGTAGCGTTGAGTTCTGACTCAGCTCCAGTAACCAAAAGGCTACATAAAAGACGAGGAAACTGGTTCAGATATTGAATATAAGACCGTGGATGATATTTTGGGCTACAATCAAGTCTTATTATCAGATGTTAACGCGTAGTCAAGTTCGGAAAATTCGCGAACAGCAACGCTTAGTGGAACGCTCGGAAATGACAGAAAATAATATATTAAGACAAAGAGAAGTCATGGAAAATCTTGATAGGACGAGTTGGGCACGCAGCAGGTAGATAAGCGTGAACGACACGAGACAGAACACGCAGAAATACCGAATGTGACCGAAAATGCAACACATGATGTTCAACATGGCCCAAAGAATGGATATGAGAACGGCGTTGTTAATGAATCAGACGCTGAGTCTATAGATAGTGATTTACAGTATATTGAGCCTAACGTAATCATATTGAATCAGTCAGGCTTGCAATTGCATGAAAGAACGAGTGTTAGTGCTCCTACATTATGTTCGGAAGTGAAGGAAACGGCTCACGAAAAACGAGATAGGGAACGGTTGCATTAGATGGCAACTGGCGATAATGCTGTACATGAAAACACGAAAATA
Organism: Schistocerca gregaria; assembly: GCF_023897955.1. Taxonomy (NCBI): domain Eukaryota; kingdom Metazoa; phylum Arthropoda; class Insecta; order Orthoptera; family Acrididae; genus Schistocerca; species Schistocerca gregaria. Next base: position 278,541,010 of record NC_064931.1, read on the forward strand.
TCTGGAATGTTGCAGCGTTTATTACAATAATCTCAGGAATCAGAAAAGCGTATAGAGGGGCGCATAACACATCAAACAATATTGTTTCAAGAACCAGAAAAGCGTATAGAAGGGCACATAACACAAGGGCAAAAAGAATTAGAAGGGCGCATAACACTGGGGCTGAAAGAAACTAAGAAGGAAATACAAAAACACGCGTGATAATATTCAGGGATAAGTATATCAAATGCGAACTGAAGCTAAGGAAGCGCAAATCACGCTTCAAACGCTCGTTACAGGTCACAAACAATTGAGAACATATATTTACACTGTCCAAACAGACATTATTACGTTGCGTGAAGATACTCAACAAAGTGTCAAAAAGGTTAAACAACACGTCGAAACTTTTGCCATCAAAGCGAGGACGAAAGCCAGACATGTTATTTCCGAGACGACTTCTTATAAAAGAATGACAAAAGCAGCATTGAAGAAATTCGATGGTCGTATTTTACAAACACAAGAGAAAAACGAACACCAGCTTCAACGGCTAAGCTCGGAAGTTTTACGTTCTATTGAAAGTTGTGACGTAGAAAGCGTTAGTGAGGAGTGCAGACGACGACAGAATCCACTTTAGTGTCGGTGGATACTACTGTGAATACTGCAAAATTAACAGTTGCCGATAATACGACAGAAAGGGTACCCGAAATTACGTGTGACGTAAGACGGAAAGGCACATGGGGATGCCAGTCCGAAACCGCGAATGGGAAATTAGTCCAAACCAGCGTATGCCAGAACATCACGGTAACTGTAGGGGACAGTCTGGGTTGCGACCACTTGTTCAAGAAAGAATAACAGGTCAATCTAGAATACAAGAGCGTGGTTTGCAGCAAAGTTCAGTACGTCAAGCACAAAGCGTGACATACGCTGATGAAACCATACAGGCGCATTACGCAATGCCACCACCTGTAGGGCAAACAGCGACGGGTTACGTACGGCGTCTAACGAGCCAGAATTGCTTACACTTCAAGATACAGAGCCGATAGTAGGCGTTATGCACGCATATTGCGCAATGAGACCTGCAAGTCTTCAAAACCCAGCAGGTGCATCACAGAGAAAAGCGAGAGGTTTTGATGATAACCACTTTCTTACAGTGCGGAAATACCAGCGCTATAAGGAAGATGCAAATATTATCCACCTCCACACATTTATTGACCAATTTAAAGTAGGAATACCGACACATTGGACATTGAAACATAAGTTAGATTCTATTTGCGCACATATGATTCTTTTAGACCTGCCTTTATAGCAAGATATTGGTCTCCTGAGGCTCAAATGAGAATAAAATATGGTTTATTACAAAATGTCTCATTCGAAAATTCGCGTGAGAAAGCAGCATACAGATTCTTTGAGAATGTGGCTAAAAGGAACCAGTACTTAGATAACCCATATAGCGACGGAGAATTGATTCAAATATGCAAAACGAAACTGCCAATGAAGTATCAACAAGTCTTGATAGGACGTGGGGGTGGTAATGTAGAAACTTTCACAGGTGTTTTGACAGGGGTAGAATTCATGTATGAAAACGACGCTCAAAGAAGTCGCGATTCAGGACAGAGGAATTCTGAAAGAACACGTAATAGTAAGGAGATTAACTATAATGGTAGCGATGGTAGGCTATTTCTGGGATTGAATTTTGGACAAAACGGGAATGATTACGAAAATGGGAGTAGTGGAAACACTAGACCCCAGCGTAATGAATATGGTTTTAATAGTGGTTGGAACAGGCAAAATAGAGACGAAAACAGGAAATGAAACTGGAGAACTCGGGATAACCGACAGACTAACTTTAATCAGCGATCTCCACGTCCATGGAGAGAAAGTAGATGCGGAGATGGTGCGAGAACGCAGCCATAGGCAAATACTTCTGGTAATTACCGGAGAAACTAACCACAGATGGATGTTGAATTACGATCACCAAATCCTGGGAAGCGCGAGGATTGACTGACTATAGGTATTGCAGGAGTTCAAGCAGATAACACACTTTCTACAGAAACGGATGACAAGGCGTCCGCAGCAATAGGTAGACTAAGGTGTGACGTACAAGAGTCGGAATTTGGAACAGGAACGACAGAAAGATCATCAAAGGTATCCGCACAGATACCACAAATAGGGAGGAAGTCACAACAGAAGTGTTGGGACGAGATAGAGTGGATTGACACTGACGTTGAGGATGAACTCCCAGCATTACCTAGTAATGAACCATTTGATTATGGCGAAGCATTAATGTATATGGTGCAGATGTTTGATTCTGCACAGGCGAAAAATGATTTTCAGCAGGATAACATACATATTCTACTTTAACCTGTGAAGCTACGATTGATCAAGACGATAGTATTAACCGAAAAAATACGGAGGTCATAAAAAAACGAAGGAAGTTGATCAAAAGTTCTACACGCTACAGGATCTACTAAAATCCTTCCACAAAACTTTGGAAGAAAATCAGAAAGTCTGAGAAATTGTGGATTGCGGGAATCGAGCAAATTCATGCATTCTAGGTACATGACAGCAGCATTCCTAATGATTTTTGTTACGATCCCCACCTGATATTAGGTGCCTTACAGGGCCAGGGCCATATTTATTTAGAATGGCCGTTTGACACCCTGAGCTTGAGATGACAGTTCAGATGTTTTGTCCATTTGTGCACTAAGTGGAAAGCTAAGTTTGCACACATTAGTACCGGTTTCAGGAGAGGTATCAGAGCCACCTCCTTGGAGGATTTCCTTTGACACCACTGACAAATGTCGAAGCATGCAGTACTGGATTTTGTCATGAGCAGGTGCAGTATCACGAGTCTTAGACAGTGTCGTATCGACAACCCACGCGAAGAAGAGAAAGTTGTAGGCCTCAGAACAGTTGGATCTGAAGTCCAACTTGCCCCTCTCTACAGATGCACAGTAACAACGAAATGCCAGATCCTGGCTTGCGTCGGCTGTAGTTTTTGCAAAATGTTCAGCCAGCGTCTGAGTGATGTCTCTGGGCGTCGTTTGGAGACACCCCCTTTTCAGCACTGTTGCTATTGGTAAACGACTATGTTTACTGGAAATCGAATGGTTCAAATGGCTCTGAGGACTATGGGACTCAACTTCTAATGTCATCAGTCCCCTACAACTTAGAACTAACCTAAGGACATCACACACATCCATGTCCGAGGCAGGATTCGAACCTGCGACCGGAGCGGTCACGCGGTTCCAGACTGTAGAGCCTAGAACCGCACGGCCACCCCGGCCGGCTTACTGGAAATCGTCCTGATGGCTTCCCATACTTTTGTAGAACAAGTGGAACGTTTAATGGAGTCCAGGAACACTTGCCATGACCGTTTTTTGCTCTCCTTAATGTCGCGTCGAGCCCTGGCTATGGCGACTCGAAAGTTAGTGATGTTGTCCTCTGTTGGGTGGCATTTAAACCATCTGACCCAGATGGCTGAAGGGCACTCTTCTGTCCACCGAGGTACAGGTCGCCTCCTATGAGGACTGAAAGACTGTGATATAGAGAGGTCAGTGGCATGTTGGATCACACACGTGATGCAGCCCACCCATTCCTAGACGCTGTCACTTGGTTCAAACACAGCCAACTGGCTGAACAGCGCCCTGTTAGCCCTGCCAGTCATCCATGTTGGTGACTTCTGTTCCAGCAATGCCCCATCCAGTAGGTAAATGCGGATTGGGAAGTGGTCGCGGGAATGAGGGTCATCAGTGACCACCCAGTGAACAGAGTGGTGGAGGGTTGGAGAGCAGAGAGATAGGTCGATGACCGATAATGACTCAGTAGACCACCCAGTGAACAGAGTGGTGGAGGGTTGGAGAGCAGAGAGATAGGTCGATGACCGATAATGACTCAGTAGCAGCACAGAAATGAGTGGGGGTACCAGTGTTTAGGATGCACAGCTCTTGAGATGTCAGGAGGCTCTCCAAAACCCGACCCCAAGGGCAAGTAGGGGTCGAGCCCCACAGCACGTTATGGGCATTTAAGTCTCCCAGGAAGAGAAATGGTTGAGGGGCTGCCTTGATACGAGGCATCTAACTTCATGACGTCCTCGTCGTCAGTCAATCATGCCAGAATGACGTCTGACGGCGCCTGGGACAGCTTGTGGCCTGAATGTCAGGTTCCTTTCCCTGCACCTGTTCTGTTGTGGATGAGGGGAAAGTGGGCGTTGAGAGGCGCTCTGCTTTACATGTGCCTTCTGGATGCTCACTGCAAAATTGTCGTTGGTCTTTCCTGTTGCTGCTGAGTGCATTGCTTTGTCCTTACTCTGTTTTCCTTGGGATGTACACGTGGAAGTACGGGTGCTTGTGGTGATTACAGGCACGACAGATGTCGCCTGCATTGAAGCGTCCGCCTTGGGGATAGGTTTCTGCACCATGGAAGAAAACGAGGTGGCAAAGACAGTGGATTTTGTCGCCTTATATTCTTTTTTGGCTTTGACATATGGGATTACTTGGTCACTTATATTTCCTGTACTTTGCGGTTCTCAGCAAAGACGGGGCAGTCTCAGCTCCAGACTGGGTGGTTCCCAGAGCCGTTGACACAAATCACTGGTGACGGGCTGTCAGTCCCAGCATTAGAGATGTTTCTCCGCACTTCCCACAGATCGCTTCACCTACTCAACTCATGACTGTGAGGTCGAAACGCTGACGCTTATAGCAACGCATAGGGTTTGGTATGTAAGGCTGAACATTAAGTCAAGGGAACCCTGCCATAAAATGGTCAGGCAGTGTCGGAGTAATGTGACAATGAAAGTGGCATACTTTTCACTGTCTCCAGTAGTCCTTCGCGTTCTTTGCTTCACCTCGAATATCCCCTGGGATGTCCATTCTTGTTTCAATTCCACTATGTCCATGTTCATGATATCTCGGCACGAGACAGCGCCCTTACTGGAGCTGAAAGGTGTGTGAATTTCAACAATGATATCATATTCTCCCAGTTTCTGCGATTTCTTAAGAAGTTCTAACTGCTTTGAACTGTTGGTTTCGACCAACAGTGAGCCACTACACAGCCATTTTATAGATTTTAAAGTGCCAGTGAGGCCTTCCAAACCCTTATGGATATAGAAGGAAGTTACTTTTTCAAGTGTCCCCTGCTTCATCTTTATCACCAAAAGCACATTATTATTCACGACTCCATAAGCCCTGTTACTGAAAGTATTCTTATTACCAGGAGGATTTGCCTCTCCCATTCTCTTGGATGACTGGGTGTGAATACTCCCAGGCAGTACACCCTAGCGAGCGGAAGATAGGGGCATAGTATCCCTCCAGGTATTGCACTCTCACCAACTATAAACTAAAATATGGCGTAGTCTGTCCTACACCTGAGACTGTAGGAAGCGTACGAACATATGCACACTCACGGACTCGCTAGAAATTGGGGTCCTGGATGTGTGTTTTATGACATAATTGTAATTATTTACTATTATGTCCAGTTCTACTTACCAGTAGCGATGTTGTGTCGCCGGCCGGTGTGGCCGAGCGGTTGTAGGCACTTCAGTTTGGAACCACGCGACCGCTACGGTCGCAGGTTCAAATCCTGCCTCGGGCATGGGTGTGTGTGATGTCCTTAGGTTAGTTAGGTTTAAGTAGTTCTAAGTTCTAGGGCCATTTGAACCATTCTGATGTTGTGTCGATGCTGATGCCAAGTAATGAAACTGATCAGTCACAGATTGAAATCGCCACAAGTGAAGAAAACGCACTATCGAGCAAACGAAAAATCGTTTAACCACTTAATAGTTATCCATAAATTCCATTTTTTTATAAAAGTGTACAATCCATCAAAATCCGAAGTTTTATATACTATCTATATATTTTAACGTGGGGATCTCCCATTCTTCAGTGAGAAACGAGACAAAAGAGAAGATTTCTAACTCATACTTGGCAGAACTGGTTAGGTGAGCGCACACAAACAGTTTGAAGATGGGCATCTGGAATTAAGCTGCGGGACCTTATTAATGATCTTTTTTTTTAATGACTTGGTTGCAACTTCTTTGCATTCCACATCAGTTTAGGAATGCCATACGTTATTGCAAATCTAAAGAGCAAAATAAATATTTTTGGCAGAACTTACATAAAAATTCAAGTTGATACTGACGCAAAGAGTATCGTTGTTAACTCTTTGGTCTACTCAATATTCCAAAATGGTCAACGATCGGAGGATAATAATTTCCATAATAATAGGATAACAAAAGAAAATTGGCCCTTATAGTGTATTAGACGTGTCATGATAACGTAACCTAAACATTAAAGAGATCATTTGAAGTGTATTTGAAACTAGTCCGAATACTTGGAAACATATCCGAAATTAAAGGTAGCCTGCAGAACAGCCGGACTATATAGGAACATCGTTTAGCTGTGCTAGTACGAATTGAAACATGACATCATTATCAAACAGGACCTGAATCTTTATACTTACAAATATTCTGCCCAGTTTCAGTTAAAGTTTACAAATCAGTCGCAATACACTCACCATTATGCTTCAGTAAGTCCACATTGGTCTTCGCACAGCCACTGCATAATGTTAATATTGGCTTTTGGCGTCCAGAGCAGTTTCAAAAATGGTTCAAATGGCTCTGAACACTATCGGCCTTAACATCTGAGGTCATCAGTCCCCTAGAACGTAGAAATACTTAAACCTAACTAACATAAGGACATCACACACATCCATGGAGCAGTTTTATCTTAGCCATTCTGTAGTAGGCTCACTGACAAGACTTTTCTACCGGGGCTTTTTCCAGTATAGAGTCCTAGATGTAGCATAGGTGGCAAGTTGCCGCGGTCGTGGACAACTACCTAGACAGCACCTTAAGTGGATTTCCTGATGCACAATGCTATCTAATTATAATTCGGCGATAGAACATGAAAACTCTTCCATTATTTGTACGAATTCCTTTAATTTCCTCGATCGAGAAATCAAACTACAAGTCTAAGATTTGTTTATTCTCGTGATTTAATGTGTATGTTTTAGATTATAATAGGTCCTTGAGACGGATACGAAATTAAGAACGATTTCCTATATCCGACTCCTGAATACAGCCTAAGAATTAAACTATCATCGCAGATAATCACCATTTTCAGGAATGCCCTAAAAATTATAGTAGCGCAAAGTATGATTTTTTGGAAACATGTTCTAGAAGAGTCCACAGTAATCAGCGTGTATGATTTGGGCAACAGTATCATATGATTTTTCGTTTGACAAATAAAAAATGAAAAAAAGAGAGGTCACGTGCTACTCTCAAGTTAGATAACTGGGTTTATGATAGAAGGTTTCTGATGGAACTGATTACTTTTTAGTTATTAACGAAGAGAACATTCGCGTGCCTAGGTTCAAACCTGGATTTAAATCTACAATAGAACGCCTACAGTGGCACTGTGCACCGGTTCACTACCTACTGCACTAGATGATGTTCACGTCGTGGTGCAGAGGCGATGGTACCTATTATTGCCAGGACGTAACACTGAGACTACAGTATTTCAACCAATAAGGAAAGTCGGAGCTTATTGTCTGAAGGTCGACATGCCTGTGAAAAATGTCTGCACTGTGGAATTTTTGTTGCACTCTAACACTGGTGAAAATTACATCAAGCAGAGTGACCACAAGAACTCATACAACAGATTAGTGAAATGACCATAGAAATTGACTTGAATTCCCAAACTGTTCATGATTTCTAATTATGTCGATTCTATTTGGTGTAAAGCCACCCCATGCTGTAACCTGAGCTTCCAAATGGCATGGCAAAGAGCTGAAGTCTCCAATTCACAACTGTTGCAAGCTACACCCGTTTGAACCCTCTTATTCTACTCAAACCTTGGTCTTTCTCTACAATTTTTATGCCTCCACACTTACTTCCACCACGAGACGGACGATTCATTGATGTCTAAGGATGTGTGCTGTCAACCGATTCCTTCTTTCACTTAAGTTGTTCTACAAATCTCTTTTTTTACCCTATTCTGTTCTGTACCTCTTTGTTAGTTATTTCATCTGCTCATCTGGTCTTCAGGATTCTTCTGCAACATAACATTTCAAAAATTTTGATTCTCTTCCTTCCTGAACTCTTTCACATTAATGTTTTACTTCCGTACAAGGCTAAACACCAGTCAAATATTTTCGGAAAAGACTTTCTGGCATTTAAATTTATATTTAACGTTAAAAAATTCTCTTCTTTCCTTGTCAATGCCTGTCTACAGGTTATATCATCTCTGCTTCAGCCATAATCAGTTATTTGGCTGCCCATATAGCAAAACTCGTCTACTACTTTTAGGGAGTCGTTTCCTAATCTAATCACTTCACTGCCAGATGATTTAATTCGACTACGTTTTACTAATTTACGTTTCACTAATCTTATTTTACTTTTGTTGACGTTCATATTATAATCTCTTTTCAAGAGACTATCCACTCCGTTGGACTTACATTCAAAGTCTGTCGTTATTTCTAACGGAATTACAATGCCATCGGCACAACTCAGAACTTTTATTTCTTCTCCTGGAGCTTTAAATCCGTTTACAGAAATTTCCCTGGTTTTCTTTACTGCTTTCTCAGTGTACATATAGACTAACGTCGGGCATAGGTGCCAAGTTTCCAATCCTGTCACAGTCCCTTCTTAACTACTATCTCCATTTCTAACGACCTCGATGTTGATGGGTTGTTAAAACGTAATCTTTCTCCCTTCTTCAACTAATACTTCCCTTTAAGTCTGAAATTAGCTCTCGTATTTTACCCATTAGACATGGTTGCTGAAACCATTCTCTCCCTGTATTTTAACCCTGCCACTGTCACAATTCCGAGGAGTATATTCCAGTAAACATTGCCAAAAGCGTTCTATAAATCTAACAGTTTTTTTGTTGCTCTGTAAATAATTCGTGCCAATATATTGCAACCATTACTTATTAAACTGGGTTTCGATAGTATTCACATCTGTCAACACCTGTCTTCTTTGGATTGGGTTGGGTTGAGTTGTTTGCGGGAAGAGACCAAACAGCGAGGTCATCGGTCTCATCGGATTAGGGAAAGATGGGGAAGGAAGTCGGCAGTGCCCTTTCAAGGGAACCATCCCAGCATTTGCCTGGAGCGATTTAGGGAAATGACGGGAAACCTAAATCAGGATGGCCGGACGCGAGATGGAACCGTCGTCCTTCCGAATGCGAGTCCAGTGTGGTACCACTGCGCCACCTCGCTCGGTTCTTTGGATTAGGAACTATTACATTCTTCTCGAAGTTTATTTCATAAATTTAGATAACATGGCACAGATGAGTAACAGCGATCTGATGATAAAACTGAGTTAAAATAAGTCTAGATCGCAATAATATTTATTAATGACCAGTTTCGACTTCATGTAGAAGTCATGTTCAGAAAATGAGCACCGTAAAAACAAGAATAGCAATGTTACAGAGGGTCTGGTATGGAGTCAGAGGAAAGTATAATGAAGCAGTGATGTAGCGTTTACCTATCTGGCTGCTGTTGCCGGCTACTCGGATGCTCACGTGACAACACAATCGTACACTGCTGACTGATGACTGCAGAGCCAAGAGCTCAACAGCGTGCAAATTTCGCGCCGGAAACGGATTAAGTAAGCTCCAGCCAAGCGTAAACGCTTCATAAAATGATATATTGATGTTGTGTGGATTTACATAATAAGTTATCGTAAACTATATATGAATATACAGGGTGAACATAAACAAACCGACAAACTGCAGAAACTGACACCTGTCTGGAAATGGAAGAAAAAACTCCTATGACTATGTGTCTGGAAATGCATTGTTTCCACGGTATACGGCGCTGATGAATGGCAGTTCCTCTGACCACCCCCGTGTGTTCCTTGGGTGTTGCATGCTGTGTGATTGACGCAGCGTACTGTAAGCAGCAGAATGGCCCGGTATACATGTCGGGAACAAGTCGAGATGGTGTTTGTGTACCGCCATGCAGACGGAAACGGTCGAGAGGCAGCACGGTTATGCCAAAACAAGTACCCTCACAGACACCAACAACATCACACAACATTTCAAGCCCTTTTTGCTCGTTTGTGTGGTCACGGGACCTTTCAGACAGACGAACGTGCAGGTTCAAATGGTTCAAATGGCTCTGAGCACTATGGGACTCAACTGCTGTGGTTATTGGTCCCCTAGAACTTAGAACTACCTAAACCTAAGTAACCTAAGGACATCACACACATCCATGCCCGAGGCAGGATTCCGAACGTGCAGGGAGCCGGGGGGACTGTGCGTACACCAAATTTGGACGACCGGGTTCTACAGGACCTTGAGGCGAACCCTAGTACAAGCTCTTAGCAAGTGGCCCGCCAACATAGCGTAAGCCAAAGCGCCGGCCGCGGTGGCCGTACGGTTCTGGCGCTGCAGTCCGGAATCGCGGGACTGCTACGGGCATGGATGTTTGTGATGTCCTTAGGTTAGTTACGTTTAAGTAGTTCTAAGTTCTAGGGGACTTATGACCTAAGATGTTGAGTCCCATAGTGCTCAGAGCCATTTTTGTAAGCCAAAGCACGATTTCGTGTGTCCTGCATGACAGCCGCTACTGTTCCTATCACTGGAGGTCACTTTGTACATCTGTTGTGACGTGGATGCGATGCACTTCTGTAAAGTGTTCCGGGACGATTTGTTGGCGTTGCACGCACACCGCCCATTTCCGGATACATGTTCTCAGGACCTTTTTTTTCCTCCATTTCGTCAGGTATCCGTCCATGGAGTTGGTCAGTTTTATTGTTGTTCATCCTGTATAAATACGTAAATAGTTAGAGATCAACAGGCTAGCAGTAACTTTTGAGCTTACAGACTGAAAGAAGATGAAGTGCTACCAAGTGACATTGTTATAAGTTAGTAAGACGTCGTTCTTAATAGTTCCCAGGCGATAAGCATAAGAACGACAGTGGTAACCAAAATTGCGGGTGGAACTCAAGAAGTATGCTAACGGGACGCCCAAAGTTGTCATAGAAACGACGTATGTCGATATCTACAACGATCTATCAGTGGGCGACATGTGAATAAAACTGCAGTCGTGGACATGTCGTCCCCTCACCAATCATTGTAGATATCGACATATATCGTTGCTATGACAACTTTGGGCGTCCTATTAGCACACTTCTTTGACTTCCAGCCGCCATTTAGGATACCACGACACTATGGCAACGGCGTCTCCTCTAATACGTACTGGTGCAGTTATACATAGATCTTTTAGTATATTTATCTTTTCATTTAGTACCTGGCTTGCGTTGTATTTAGTACAATGCAACGCCAATACACAAATGTATTTTATACAGCAGCCAGGCAGTATTTTGTAAATTTTAAATCTTGATCTATGTTACTGCTATTAAGACCAGGTTGACCTATTTTTACTATCATCAGGTGGTCTGTTAATATCTACTATTCACTAGCGATACACCGTCATATGGTAACATGATATATACGCTGTTTTAGTTTCCTAGCATCTCATGTTAAAGTTGCCACTCAAAGACATCAGCGATCTTTGGTTGCCATGACTGCAGTCATGGCATTGCTTAGCAGTTATACGGCGATATCATATTTTAGTATTTTCATCATTTAATGCAGTTATTTACTAGTTGCATGTCACGTTATGCCGGCACGGATACAAGCAATAATTTTTATTGTTGTTACTTAGCGACTGGAAACTATTAAAAACGACATCTTTGTAGCTCGTACCTGTGCCACTAGGTAGCAATTCCTCTTTTTTCACTCTATAAACTCACTAATTTTAACATAAAAATACTACCTGTCAGTTGATCTGTAACTATTTACTTATTTATATATTGTAAGTAGGCTGTTTAGGTTTTTATATTGGTAACGCCACGTAGCGCTCTGTATGAAAATCACTGGCTGTGCTGTGTGCAGTCTGTGGCTGGTTTGCATTGTTCTTCGCTATTGTAGTGTTGGGCAGTTGGCTGTTAACAGCGCGTAGCGTTGCGCAGTTGGAAGTGAGCCGCTAGCAGTGGTGGATGTGGGGAGAGATATGGCGGAGTTTTGAGAGCGGATGATCTGGACGTGTGTCCATCACAGACAGTAAATTTGTAAGAATAGATGTCATGAACTGCTATATATATTATGACTTTTGAACACTATTAAGGTAAATACATTGTTTGTTCTCTATCAAAATCTTTCATTTGCTAACTATGCCTATCAGTAGTTGGTGCCTTCAGCAGTTTGAATCTTTTATTTAGCTGGAAGTAGTGGCGCTCGCTGTATTGCAGTAGTTCGAGTAACGAAGATTTTTGTAAGGTAAGTGATTTGTGAAAGGTATAGGTTAATGTTAGTCAGGGCCACTCTTTTGTAGGGATTATTAAAAGTCAGATTGCGTTGACGGCCGCGGTGGTCTCGCGGTTCTAGGCGCGCAGTCCGGAACCGTGCGATGCTACGGTCGCAGGTTCGAATCCTGCCTCGGGCATGGATGTGTGTGATGTCCTTAGGTTAGTTAGGTTTAAGTAGTTCTAAGTTCTAGGGGACTGATGACCACAGATGTTGCGTCCCATGGTGCTCAGAGCCATTTGAACTTTTCAGATTGCGTTGCGCTAAAAATATTGTGTGTCAGTTTAAGCACAGTCATTTACAATTTTTCTAAGGGGACGTTTCATTATTTGCTGCTTGCTTTGCCTTTTTGCATTTTTTTTTGTCATTGCTGTTTGTGTTAATTTATGTGCTGCTACATTGTCTCGTCTCTTAATATATATATCTGAGCTCAGTAGATTTAAGTTAGCTTAAGAGGGGGTAGAGTATATAAGAGAATGAGTTGCGATGAATTGGAAGAAATGAATTGAGAAGTTATACCAAAAAGTAAAGAAAGCAAGTACAGATAGGACTTTTTGGGAAAATTATGAACGAAGGGAGATCTCCAAGAAGTATAGAAAGTTTTGTTTGCAAAATACTGCAGTAAAACAAACCCTGTCCTTTCCTTTTGTGTGATTCCACTATGTGTTTGTGTACCCTTGTGTATTTGTGTTATTCCTGTCTTCATGTGTTTATCTGATAAGACGTATGTTGTAGAATTTTTCTAGTACTAAGCTACATTCACTATGATGAGGAATACTGTTATCCTCAAATATAATTTGCATTAAATATATGTTATTTACTTTGTAAAGATATTTAGACATTATTTATTCTGTTTTGTTTTAATGCTCACGTGTGAAGTTGATATTTCGAAAGTTGTTCTGACCTTTTATGTATTTACTATGTCATAATTACTGTAACACTGATGTATATGTTATTTCGATTCTTTTGTAAAGCCTCTATTACCACAAATGTTATCTGTATTGTTATGTTCTTTAATGATGTATTTTGTACCTTTGTAATTGTATTCTTATGTTGTAAATTTATAATTGTATAGATACCAGTTCTTCAAATTAATTTTCATTTCACTGCACACGTTTCTGTTGGTCATAGTATATGCACAATAGATGAGAAGTTGGGACTGTTAGTGTTTGCATGTGTGTTGATAATTCAGCAAGGGACTGGTTAACAGCATTGCTGGTTCTAAGGATAATTCCAAAAACTTTGTGAGTGCACAAGTGGTGGTTCATGGACTTGCTATATTGTCCGCAAGACTCTTCGATGGTGATTGTTCACTTGTACAGTCGCAGCAGATGGCCGTTGGCCATCTCTACAAGGACAGCAGTGGGTCTGCACCTTTGATGACCCACCAGTACCATTATTTCTACAAGGACTGCAGTGGGTCTGCAACTTTGATGGCCCATGAACACTATAATCTCTACCAGGACTACAGTGGATCTGCTCTGTGATGACCTGTTTACCAATATTCTTCAAAACTTCGACTGACTCTGCTGTGGGTTTGCTCTGTTGTGGCCCATTACCTGTCTGCATGTCAAGAGTCAGCATTGTCTTTCCGTTGGAAGGACAACACTACTTCTTCAAGACTGCATGGAAATCCACTACTTCCATGTGCATTTTATTTTACTGCTCAGACTTCGAGAAAAAAACACTGCAATTTTACTGTGATGAATGATCAGGACTGTCTTTATGGACTATGAGAAAATTTTAGCTTTTGACCAACACTGTATTGTAAGATGGCAAGAACCATGCCCCTTACATGAAGTCATTAAAGATCACCCAAGCGAGCGAACAGTAGGGCTGAACAAAATGACTGACAAGGCACAATGCATCTTATAGATGGTATAGTATGGACATATTGGAATAATCAATGTCAGGTGATGGTTTTAAGTAATTCACATGACATGAAAACTTTGTGGAAACGCATCGATTTACTGGAGGCTAGTTTATCCCAGGGAAGTACTCAGAATTGACCGTGGTGGTTCAAATGGTTCAAATGGCTCTGAGCGCTATGCGACTTACCTTCTGAGGTCATCAGTCGCCTAGAACTTAGAAGTAATTAAACCTAACTAACCTAAGGACATCACACATATCCATGCCCGAGGCAGGATTCGAACCTGCGACTGTAGCGATAGCGCGGTTCCATGACCGTGGTCGCCGGAGGAGCGGCTAAGGGAAGCGACAATGGGCAGCTTAGGGCAGCTCAAGCTCTGAGAAAGCGGTAACGCGGCGCGGCCTCCAGCCGCCTTAAGATGAGTGACAGAATGGGTGGTTGACCCCGACCCCATGCTGGTGCTGGTGTACTGGTAAGCAGACAGAGAACTTGTACGCTTGTTGATAAATGTCCGTCGTCTTGTTTTCAGTGAAACATGCCAGAAAGTCGCGCAAATCTATAGTGGAGCGATCAACCGAGTTCAAAATATGCGTGTTCGTGACTATAGCAACTTCATGCTGAACTCACGGTCTGCAGAGTCTGAAGTAAATCAGGTGAAGAGCGACAGAATGAAATACGCCGGCTTCCGATTGGAATGTAGGACCGAGGAATTTGAAGTACTCTCCTGGGAGTCAGAATTCCGAAAAAAATGGTGTTTGTGCAGACGCTAACCTTGATGGGTGGCCTGGGAGGAGCTAAATAACAGAAGTTGAGAGGAAGGGAAATTTTGTGGGAATTTGTTCACTTCCCAGAGCAGGCATTGGTCGGCACTGGGAAGCGACGCATAATTAATGTGACTTGCACTGCAATCGGCGTAAGTGATTTTGCTGGAGGGGAAACCGAGGCGAAGAGCGGACTGTGAGAAGTCTCCATAAGGTCTTCCATTCCCAGCTTGCCTAGACTGCGGACGTTGCGTTCTTTACTCAGCTGGCCTGGGAAAGAGTGAGCATCTTTGCAGTTTAGGACTTAGCAAATGGAACGATTGAGCTTGGAGATAGAAAGTTTTGGTTCAGCTATGTACGGAGCAAGATAGCTAGGAGTGAATAGACGAGCGCAGCCTTGCACCACCACGAGGTCAAAATGGCTCTGAGCACTATGGGACTCAACTGCTGTGGTCATTAGTCCCCTAGAACTTAGAACTACTTAAACCTAACTAACCTAAGGACATCACACACATCCATGCCCGAGGCAGGATTCGAACCTGCGACCGTAGCAGTCGCACGGTTCCAGACTGCGCGCCTAGAACCGCGAGACCACCGCGGCCACCACGAGGTCGGCCGACGTCCATACAACGACGGCGCTCCGCCACGCTGTATTCGGTGATAATGCTCCCGCTCCGGCCACTGATTGATTTGTTGGATCACATCGGCAAAGTTTCCACGAGGATTTCATGAGCCGTGTATTGTAGAATTCTTCTCGCACTTCACATTACGCCTGGGTCAGTCGATAGGAATTACTTTTGAGTAATCACGCTTTACTCCACGCAAACGCAGTTTATTACCACTGCCTGATAGGAGCGTCTTGTAATGTGATGATTGAAGGTCGGGAGTTAAAAAAATAAATTTGTGCTAATCGACTGCATCTGTTTTCAATCAAGTAGTTGAAATCCCAAGTCACTTTCTTAATTCATTTTATGTTCAACATTTGCATCTGGTGTTCAATAGCTGAATATAACATCAATGTGCAGTCCTTTTTAATTAAAAGTGATCAATTCTGAATAAATTAATGTCAACACTGCCACCGCAGTTCAATCAGGAGTCACAAGGCTATATTACGTTTTTGCATTATCCGATATTGCGGCAGTTTTGCACTCTCTGTTTATCTTTTAGTCAATTAGTTGGAGTGAACACAAGCCAAAACCAGGTAAGTGACGGGTGGGGTGTTACAGTATCAATAAGTGTGTGCATTTGATTTCTTTGTTATTGTAATTATGAAAAAAAAATTTCAAATCTGTATTGGCCAGTGCCCAAAACAATTTGTAAAATTTTTTGTGGGGATCATGGGGGCTATGTAAGTAGTTTATAATAAGCACAGTCATTTATAATTTTTCTAAGGGTACGTTTCAATACTCCTATGTAGTTTACGATAACGTATTCCGTAAATCACATGTAACATTAATATCTGATATTTTGTGAAGTGTTTACCATTGGCTGGGGCTGACGTAACCCGTTTCCAGCGCGAAATTATTAGCACACTGCTTAACCTTTGACTCTGCAGCCACCAGTCAGCAGTAGGATGCGTAAATGCTGCACCATTACTCCATTGTACTTTCCTCTGAAGCCCTACTCACCAGAACTTCTGTTACTTTGCTGTTCTTGTTCGTACGGCGCTTATTTTCTGAAGACAACTTCTACATTAAGTGGAAACCAGACATTAAAAAATATTATTGCGATCTGGACTTGTTTTAACCCAATCGACGATTATTTGGCCTGTCTCATAACTTGTATGCCAGGTGGAACAGCTTCATCATGGCTGACTCAGCGATATCAGTAATTATGAAGTAATGTCATTAATGCAAGAGCCTTGTTTCGACTTAAGTTTTTCAATACATGGTACACTCCTGCTTCCTGCGAGCAATTTTACTTTCTTTGTTAGTTTTTCGACTTGTACTTTATGTAATAATTATTTACAATTGATGTATTTGCAGCGATATGCTGGAAGTGGAAAATACAAATGGAATCACGTCGAAGTCGGTTGTTAGCATACCTGTCACTGGGAGCCAGCCTGCGGGGAGTCGGAGACACATCAGGCGGAGCGATGCACCAGCTCGTCGAGTAGAACACGCAAAGCGGCTCCAGCCCCAGAGAAGACGGCTCCTGGAATGCACACAAGATAAATCTGAGAAACAAGTGGGTGTCACCCTTTGCGGCACTGAACGTGCCTGTGGTAAGTCATCAAATTTAGTAACTGATAAGCTACTCTCATGTGCTTGCACCAACATGTAATAGTAAGGGTGCGTTAACAGCTGTGCACCTTGTGACTAGTTGCCGTGCTGCTGTGGTTGTCTCACATGCAAGCAGAGGCCTACGTGACTTTGCAGGCACCCCATTGCCTTGTAAGGTGGCAGATTGAATGAATATCAATTTTCACACCTTACATGAGAGATTGTATAAGTCGTAATAAGTAGATGAATATGTCACCTGACATACTTCGATGGTAATGGGCAGATATGCCTATCAAAATGTATAGTATGCAATGTAAAGGGATAACACTCGATTCGACAGTATTAACACGCCGATCCCAAATCCTGCATGTCAATGAACAAAAGGTGAAAAAAGCTGCTGGAAGAAATGTTTTAGTTTGGGGGCGGATGCGAGTTGCGCCGTCATGGCCCGAATACAATGGAACGCTTCTAAAAAGGGGTTGGTGCCCCGCAGCGAGAGGGACAACAAACACGCCGTGCGATACAGCGAGGGGAGCAGGTAACGGCGCAGCGCTGCTTGCTACGAAAGACTTGTTGAGCTCCGATAGTGGAGAAACGAAACAGCCACGTAATTAATTTTTATCGTGAGAACTGAGATGGCATTGAAGTATACACGCTGCACCACCTTTACACGCGTATATCGACATATTCCAGACTAGGGTTGAGTGCATGTTTTCTCGCCCAACGAAAAACGTAGAACAGTTTCAGGTGATAAAATCAGGAAAGATTTTGATTAGCTTTTTATACGATTTTCAGAGGGTGAGAGCAGCCATGCAGCCGACAGCACATCACAGCTAAAAGGTAATTGCCACTGGCAGATGCGTCAACTTGTTGGTTCGCCAGCTTGCGTCCACTGTGAACTCGAACAACCTTGACATAAAAAATAACCTTCCTGTCTAGACTTGATTGTCATCCTAAATAGTACTGAACTTAGAAAAGGAATCGGGTTATTTGTCGTAATATTGGCCAACTTCACGGTGTTGTAGTAAGAATAATCTTGTAGAGAGCCCTCTACTTACATCTGATATTTGTTGTGTTCATGGTTATTTCTGCTAAACAGGACGTAATGCGTTATCTTGGCAACAGCCCTGACATTGCCATGTCACAATCTATGTAAATTCGTGTAGTCCTTTGACAATAATTCTGAAATTAAACAAATTGTGTACAGCTAGACACCAATGTGCTCTGTGCTAGCTCTTTATTCGCACGAAGTAATGGCCGCTATCGACAGGGGATCTCAAGTTGATTCCGTATTTCTAGATTTCCGGAAAGCTTTTGACACCGTTCCTCACAAGCGACTTCTAATCAAGCTGCGGGCCAATGGGGTATCGTCTCAGTTGTGCGAGTGGATTCGTGATTGCCTGTCAGGAAGGTCGCAGTTCGTAGTAATAGACGGCAAATCATCGAGTAAAACTGAAGTGATATCAGGTGTTCCCCCAGGGAAGCGTCCTGGGACCTCTGCTGTTTCTGACCTATATGAATGACCTGGGTGATAATCTGAGCAGTTCTCTTAGGTTGTTTGCAGATGATGCTGTAATTTACCGTCTAGTAAGGTCATCCGAAGACCAGTATCAATTGTAAAGCGATTTAGAAAAGATTGCTGTATTGTGTGGCTGGTGGCAGTTGACGCTAAATAATGAAAAATGTGAGGTGATCCACATGAGTTCCAAAAGAAATCCGTTAGAATTCGATTACTCGATAAATAGTACAATTCTCAAGGCTGTGAATTCAACTAAGTACCTGGGTGTAAAAATTACGAACAACTTCAGTTGGAAAGACCACATAGATCATATTGTGGGGAAGGCGAGCCAAAGATTGCGTTTCATTGGCAGGACACTTAGAAGATGCAACAAGTCCACTAAAGAGACAGCTTACACTACACTCGTTCGTCCTCTGTTAGAATATTGCTGCGCGGTGTGGGATCCTTACCAGGTGGGATTGACGGAGGACATCGAAAGGGTGCAAAAAAGGGCAGCTCGTTTTGTATTATCACGTAATAGGGGAGAGAGTGTGGTAGATATGATACGCGAGTTGGGATGGAAGTCATTAAAGCAAAGATCTATTTACCAAATTTCAGTCACCAACTTTCTCTTCCGAATGCGAAAATATTTTGTTGAGCCCAGCCTACATAGGTAGGAATGATCATCAAAATAAAATAAGAGAAATCAGAGGTCGAACAGAAAGGTTTATGTGCTCGTTTTCCCCGCGCGATGTTCGGGAGTGGAGTGGTAGAGAGATAGTATGATTGTGGTTCGATGAACCCTCTGCCAAGCACTTGAATGTGAATTGCAGAGTAATCATGTAGACGTAGACGTAGAGTAAGGGTCCACCCACTCCTAACCCCAGTCACTGATTCTAGAGACGCTAACGCACTCACAGGCTGTTTTTGCTGATGTCTGACAAAGGTGAAAAGGTGTGGAGTGTCAGAGCTTCTTCGTGCAACAGCCACATGCGCCTCGCGTGCACCGAGAGTGACACAGGTGTAGACACACCTTTAGGTAAACTAAAGCGTGAGTCAACATTATGAATTAAAATTAGAAAATTCTTATTTCTTACTGGGAATAAGCACGACAAGAAACACACAAGAAGATACAAGGAGGAGCTATGTTACGATGAAGACAGAATAAGGTAATTTCATATGTTTAAATTTTCTGAAACAGAGATTGAAGACAAATCTATTTTGGATTGATGAAACAACTACCATGCTATGATACCTTCCCTATGTTTCTTACATACAGATCATTATTTTTTAAAGTGACGGTAATGTTTAGGGGCTCAGGGACTGTGTTGTCCAACAACTTTCGAACTCACAAGGGGACCGCTCATACCCTTCATCGCGAATTTCCTCCAAATTTATGGTCTATGAAGGGGTTGGTAAGAATTAGAAGTGGCTGAAGGGGGAGTTCCAGATGGTCAAGCGTTTAGAAACAGTAACATTTTCGGCACAGGTCGTCTGCGACATGAGTCATTTATGTGGGCATATTTTCCAGGCAGCGGTTGGTTCTGCCGACAAAGTATAAAACGATAAACCAAGGGACATCGGGTTGAGACCTGACATTCAAACAGTTATTTCTTTTTATTTTCAGTTTTTACGTTAGGTACACCTCAAATAAACCGAAATAATGCCCTGTTTATTTTATTTATTATAATTTTCATAAAATACATGAAAAGGAAAAGCAAGGAAAAATCTGAGATTGCGAATAAATTTCTAGAAACGGATTGTAAGACATACACGAGAACCTCGTACATAAAATCAGGCAGATTAACTTACAGTTGATGAACTTCAACAGCTGGTGTGATATTTATTCTAAAACAAGGGGCTGCAACAATTTTCTCGGCGTCTTGCACACTTTATAAACGCCGAATTTTTATAATTAGAAGCTTGTGTTTAATATCTATAGTAAAATAATGTTCTCACTCTGTTCTAACAATATTCTTGAAAAATTCAGGCTACTCGATCTAGAGGTGCACGTCCAGCTATTGGGACAGTGTTATTAAGAAGGCTGTGAGATTAAATTAGCGAGCAACCTTGTAAACAGGGATGAAGGTTTTTGTTAAAACTCTGCTTGGAATCCTGCTCTCTCCTTTGTCAAAAAACAGAGGGACAGAGTCAATGTTACCTCATATGTTAGTTCGTAGTCTTTCACTAGCGATACCTCGGACTTTGGTCATCTTTGGTAGCACTAGTGTTCAGTGTGTGTGGGTGTGTTATCTTTCTTGAATTACTCCAAGAACCGAGGTTTTAAATTTTCCTGTACATCGCCTTTTCGTTGCTGTTTGTGCCTTGAAAATGGCGGGGTGTACTCCCACCGAAATATCGGTGGTTGCTGTAAATATTACCTGGCTGAATTCCCGTAAATCGTTTGAAAACATTTATAACCGTATAAATTTTTGTTTCGTATAATAAATTGCCAAAACGTAGAGTAACTTTGAATATTGTTTAATTACACTCTTTCTTGTGCTTTTTACAGTGATAAAGTTCTGAATAATAGAATAAACATTGAAATATAGAACTAGGAAAATAAGTTAGAGATCGTTGGAGCGCTAGAGACAGAAAAGAGAAAGTGCGCTCCTATAACCGATGCAACGAAATTATTCCGCGTGACACGTAACTGGCCTGTTGCCAGAAATCGAGAGGGGCTCGATGGCGTCCGTGATTCTGTGCAGTATCATCCTTTCCAAAACCTTGTACATATGGCATAGCAGAGAGATCGGACTGTAGTTTTGGGGATTGTCATGTTCTTTGCCTGGTTTTAGGATGGTAATGACTCGTGATTTTCTCCAGATTTTTGGAATTTTGCTGGATGTCATGCAGTTGTTCATCATATCGACTAGCCATTTCCTTGTTATAGGTCCAAAATGCTTTATTTGCTCGACGCATATATCATCAAGGACGGCTGCTCTCTGCATTTTGCACTTACTGATCGCCTTCTCCAGTTCCGCCAAGGTAAATGGCTTGGATAGCTCTTCGGTCTCCTGAAGAGGGTTTCGTTCTATGCTCCTCTTTTTTGTCTTTAGGTTGTCGTTTCTTGGTGGTTTCCCATCTGTGAGAAGCTGGTGTGCAATTTGGTCTTCTGTGACGTTCGCGTGTAGATTTGGTTTGGTGAGGTCATTGGCTAGGCGTTTTATGAGTTTCCAGGCCTTTTGACTATCTCTGCCAAAATTAGTTTCCTCCATCAGTTTGGTCCATTGCTCCCTTCTCACTTCTGATATCCGGGAGGTAATAACTCTTCCATTGGTGAGGGTTTCTTCACTGAAGGGGTTTCTTTCGAAGAGCTTTTGATACTCTTCCAGTAGGGCTACTGTTTCCTGGGTGATTCCTCGTGTGTAACTTGTTCTGCATCCCCTTGGAATAGACGCTTGGGAGCAGGTTTTGACGGTGTCCACGAAGCTGCCATAGCTCTCTGGATCTGGGCTATATGTCTGGACTCTCTCTTGTAGTATTCTGGTGAATTTGGGCCAGTCTGCCTTCCTGAAATTATATCTCCTTCTGAACTTTACTCTTCGTGGTATAGCTATTGGCAACATTTGGCACGTTATTGGGCGATGTTGTGTTTTTGGGATGGGGGCGCAGATGGACTTAAAGCACTGTTGAGCTATTTCTTCGCCGACGAATAGGAGATCCGGGTTGTATTCACGGCGCCACCTACCACTGTTGAAAGATGTGGGAAGTTTGCTGTCGTGGATAAGTGCCAGGTGGTTTGACTCGGCCCACGCCAGAACGGCTTCACCGTATTTGTCTTCTTGTGCATATCCCCGTACGTGACTATGACTGTTGAAATCGCCGATGATGAAAGCCGTTTTCTGTTTACCGATTTTTGCTGGTGGTTCAAAGTGGAAGTCTACATTTGGGTGTTTATAAAGTGAGATCACCGTGTATTCGCCAGATTCCACCGTGATAATCTCGATATCTCTCTCCTCAGTGTGATCCGCCATCATCACTTGGAGGTCCGGTTTGGCGAACACGGCACTCCCGTATAGCGCGTTTGTCTTTCTGCTACTAGTTTCATCCCTGGAACCTTGGGGCGTCGGTGTTGGATGTCCCTATGCGTTTCTTGCACGCAGAGTACGTCACATTTGGTTTTTTGACAAAGCTCGCTCAGCAATTGTTCTTTGCAAGACGAAAGACCTTCTATGTTCACAGAGATGATCGTCAAAGCCGGTTCTGATAAGAACCTATCCGGTTTTTCTCGAGACATTATGTCGCTCTACTGTGATGCTTCTGGTGTGAGAGAATCTGCCGGCTTAGAGCCGTTGCCCAGGGGACGCCCGAATGTGTTGTTAATGACACATCCTTCGCGGAGGCTTCTCTCGTTTGTGAAGCTGATGAGCACCCTTGACCCTGCACATCTCAGCATATCACCAACCAACGAAATTGTGGAAAAAGTGAAACCCAAATTATGATAAACGATCGCCGAAACGTAATCAGAGAAGCCGCTGATCATGCTAGCATTTCAGTTCACACATTCCATGAAATGTTTTCGAATATTTTGGATGTGAAACTGCAATATGACTGGTACAGATTGCTTCATGATTCTGTTTCAGTTCAGGTAAATTTATTTCTTAAATTAAAGTGGACATTGTGGACTGTTGGGTGGTGGCAATCAGATACCGGAACTACCTGTGGTCCTTGCTGTGTATAGGGAAAAGTTTTGCGCAAGACTTGAGTGGCATCCTGGGGTGATTCCCAGGGTGTGCTCGGCGTATTATCAAGTCGCAGTTTCAGGGAGTTCATCTGATGCGCAGCCGCAAGGGTGCCTTAGTCCCCAAATGTCCACTTGAAAAGTAACAACTATCAAGTTCACCTTACATGTCAACAAGAATCTTGCCTTTCTGTTCCCATGAAAGTTGAGAAATTTAGCACCTTATCAGAATTTTGTATTTGGCCAATCCTATGTATAGCATCCCTTTCTAGACACTGTGTATGCTTCGGCAGCCAATAGTAAAGAACCGTTCAAACTAGGTACGATCCTAGTACATTTTTTATGCGCATTTGTACGCCATGCACGGGAAGCTTTTGCAGAATTCCTTTCTATTTTCATGCATCGAATCGTATTTATGTTCGTCACATTAACTACAAACGTGCTGCCACCATCCCACCCCCCCCCCTCCCACCCCCTCCCTCCAGTTTGAGCTGAGTACAGAGTACTTTTGTTTCCTGGGAGTCACCCCTTGCTGACTGTGCAATTTGATGATGTAAGCGTCGTTTTTTGCTACGACGTGAGGTGTTAGTTTTATATACCAGAGTCCATACTCTGGAGAGTTCGCATTTATCTGGCTCTTTGTGCATCTTAGATGTGGAGTTAGTTGAGTTATTTCAATTGTTTATTAGAAAATACGAGTTGAGCACATGAGGGACTAATTTTTTTTCAGCCTTCCTGACCTATTCAAATTCCCACATTATTACCCTCATTTTTTCATGATAATTTCCTGTGTTTTTGTTTCCCGAGAGTAAAATTAGCGTAAGATCCCATGTGAGCTTTAAATCTGAGGAAGGGTTCATTAATTTGTGAAACCGACTTCCATTTATGAACCCTACATCTTACAACTTCTCCCATGTTTTGCAACCCTTATTGGAACTCAAATAGTGGCATCTGTTTATTCACAACCGATACAAAAGATGTTTGCACCTGTTACTGTCCTTCAAAGTAGTACCACGTTGTGTAGAACCCGTTGCCAGCAATGTGGAAGGCGTAGTATACAGTTAGCAGAACCTGTTCTGTTGATGGTGGGAGTGGAGCCACTTCGTGGCATGTCTGTGATTTTTTGCTCAAAAAACAATACTGTAATTATGCCCCTACCTGCATATTCACCAAACATGACTACATATACATAAAGAGAGTAAAAGAACGGAGCCGAAAAATTGCAGACCAATATTCTTAACATCGGGTTGCAGCAGAATTCATGACTATATTCTCTGTTCGAATATAATAAATTTCCTTGAGACAGAAAACCTTGTGCCCACAAATCAGCATGGATTTAGGAAACATCACTCGTGCGGAACTCAGCTAAACCTTTTCTCACACAATATCTTTCGAAATATGGATACAGGGCTACTGGCAGATTCCATATTCCTAGATTTCCGAAAGCGTTTGATACATTGTCTCACTGCAGACTGTTAACGAAGATCCGAGCAACCCATGTATATGAGTAGCTCGAAGTATTAAATAATAGAACCCATTACCTTGTCCCGGACGCTGAGTATCTACCAGAGACAAGGTTACCGTCAGCAGCGCCCCAGGGAAGTGCGACAGGACCGCTCTATATACATAAAGGAACTGACGGACAAGGTGAGCAGCAATCTGCGAGAGTTTGCTGATGACGATGTTTATGGGAAAGTGTCTTCTTTGAGTAAGTGTAAGAGGATACAAAATGACTTAGACAAAATTTCTAGCTGGCCTGTGTGCCCGAGCGGTTGTAGGCGCTTCAGTCCTGAACCGTGCTGCTGCTACGGGCTCAGGTTCGAATCCTGCCTCGGTCATGGATGTGTGTGATGTCCTTACGTTAGTTAGGTTTACGTAGTTCGAATTATAGGGGACTGATGACCTCAGATGTGAAGTCCCATAGTGCTTAGAGCCATTTGAACAGAAATTTCTACCTGGTGTGATGAATGGCGGCTTGCTATAAATGTAGACAAAATGTAAGATGAGTAGCAGAAACATACATGTAATGTTTGAATACAGAATTAATGGTATGATCCGTGACAGTCACATTGATTAAATATCTGTGCTTGACTTCGCAAAGCTGAACGAAATGGAACGGGCACGTAAGCACGGTAGTAGAGAAGGCGAATCGTCGACTTCGGTTCATTGGGAGAATTTTAGGAAAAGAAGGAGACCGTGTACTGGACACTACTGTGACCCATTCTTGAGTACTTCTCGAGTGTTTGACATCCACATCTGAGCGGCTTAAAGGAAGGCGTCAAAAAATTCAGAAGTGTGCTGTTAGATGTTGCCTATAGGTTCGGCCACCACGCGAACATTACGGAACTGCTTTGTGAACTCAAACGGGAATCCGTGGAGGAAAGAGGACATTCTTTTCGCGAAACATTGTCGAAAAATCTTAGATAGCTGGCATCTGCGGCTAACTGCACAACGATTCTACTAGGCCAATGTACATTTCGCGTAAGCACCTCGAAGACAAAATACATTAAAGCCCGCAAGGAGGCATATAACAGTCTTTTTTCCCTCGCACCATTTGTAAGTGGAACAGAAAAGACTATGATTAATAGTGGTAAAAGATTTTGTCCGCCATGTAGTATATGGTGGCTTACGGAGAGTATATGTACATGTGACTTTTTTTGTTCTGAGAAGTACAGAAAACCATAAAGTACCCCAAATATCGAATTCCATTAGTGTTTCGGGGATTGGAAAAAGCTCTCCGTGAGGGTTAATTTATTGTGTGAACTATAATAGGCAGTCAAATGAAAACAGAACAAGTGAAGAAAAGTAAGTAAACCGTTTATTATTTCAGAAGTAATCGTCATAACTTTTAATAGAGTTATCCAACTGTCAAACAAGTCGGTCGGTACCTTCATGGGAAAATGTTTGCGGTTGCCTAACGAAACATGTTTGTACCCAGGCGTGCACCTCTTCGTCCGCAGCAAATATCTGTCCTCAGGGCTACAAAAATATGGAAATCCCGTGGGAAGATAGCGGAACTGTATGAAGGATGTGTAAGGGCTTCCCAGCAACGCTTCTGCAGCGTCCTCTGAACAACCTGCCAACAAAATGCCCGCCCACATGTTGCGAAGGTTGTTTCGTGTACGTTGCAGAAGGTTCCCTGTCCAACATTTTCGGTATCTGTGAAGTCGATACCACGATGCATTACCACTGCCATGCCGGGTTTAATGGGTTTCTACACGCAACTAGGTGGGTGTTTGTAAGTCTACTGCCAGTGAGTTCATGTTGTGACGGGTGAGGGGAACGGGGGAGTCACTGCAAGCTTATGATTATATCCAGATCTCTCCCCATGCCATTTCCATACTTTTGGAGCCCTGAAGAAAGTCAGTCGTGGCCGTCGATTTGCTTCGGACGAAGAAGTGCACGCTTGGGTACAATCATAGTTCCTTAGGCAACCGCAAACGTTTTTCATGAAGGCATTGACCTTCTTGTCTCACAGTAGGATAAACGTATTAATAGTTACGACGATTACTGAAAGTTTACTTACTCTTTCTAAATGTCTCCTTATA
Organism: Schistocerca gregaria; assembly: GCF_023897955.1. Lineage (NCBI taxonomy): Eukaryota > Metazoa > Arthropoda > Insecta > Orthoptera > Acrididae > Schistocerca > Schistocerca gregaria. The sequence goes on from NC_064931.1 coordinate 278,567,886, forward strand.
TTTTGAGGGGCATAACACTGACGCAGTGTGGAGAGGAATAAATAAAATTCGTTCTCAAGGAGGGGAAAAAATACCTCAGAGGGTCATGGCGCGTCCGTCCTGAAGAACTCGCATGTGATTAAATGAATCTAGTGCTCGATCACGTACATCCGTTTGTTGGCTTACAAGAAGCCACAGCGAGGCACGAACACGTGGCTCCCGAATTGATTTAGAATGCTCGCCTGCTTAGCTGGCCGGTAACGTGCTTGCCTCTCGTGCACCTGGCCCGGGTTCGATTCCAGGTCAGCCGGCACGGTAGCTCAGGTACAATTTTTCAGTGAAAAATATGACGACAACCTAATCATTTTGGGTAGTGTCTTAAGCTACTTTTCTTAAACATACAGTGGTTTATACTTTATTGTGTCTATGGAGGCGAAAGAGTTGTCAGGGAGGTAGAATTCCAGTTCGTGTTTAAAGTTAATTTTATTATCTACAAAAAATTTTATATCACTTGTTAGATTGTCAAACATTTTTATGACCGAAGACTTCACTTTTCTCTGTAGCACCATAACACTGAGTGATGGACAGTCTAAGCCATTTCCGCTTTTAGTATTGTATTTCTTAACGTTAGCGTTGTTTTATAATTGTGACTGGTTGTTAACAACTAGCTTAAAAATTTTGTGATAAGTTCCTATGGGACCAAACTGCTGAGGTCATCGGTTCCTAGGCTTATACACTACTGAATCTAGCTTAAACTAACTTGCGCCAAGGACCCATGCCCGAGGGAGAAGAACCTCCTACGGGGGGAGCCGCGCCAACGTTGACAATGCGCCCCAGACCGCACATCCACCCCGCGCGGTCAACAATCTTAATAACAGAGTAAATGTACAGTATGACTGTTGTTACTATGTCTTTCCGTTCAGATACATCTGCAAGAGTTTCAAGAGTGGATACCACATGTTATCCTTATTAAGCGCCTCTGAACAACAAACACTTTCTTCATCGATGACAAGCTGTCACAGAATATGATGTCATAACAAATTGGTGAATGAAAATAGGAAAAGTGAGTTGCTCTCCAGAACCCAATATTATGCGATTCAGAAGATTTCTAACACGTAACTTCCAGTTCAAATTCTTGTCAGTTTTAACAGATGCGAATTTACAACAGTCCCCTTCATTTATTGGTTTTCCATCACCCATTATTTCTAATGGTGTGATTAGGCCTCATCCAAAATATGTATTGTGTTTTATCTCATTTCAATGAAAATTCGTTTGCAGAGAACCAGTTATTTATTTTCAAGAAGCGGCTTCAACTGGTTTCCGTGAGGCGGTGGTACAGAGATCGTGTATCTGGAAGTCGATACCACGATGCATTACCACCGTCAGCTGGGTTTAATGGGTTTCTACACGCAACTAGGTGGGTGTCTGTAAGTCTACTGCCCGTGCGTTCATGTTGTGGTGGGTGAGGGGCGCGGGGGAATCACTGCAAGCTTATAAATATTCTGTTCTAAATTATATTTTAATTATCATTATCATCTTAGGCTTGTGTGGCACGTTAAATGTCGATGTAATGGTACATTACATTTCTGGGGGAGGGGAGGGGGTGGGGGAGAGGGGCTGGTATGCACAGGTAATCTTGTAATAATTTGTGGATCAGAGTGGATGCCTATACAACATTTTTCTCAGTTATGATAACGTAATTAATTTTATGAACGTGTGCATCTGTAATTGTCAATAACTCTGGACTACGAGATAACATAAGCGTAATTATATAATATGAATGACACTTAAACAATTTAAAATCAAAGATGGTAAAATAGTCTACATTAAAATTGTTGCTTCTATCAGTTTTAATCTACAGTTCATAACCAGTAAGTTATGTTTAGAGTCAACATCTGTAATGGAAATGTTTTACCGTTTGAAATCTGGTTTTGAAAACTGTCATATTATGATAAAACGAACTCGAAACGTTCTGGTGTCTTCAGGTCTATTCCACCTATGCAACCATGTGATTCGTAAACCGTTCCTTAAGAGTGAATGAATTGTACTCCACCAGGCAGCTTCGGATTTCATTCCTACACGGTTTGATTTATTGTTTCATCAAAACACCTGCAGTGTTGTTGGAAATATGATTTCACATAGTAAATAATAAGAAGTAACTGACATAAGGTGGCAATTATAAATAATTGCCTTTTGCAGGATTGAAAGCTGTTATGAGAACAAGGCAAGTTGTTGTTCTGAAGAAATTGGTTTTCTAAATGTTGTCGACTACACAATGTAAATGTCGTGTGACTAGGGCCTCCCGTCAGGTAGACCGTTCGCTGGGTGCAAGTCTTTCGATTTGACGCCAGTTCGGCGACTTGTGCGTCGGTGGGGATGAAAAGATGACGATTAGGACAACACAAGACCCAGTCGCTGTGCGGAGAAATTCTCCGACCCAGCCGGCAGTCGAACCCGGGCCCTTAGGATTGACATTCAGTCGCGCCGACCACTCAGCTACCGGGGGCGGACGACTACACAATGAAATGCGGAACAATCGTGCACGGTAATTCATCGGATCTGTCGCCAGAAAAACAACAAACACTGAATAACGAAACGCTTAATATACCGGCTGATCAAAAAAGTCAGTATAAATTTAAAAACTTAATAAACCACGGAATAATGTAGGTAGAGAGGTAAAAATTGACACACGTGCTTGAATGACATGGGGTTTTATTAGAAAAAAAAAGAAAGTATTGCTAGACGCGTGAAAGATTTCTTGCGCGCGTCGTTTGGTGATGGTCATGTGCTCAGCCGCCACTTTCGTCATGCTTGGCCTCCCAGATCCGCAAACCTCAGTCCGTGCGATTATTGGCTTTGGGGTTTCCTGAAGTCGCAAGTGTATCTCGATCGACCGACATCTCTAGGGATGCTGAAAGACAACATCCGACGCCAATGCCTCAACATAACTCCAGACATGCTTTACAGTGCTGTTCACAACATTATTCCCCGACTACAGCTATTGTTGAGGAATGATGGTGGACATATTGAGCATTTCTTGCAAAAGAACATCATCTTTGCTTTGTCTTACTTTGTTATGCTAATTATTGCTATTCTGATCGGATGAAGCACCATCTGTCGGACATTGTTTGAACATTTGTATTTTTATTGGCTCTAATGGAACCCCATGTCATTCCAAGCATGTGTGTCAATTTGTACCTCTCTATCTAAATTATTCAGTGATTTATTCAGTTTTCAAATTTATACTGGCTTTTTGATAACCCAGTATATATATATAACAAACAAAATCACTTCAAGAAATTCGTACGTCTTCGCACATCTTCGTCTTACGTTAGTATATTTTGTATGGTATAGTTAATCACATGCACCGCCACATTTGCAACAGCCGTTAGCAAACAATCTATGGACAACATGGACGAATTCAAAACCATCGTAGCTGCATATTCCAACTTGTCGCTCTGCGCTATATCTCACTTGCTGAATTGGTTTTATTGGTTCCGTACTCGTATCGACACCAATTCCGCGCGCCGCCTTGACTGCGCAGAAATACGTAGGTAGCCGCTGCTGCCGCAGCCGCGCTGCCACGCCCTAGTGGGATCCGGCATTCACAGGCGGCGCGAGTCCCGACTCAGGACAGCGTAGCTCGCGACGCAGTGTCTGTTCGACACTCCAGCCTCTACTATTGGCGAAATAGGCGGGCCCGAAGTAAGCCGGCTTCCAGATGGTCTGAAGAAGTACTAGCAGTGGGTTTCCGCAGGCGAGGGGCAGTTGAAGGTATGCACATGGTGTGTGGGTCCCACAATGGCGAAAACTCAGAGCCCGCAAATTATTTCACTACCATCGCTTGTGTAAAATCCATTTTGAGAATAAGTAATGGTTACACATGAAAGAGAGCAACGAGGCGAGGAAGCAGTTCTAAACAACCACTTTGTAAATATAGGAGCACTGTACATGTTGACGACGAAAGATATGGACGCACCTTTTACCTTTAAAAATGAACAACTTCCAAATACCTTAATCTGTCTAAACGAACTAAGTGTCAACTGACAGAGCTTGAACAGCGCTAAATGTCCCTGTCAACTAACCACGAAAGATCGTATCATTTCATTTACAAATAACAAAGTGTGAGCATGTTTAAATTTGAAACAGAGTAACGTTAAGTTTTGCGTTGGACGCGATTTGAATCAAAATCGAAATCGGATTGTCAACCAAGCACAGCCAAATGTCAGATATCGAATTTTTTCATCGCTTGTGAGATGACAAACTGCAACGACGAAACTAAAAAGTTTTGCCTTACTGGGATCGCCGTTGTTTCCTAGACACGAAGAGAAGTCAACTATTGGTTTATTTCACAGCAAGGTGTGCATTTGTTTCAACTAGAAATAATGTGAAGAAAAGTTACGTTCTGACTGAGAGTCGAACGACGCATATATCTTCATTGTTGACTACACACGAAGGGATTTTTAGTCAAGCAATAGGTGATGAGCAACAGTATCAAATGGTGCAAATTGCTCTGAGCACTATGGGACTTAACTTCTGAGGTCATCAGTCCCCTAGAACTTAGAACTACTTAAATCTAACTAACCTAAGGACATCACACATATTCATGCCCGAGGCAGAATGCGAACCTGCGACCGTAGCGGTCTCGCGGTTCCAGACTGTAGCGCCTAGAACGGCTCGGCCACTCCTGCCGGCAGCAACAGTGTCAGGAGACAAGATAATGTGGCCACGTGCTATCTTGAATGCGTTATTAAGTCTCTCCAATAGTCTCTGATATGAAATGAAATTACAGTTAGCGTTGTCCAGTAAGGTTTGGTCGCAAGTACCGTAGTATTTAATGTAGCGGTCTGTTACAACAATTTCTTCTCGATAATTCTGATGTCAGTCTTCTGATAGCCTAGAGGCGTCGTTAGTATCAAACACCAGATACTAAAATCCAAAAGAATTCATCACCTGCTAGGAGCTCCATAGAAATTCCGCCCCACGCTCACCTAGTTCAACCTCTTCTTGTTACTTTGTTTTCTTTCTCTCTTAAGCTGTCTGAAAATTGGAGATATCATTCATCAAGCGCTTTTCGCTTTCATTGACAAAGCATCACCAGTAGTTGCATTGTATCTGTTATGAGCAGATGTGATTCGTGATATAAAGCGGATAAAGCAGATTGCACTTCGAATTTCATCCGGATCCATCGCAGCACAAGCCCGTATTATACGGCATTTCATATTTAAACGTTTCCTCGGTAATCAGTGGCACAATACGTCGTATAAACTATATCGTGCTCTGCATGTCGGGAACAGCCGGTGAATTCCGAGCGCAGACTAGTCTCCTTCCAAAACCACGGCCTCTCTGAGGACGAGGCACACATTATATGTTACCTATTGTGATTCACGCAAATATTTAGATTGCATCTATAATAGTCGTGCAACACGCAAAAAGTGTACGAATATTTTCTGTTCAACACATATGTCCAAGGAGGGGCTCGAGACAGGAAGAAAATATGCAAGCGAAGCTGCTGGTTGTAAGCGGAATGAGGAAATGCATACTCATCACTGCTCTAGTTTACTGCGGATGGGTCCATCGTTTAGACGCCCAGATGCGAGTCTGCTAAGCGCCCCGAGATTCAAACAAAGCCCGCTAACTTTAGATCTGTAAACGGTAGTCTCTGTTCACTATCTGCATCTACTTGAAGCGTTCTCTTGTAGATTACTTGTAAAGGCTATAGACAGTTTGTTCCATTGTTCCCTGAATATCAAATAAGGTACCAAAGGATTCCTCTTGGTGATATTCTCTGCAGAGCACGTCTCTCAAGAGCGCCTCAGTGAAGTTATACAGGATTCGACTCGCATGACGCACTGTCTAGTCGTAACATGTAATTTCCAAACCTGTATGGATGGCTGTTTATAGCAGTTAGTCGCCCGATTTGTTTCCTAACTCGTGTAGTGGTTTTACGTACGTTAAGACCGGCGCGTGTGGCAGTCATGCTTAGAAGGTGATTTTTTTCTGTCAGGGAGGCGATAGACAAAAGTATTCGGTGGATTTTCCGTGCGAGCTATAACCATAGGCGCAAGGGCAGGGTACTCTCCCCTGTGTTCTTCTACTAGCGTTTGATGTAGACTTCACAATTCCCAGCATACTTGGTTCTAGAAAGGAGTTTCCAATGTTCAGAGATTACTCTCACGAGAGCTTTCTGCTTGGGGAAACACTTTGCCACGACATCGGGAAATTTCTGTGAAGATTAAGAAGATATTATCAGGGTAAGTTAAAAGATTAAGAGATTGTTAAGATTCTTAAAGGAAGCAACTATTGACCTAAACAAGGGAAAGGAATACACTGCACACCAAGACGAATGAGTAGCTTGGAGAGGTTAGCTAGTCAAGACAGTAGAGAATCAAAGAGGCAAACAGACAATATCCATTAGAAATCCTTGGATAACACACGAGATATTGAACTTAACTGACGGAAAGAGATAATACAGGGTGTTACAAAAAGGTACGGCCAAACTTTCAGGAAACATTCGTCACACACAAAGAAAGAAAATATGTTATGTGGACATCTACATCTACATGTCTACATGACTACTCTGCAATTCACATTTAAGTGCTTGGCGGAGGGTTCATCGAACCATAATCATACTAACTCTCTACCATTCCACTCCCGAATAGCGAGCGGGAAAAACGAACACCTAAACCTCTCTGTTCGAGATCTGATTTCTCTTATTTTATTTTGATGATCATTCCTACCTATGTAGGCTGGGCTCAACAAAATATTTTCGCATTCGGAAGAGAAAGTTGGTGGCTGAAATTTCGTAAATAGATCTCGCCGCGACGAAAAACGTCTTTGCTTTAATGACTTCCATCCCAACTCGCGTATCATATCTGCCACACTCTCTCCCCTATTACGTGATAATACAAAACGAGCTGCCCTTTTTTGCACCCTTTCGATGTCCTCCATCAATCCCACCTGGTAAGGATCCCACACCGAGCAGCAATATTCTAACAGAGGACGAACGAGTGTAGTGTAAGCTGTCTCTTTAGTGGACTTGTTGCATCTTCTAAGTGTCCCGCCAATGAAACGCAACCTTTGGCTCGCCTTCCCAACAATATTATCTATGTGGTCTTTCCAACTGAAGTTGTTCGTAATTTTTACACCCAGGTACTTAGTTGAATTGACAGCCCTGAGAATTGTACTATTTATCGAGTAATCGAATTCCAACGGATTTCTTTTGGAACTCATGTGGATCACCTCACACTTTTCGTTATTTTGCGTCAAATGCCACTAGCCACACAATACAGCAGTCTCTTCTAAATCGCTTTACAATTGATACTGGTCTTCGGATGACCTTACTAGACGGTAAATTACAGCATCATCTGCAAACAACCTAAGAGAACAGCTCAGATTATCACCCAGGTCATTTATATACACTCCTGGAAATTGAAGTAAGAACACAGTAAATTCATTGTCCCAGGAAGGGGAAACTTTATTGACACATTCCTGGGGTCAGATACATCACATGATCACACTGACAGAACCACAGGCACATAGACACAGGCAACAGAGCATGCACAATGTCGGCACTAGTACAGTGTATATCCACCTTTCACAGCAATGCAGGCTGCTATTCTCCCATGTAGACGATCGTAGAGATGCTGGATGTAGTCCTGTGGAACGGCTTGCCATGCCATTTCCACCTGGCGCCTCAGTTGGACCAGCGTTCGTGCTGGACGTGCAGACCACGTGAGACGACGCTTCATCCAGTCCCAAACATGGTCAAGGGGGACAGATCCGGAGATCTTGCTGGCCAGGATAGTTGACTTACACCTTCTAGAGCACGTTGGGTGGCACGGGATACATGCAGACGTGCATTGTCCTGTTGGAACAGCAAGTTCCCTTGCCGGTCTAGGAATGGTAGAACGATGGGTTCGATGACGGTTTGGATGTACCGTGCACTATTCAGTGTCCCCTCGACGATCACCAGAGGTGTACGGCCAGTGTAGGAGATCTCTCCCCACACCATGATGCCGGGTGTTGGCCCTGTGTGCCTCGGTCGTATGCAGTCCTGTTTGTGGCGCTCACCTGCACGGCGCAAAACACGCATACGACCATCATTGGCACCGAGGCAGAAGCGACTCTCATCGCTGAAGACGACACGTCTCCATTCGTCCCTCCATTCACGCCTGTCGCGACGCCACTGGAGGCGGGCTGCACGATGTTGGGGCGTGAGCGGAAGACGGCCTAACGGTGTGCGGGATCGTAGCCCAGCTTCATGGAGACGGTTGCGAATGGTCCTCGCCGATACCCCAGGAGCAACAGTGTCCCTAATTTGCTGGGAAGTGGCGATGCGGTCCCCTACGGCACTGCGTAGGATCCTACGGTCTTGGCGTGCATCCGTGCGTCGCTGCGGTCCGGTCCCAGGTCGACGGGCACGTGCACCTTCCGCCGACCACTGGCGACAACATCGATGTACTGTGGAGACCTCACGCCAAACGTGTTGAGCAATTCGGTGGTACGTCCACCCGGCCTCCCGCATGCCCACTATACGCCCTCGCTCAAAGTCCGTCAATTGCACATACGGTTCACGTCCACGCTGTCGCGGCATGCTACCAGTGTTAAAGACTGCGATGGAGCTCCGTATGCCACGGCAAACTGGCTGACACTGACGGCGGCGGTGCACAAATGCTTCGCACCTAGCGCCATTCAACGGCCAACACCGCGGTTCCTGGTGTGTCCGCTGTGCCGTGCGTGTGATCATTGCTTGTACAGCCCTCTCGCAGTGTCCGGAGCAAGTATGGTGGGTCTGACACACCGGTGTCAATGTGTTCTTGTTTCCATTTCGAGGAGTGTAGAAGGAAAGAAATATTTCAATATTTTCATTTCCAAACATGCAGACTGAGGGGTTGCGAGGAGTTCCTCTTGCAAATTTAACACCTGGGACTAACTAAAGTCCATCCGAGCAGGCCTTGGAAGGCCCAACGGTGCCGACCGGCAGCCGTGTCATCCTCAGCCCACAGGCGTCACTGGATGCTTATATGGAGGGGCATGAGGTCAGCACACCGATCTCCCGGTCGTATGTCAGACCGGAGCCGCTACTTCTCAATCAAGTAGCTTCTCAGTTTGCCTCTCAAGGGCTAAGTGCACCCCGCTTGCCAACAGCGCTTGGCAGGTCGGATGGTGTTCTTTTTTCCATTTCCAGGAGTGTAGATCAGAAACAGCGGAGGTCCCAGGACGCTTCCCTGGGGATCACCTGATATCACTTCAGTTTTACTCGGTGATTTGCCGTCTATTACTACGAACTGCGACCTTCCTGACTGGAAATCACGAATCCAGTCGCACAACTGAGACGATACTCCATAGGCCCGCAGCTTGATAAGAAGTCGCTGGTGAGGAACGGTGTCAAAAGCTTTCCGGAAATCTAGAAATACGGAATCAACTTGAGATCCCCTGTCGATAGCGGCCATTACTTCGTGCGAATAAAGAGCTGGCTGCGTGGCACAAGAACGATGTTTTCTGAAACCATGCTGATTACGTATGAATAGATCGTTCCCTTCGAGGTCATTCATAATGTTTGAATACAGTACATGCTCCAAAACCCTACTGCAAACCGACGTCAATGATATAGGTCTGTAGTTAGATGGATTACTCATACTACCCTTTTTAAACGCTGGTGCGACCTGCGCAATTTTCTAATCTGTTGGTACAGATCTAACGGTGAGAGAGCGGTTGTATATGATTGCTCGGTAGGGAGCTATTGTATCAGTGTAATCTGAAAGGAACCTAATCGGTATACAATCTGGACCTGAAGACTTGCCCGTACCAAGCGATTTGAGTTGCTTCACAACCCCTAAGGTATCCACTTCTAAGAAACTCATGCTAGCACCTGTTCGTGTTTAAATTTCTGGAATATTCCATTCGTCTTCCCTGGTGAAGGAATTTCGGAAAACTGCGTTCAATAACTCCGCTTTAACGGCACAGTAGTCGGTAACAGTACCATAGGCACTGCGCAGCGAAGGTATTGACTGCGTCTTGCCGCTTGTGTACTTTACATACGACCAGAATTTCTTCGGATTTTCTACCAAATTTCGAGACAATGTTTCGTTGTGGAACTTACTAAAGGCATCTCGCATTGAAGTCCATGCCAAATTTCGCTCGTCTTTAAATTTTAGTCAATCTTCGGGAATTCGCGTTCTTCTGAACTTCGCATGCTTTTTCCGTTGCCTCTGCAGCAGCGTTCGTACCTGTTTTGTGTACCATGGGGGATCAGTTCCATCTCTTACCAATTTACGAGGTATGAATCTCTCAATTGCTGTTGCTACTATATCTTTGAGCCACATATCGTCAACATTTGCATAGTCAGTTCGGAAGGAATGGAGATTGTCTCTTTATTCGCTTTTTCAAATATAATTATTTTGCGTTTGTTTCTCGTGGATTTGGAAGAAATGGTATTGAGTCTAGCTACAACGACCTTGTGGTCACTAATCCCTGTATCAGTCATGATGCTCTCAATTAGCTCTGGATTGTTTGTGGCTAAGAGGTCAAGTGTGTTTTCGCAACCACTCACAATTCGCGTGGATTCGTGGACTAACTGCTGGAAATAATTTTCGGAAGATGTTTTCTGCCTACCACCGGTTTTGAACAAGTATTTTTGCCAACATATCGAGGGAAGGTTGAAGTCCCCACCAACTATAACCGTATGAGTGGGGTATTTATTTGATACGAAACTCAAATTTTCTCTGAACTGTTCAGTAACTATATCATCGGAGTCTGGGGGTCGGTAGAAGGAGCCAATTATTAACTTAGTTCGGCTGTTAAGTATAACCTCCACCCATACCAATTCGCACAGAGTATCTACTTCGACTTCACTACAAGATAAACCACTACTGACAGACACAAACACTCCACCACCAATTCTGCCTAATCTATCTTTCCTGAACACCGTCTGAGACTTCGTAAAAATTTCTGCAGAACTTATTTCAGGCTTTAGCCAGCTTTCTGTACCTATAATGATTTCAGCTTCTGTGCTTTCTATTAGCGCTTGAAGCTCAGGGTCTTTCCCAGCACAGCTACAACAATTTACAACTACAATTCCGACTGTTCCTTGATCCAAGCACGTCCTGTATTTGCCATGAACCCTTTGAGATTGCAGCCCACCCCGTACTTTCCCGAGGCGTTCTAACCTAAAAAACCGCCCAGTCCACGCCACACAGCCTCCGCTACCCGTGTAGCCACCAGCTGAGTGTAGTGAACTCCTGACCTATTCAGCTGAACCCGAAACCCCACCACCCTATGGCGCAAGTCAAGGAATCTGCAGCCAATACGGTCGCAAAACCGTCTGAGCCTCTGATTCAGACCCTCCACTCGGCTCTGCACCAAAGGTCCGCAGTCGGTTCTGTCAACGATGCTGCAGATGGTGAGCTCTGCCTTCATCTCGTAAACAAGACCGGCAGCCTTCACCAAATCAGATAGCCGCTGGAATCCAGAGAGAATTTGCTCAGATCCAAAGCGACAAACGTCATTAGTGCCGACATGTGCCACCACCTGCACCCTTTGAGATTGCAGCGCACCCCGTACTTTCCCGAGGCCTTCTAACCTAAAAAACCGCCCAGTCCAAAGTCAAGAGGGTTGAGGTTAGGAGAGCGTGGAGGCCATGGAATTGGTCCGCCTCTACCAATTCATCGGTCACCGAATCTGTTGTTGAGAATCGTACGAACACGTCGACTGAAATGTGCAGGAGCTCCATCGTGCATGAACCACATATTGTGTCGTACTTGTAAAGGCACATGTTCTAGCAGCACAGGTAGAGTATCCCGTATGAAATCATGATAACGTGCTCCATTGAGCGTAGTTGGAAAAACATGGGGCCCAATCAAGAAATCACCAACAATGCCTGCCCAAACGTTGACAGAAAATCTGTGTTGATGACGTGATTGCACAACTGCGTGCGGATTCTCGTCAGCCCACACATGTTGATTGTGAAAATTTATAATTTAATCACGTTGGAATGAAGCCTCATCCGTAAAGATAACATTTACACTGATATGAGGATTGACACATTGTTGGATGAACCATTCGCAGAAGTGTACCTGTGGAGGCTAATCAGCTGCTGACAGTGCCTGCACACGCTGTACATGGTACGGAAACAATTGGTTCTTCCGTAGCACTCTCCATACAGTGACATGGTCAACGTTACCTTGTGCAGCAGCAACTTCTCTGCCGCTTACATTAGGGTTATCGTCGACTGCACGAAGAATTGCCTCGTCCATTGCAGGTGTCCTCGTCGTTCTAGGTCTTCCCCAGTCGCGAGTCATAGACTGGAATGTTCCGTGCTCCCTAAGACGCCGATCAATTGCTTCGAACGTCTTCCTGTCGGAACACCTTCGTTCCGGAAATCTGTCTCGATACAAACGTACTGCGCCACGGCTACTGCCCCGTGCTAATCCATACATAAAATGGGCAACTGCCAACTCCGCATTCGTAAACATTGCAAAACCACGTTCGTGATGAACACTAACCTGTTGATGCTACGTACAGATGTGCTTGATGCTAGTACTGTAGAGCAATGAGTCGCATGTCAACACAAGCACCGAAGTCAACACTACCTTCCTTCAATTGGGCCAACTGGCGGTGAATCGAGGAAGTACAGTACATACTGACGAAACTAAAATGAGCTCTAACATGGAAATTAAGCGTTTCCCGACACATGTCCACATAACATCTTTTCTTTATTTGTGTGTGAGGGATGTTTCTTGAAAGTTTGACCGTACCTTTTTGTAACACCCTTTATAAATAGGATGAAAATGAAGCTGACATAAATACGTCTAAAAATGAGATCAATGGAAAGTGTAAAATCGCGAAGCAAGAAGACTAGAGGGAAAATATGAGACTGTAGACGCCCGTTTGATTATGGAGAGATAGGTGCTGCCTATAGCAGAAAAAAAATTGGAGGAAAAAGATAAGCTGCCGTATTAACATAAAGATCTCAGATAGGAAGCAACAATTAGCCAAAAAGAGAAAGAAGGAATGTGGAAGGAATACCTAGAAGGTTGATGAGAGAGGGGGGCGGGGGTATGCAAACGAACTTGGAGACTGTGATAGATTCTTAAAAAATTAATGAACACTGGAGGTAATACTGATCCTACAACTTAAGAAAGGTAATTCTAGGTTTATACCATTCGTAGATTTAGAGGAAGCTTTTCAAACTGTTAACTGGAATACACCATTTCAGATTATGAAGGTAGCAGTATCAGAGAAGGAAATAAGACAGTAGAAGTAGCAGATGATTTTTGCCCTTTGGGTATCAAAATACCTGACAATAGGATATGTGAAGATGTAATTGCAGCCTGCCAGTAGCTATATAAAAGATTGAAAAGAAAAATATGCTAAGATCAAATACAAATTTAAATGTTACTGTGTATTTCCTGAAGGTTTTTGTTTGGAGTGTTGTCTCTTACAGAAGAGAGACGTGGACAGTAAACAATTCAAATAAGAACAGAATGGATAAGTTTTATGTGTGATTCTACAGGAGAATGCTGAAGATTAAACAGATACTCGCCTAAATAATGAACAGGCACAGAATCGGATAGGAGAGAAAATATATTTATGACAGATCTTGACTAAAAGAAGGATTACGTGAATAAGACATATCCAGAGGCATCAGCCAATCGTTAGTTTGGTAATGGAGACAAATGTGGGGTTTAACATTCTAGAGGGAGACCAAGGGTCGATAACGGAAGGCGCCTCAGAACCGATGTAGATTGTGGCAGCTTTGCAGAGATGCGGCTTGCACAGGATACACTAGTATGCAGCGCTGTATTAAAACAGTCTTCGGTTTGAAGACCACAACAGACAAATAGTGCAACTAATTGCCTTTCTGGTTAATGCAACCTGACAACAGTTAAAAATACATTTAATTAGTTAGTTTTTCCCGTATTTCTTGCTGAAATAACTACACTCCTGGAAACGGAAAAAGAACACATTGACACCGGTGTGTCAGACTCACCATACTTGCTCCGGACACTGCGAGAGGGCTGTACAAGCAAAAATCACACGCACGGCACAGCGGACACACCAGGAACCGCGGTGTTGGCCGTCGAATGGCGCTAGCTGCGCAGCATTTGTGCACCGCCGCCGTCAGTGTCAGCCAGTTTGCCGTGGCATACGGAGCTCCATCGCAGTCTTTAACACTGGTAGCATGAGCATGCCGCGACAGCGTGGACGTGAACCGTATGTGCAGTTGACGGACTTTGAGCGAGGGCGTATAGTGGGCATGCGGGAGGCCGGGTGGACGTACCACCGAATTGCTCAACACGTGGGGCGTGAGGTCTCCACAGTACATCGATGTTGTCGCCAGTGGTCGGCGGAAGGTGCACGTGCCCGTCGACCTGGGACCGGACCGCAGCGACGCACGGTATCCTACGCAGTGCCGTAGGGGACCGCACCGCCACTTCCCAGCAAATTAGGGACACTGTTGCTCCTGGGGTATCGGCGAGGACCATTCGCAACCGTCTCCATGAAGCTGGGCTACGATCCCGCACACCGTTAGGCCGTCTTCCGCTCACGCCCCAACATCGTGCAGCCCGCCTCCAGTGGCGTCGCGACAGGCGTGAATGGAGGGACGAATGGAGACGTGTCGTCTTCAGCGATGAGAGTCGCTTCTGCCTTGGTGCCAATGATGGTCGTATGCGTGTTTGGCGCCGTGCAGGTGAGCGCCACAATCAGGACTGCATACGACCGAGGCACACAGGGCCAACACCCGGCATCATGGTGTGGGAAGCGATCTCCTACACTGGCCGTACACCTCTGGTGATCGTCGAGGGGACACTGAATAGTGCACGGTACATCCAAACCGTCATCGAACCCATCGTTCTACCATTCCTAGACCGGCAAGGGAACTTGCTGTTCCAACAGGACAATGCACGTCCGCATGTATCCCGTGCCACCCAACGTGCTCTAGAAGGTGTAAGTCAACTATCCTGGCCAGCAAGATCTCCGGATCTGTCCCCCTTGAGCATGTTTGGGACTGGATGAAGCGTCGTCTCACGTGGTCTGCACGTCCAGCACGAACGCTGGTCCAACTGAGGCGCCAGGTGGAAATGGCATGGCAAGCCGTTCCACAGGACTACATCCAGCATCCCTACGATCGTCTACATGGGAGAATAGCAGCCTGCATTGCTATGAAAGGTGGATATACACTGTACTAGTGCCGACATTGTGCATGCTCTGTTGCCTGTGTCTATGTGCCTGTGGTTCTGTCAGTGTGATCATGTGATGTATCTGACCCCAGGAATGTGTCTATAAAGTTTTCCCTTCTTGGGACAATGAATTCACGGTGTTCTTATTTCAATTTCCAGGAGTGTATTTAGTATAGGCTCTATTACTCACTACAAAAGCCGCGCGGTCTGAGGCGCTGCAGTCATAGACTGTGTGGCTGGTCCCGGCAGAGGTTCGAGTCCTTCCCGGGGCATGGGTGTGTGTGTGTTTGCCCTTAGGAGAATTTAGGTTAAGTAGTGTGTAAGCTTAGGGCCTGATGACCTTAGCAGTTAAGTCCCATAAGATTTCACACAAATTTGACATTTTGAGCTTACTACAAAAAGCCTCATAATGCGATAAAGTACACAACTGGCTATTAAAATTGCTACACCAAGAAGAAATGCAGATGATAAACGGGTATTCATTGGACAAATATATTATACTAGAACTGACAGGTTCACGCAATTTGGGTGCATAGATCCTGAGAAATGAGAACTCAGAACAACCACCTCTGGCCACAATAACGCCCTTGATACGCCTGGGCATTGGGTCAAACACAGCTTGGATGGCGTGTACAGGTACAGCTGCCCATGCAGCGTCAACACCGTTCATCAAGAGTAGTGACTGGCGTATTGTGACGAACCAGTTGCTCGGCCACCATTGTTCAGACGTTTTCAATTGGTGAGAGATTTGGAGAATGTGCTGGCCAGTGCAGCAGTCGAACATTTTCTGTATCCAGAAACGTCCGTACAGGACTTGCAACATGCGGTCGTGCATTATCATACTGAAATGAAGTGTTTCGCAAGGATCGAATGAAGGGTAGAGCCACGGGTCGTAACACATCTGAAATGCAACTTCCACTGTTCAAAGTGCCTTCAATGCGAACAAGAGGTGACCGAGACGTGTAACAAGTGGCACCCCATACCATCACTCCGGGTGATACGCCAGTATGGTGATGAGGAATACACGCTTCCAATGTGCGTTCGCCGCGATGTCGCCAAACACAGATGCCACCATCATGATGCTGAAAACTGAACGAACCTGGATTCATCCGAAAAAATGACATTTTGCCATTCTTGCACCCAGGTTTGTCGTCGAGTACATCATCAAATGATTCAAAAGGCTCTGAGCACTATGTGACTCAACATCTGAGGTCATAAGGCCCCAAGAACTTAGAACTACTTAAACCTAACTAGCCTAAGGACATCACACACATCCATGCCCGAAGCAAGATTCGGACCTGCGACCGTAGCGGTCGCGCGGTTCCAGACTGTAGCGCCTAGAACCGCTAGACCACTCCGGCCGGCGAGTACACCATCGCAGGCGCTCCTGTCTGTGATGCAGCGTCAAGGGTAACCACAGCCATGGTCTCCGAGCTGATAGTCCATGCTGCTGCAAACGTCGTCGAACTGTTCGTGCAGATGGTTGTTGTCTTGAAAACGTCCCCATCTGTTGACACAGGGTCGAAACGTGGCTGCATGATCCGTTACAGCCATGCGGATAAGATGCCTATCATCTCGCCTGCTAGTGATACGAGCCGTTAGGATCCAGCACGGCGTTCGGTATTACCCTAGTGAACCACCGATTCTATGTTATACTAACAGTTATTCAATCTCGACCAACGGGAGGAGCAATGTCGAGATACGATAAACCACAATCGCGATAGGCTACAATCCGATCTTTATCAAAGTCGGATGCGTGATGGTACGCATTTCTCCTCCTTACACGAGGCATTATAACAACGTTTCACCAGGCAACGCCGGTCAACTGCTGTTTGTGTATGAGAAATCGGTTAGAAACTTTCCTCATGTCGGCACGTTGTAGGTGTCGCCACCGGCGCCAGCCTTGTGTGAATGCCCTAAAAACCTAATCATTTGCCTACCACCGCATCTTCTTCCTGTCGGTTAAATTTCGCGACTGTAGCATGTCATCTTCGTGGAGTAGCAATTTTAATGGCCAGTGGTGTATACAACTTGTAATGCGGTTGACTTGTGATAAAGTTGACTTGTGATAAAGTTGAATTAGCGCCTTATCCATTCTATTCGTACAATTTTTGGAGTTTTCCGTAAGACGTGTGAAATTCTGTGGGATATCATCAGTCCCTTTCTGAACCAACAAAAAAAAAAAAAAACGCTAGCTCCTCTGCGGCTGGTCCAGGCGGCGGTTCGATACCTCCCTCGGGCATGGGTATGTGTGTTTGTCCTTAGGATACTTTAGGTTAAGTAGTGTGTAAGCTTAGGGACTGATGACCTTAGCAGTTAAGTCCCATAAGATTTCACACACACAATCGCTAGCTATGTATTGCCCACGATTTTAGAAGGTCTCAAACTACATAGGAGCCACTGGTGGCAAATAGATTGTAATGTGGTTCTGCAGATGCTGCCACGTGCGTTTGGAGCTGACGAGGATTTTCCGCTGTCTTCAGATATCACGTGGACATGCGCAGGCCAACTGAAGCATGCACTAATGCCGTATGGAATTTTACTACCTTCTGTCTCTGGCAAACAGGCCATCCAAAAATAAAACCGGTATCTTGGCCGCTAAATGTCGAATCGGTCGTTGTATCATTACAGATAAAGCAGAAATGGTAAAGCAAATAATCGTGACTACTGTTGCCCTACATAACTACCTGAAAGACTGGGCTCAGTGAAAATCTTCATCTAGTGTGATGCATTGCCCTCCTGAGCTTGTTGTATGTAAGATATTATATTTAGTTCCTAGTGCTAAGATGCTTCGAAGACTACTGTGATTAGGGATGTACAGTCTTTCAGTACAATTAATTGCGCTAGAGTAGCAGAAGCTGTATGTCTTGCCTATAACGGCTATTCCAATAGCGATGCTCGAAAGAATAGTTGCATGCTGGTGTGATTATATGTAGCTATAAAATATTCTGTTGTTGTTGTTGTTGTCTTCAGTCCTGAGACTGGTTTGATGCAGCTCTCCATTCTACTCTATCCTGTGCAAGCTTCTTCATCTCCCAGTACCTACTGCAACCTACATCCTTCTGAATCTGCTTAGTGTACTCATCTCTCGGTCTCCCTCTACAATTTTTACCCTCCACGCTGCCCTCCAATGCTAAATTTGTGATCCCTTGATGCCTCAAAACATGTCCTACCAACCGATCCCTTCTTCTAGTCAAGTTGTGCCACAAACTTCTCTTCTCCCCAATCCTATTCAATACCTCCTCATTAGTTACGTGACCTATCCACCTTATCTTCAGTATTCTTCTGTAGCACCACATTTCGAAAGTTTCTATTCTCTTCTTGTCCAAACTAGTTATCGTCCATGTTTCACTTCCATACATGGCTACACTCCAAACAAATACTTTCAGAAACGACTTCCTGATACATAAATCTATATTCGATTTTAACAAATTTCTCTTCTTCAGAAACGCTTTCCTTGCCATTGCCAGTCTGCATTTTATATCCTCTCTACTTCGACCATCATCAGTTATTTTACTTCCTAAATTGCAAAACTCCTTTACTACTTTAAGTGTCTCATTTCCTAATCTAATTCCCTCAGCATCACCCGATTTAATTTGACTACATTCCATTATCCTCGTTTTGCTTTTGTTGATGTTCATCTTATATCTTCCTTTCAAGACACTGTCCATTCCGTTCAACTGCTCTTCCAAGTCCTTTGCCGTCTCTGACAGAATTACAATGTCATCGCAGAACCTCAAAGTTTTTACTTCTTCTCCATGAATTTTAATACCTACTCCAAATATTTCTTTTGTCTCCTTTACTGGTTGCTCTATATACAGATTGAATAACATCGGGGAGAGGCTACAACCCTGTCTCACTCCTTTCCCAACCACTGCTTCACTTTCATGCCCCTCGACTCTTATGACTGCCATCTGCTTTCTGTACGAATTATAAATAGCCTTGCGCTCCCTGTATTTTACCCCTGCCACCTTTAGAATTTGAAAAAGAGTATTCCAGTCAACATTGTCAAAAGCTTTCTCTAAGTCTACAAATGCTAGAAACGTAGGTTTGCCTTTTCTTAATCTTTCTTCTAAGATAAGTCGTAAGGTCAGTATTGCCTCACGTGTTCCAACATTTCGACGGAATCCAAACTGATCCTCCCCGAGGTCCGCATCTACCAGTTTTTCCATTCGTCTGTAAAGAATTCGCGTTAGTATTTCGCAACCGTGGCTTATTAAACTGATAGTTCGGTAATTTTCACATCTGTCAGCACCTGCTTTCTTTGGGATTGGAATTATTACATTCTTCTTGAAGTCTGATTATATTTCGCCTGTCTCATACATCTTGCTCACCAGCTGGTAGAGTTTTGTCAGGACTGGTTCTCCCAAGGCCGTCAGTAGTTCTAATGGAATGTTGTCTACTCCGGGGGCCTTGTTTCGACTCAGGTCTTTCAGTGCTCTGTCAAACTCTTCACGCAGTATCGTATCTCCCATTTCGTCTTCACCTACATCCTCTTCCATTTCCATAATATTGTCCTCAAGTACATCGCCCTTGTATAAACCTTCTATATACTCCTTCCACCTTTCTGCCTTCCCTTCTTTGCTTAGAACTGGGTTGCCATCTGAGCTCTTGATATTCATACACGTGGTTCTCTTCTCTCCAAAGGTCTCTTTAATTTTCCTGTAGGCAGTATCTATCTTACCCCTAGTGAGATAAGCTTCTACGTCCTTACATTTGTCCTCTAGCCATCCCTGTTTAGCCATTTTGCACTTCCTGTCGATCTCATTTTTGAGACGTTTGTATTCCTTTTTGCCTGCTTCATTTACTGCATTTTTATATTTTCTCCTTTCATCAATTAAATTCAATATTTCTTCTGTTACCCAAGGATTTCTAGCAGCCCTCGTCTTTGTACCTACTTTATCCTCTGCTGCCTTCACTACTTCATCCCTCAGAGCTACCCATTCTTCTTCTACTGTATTTCTTTCCCCTATTCCTGTCAATTGTTCCCTTATGCTCTCCCTGAAACTCTGTACAACCTCTGGTTCTTTAGTTTATCCAGGTCCCATATCCTTAATTTCCCACATTTTTGCAGTTTCTTCAGTTTTAATCTACAGGTCATAACCAATAGATTGTGGTCAGAGTCCACATCTGCCCCTGGAAATGTCTTACAACTTAAAACCTGGTTCCTAAATCTCTGTCTTACCATTATATAATCTATCTGATACCTTTTCGTATCTCCAGGGTTCTTCCGCGTATACAACCTTCTTTCATGATTCTTAAACCAAGTGTTAGCTATGATTAAGTTGTGCTCTGTGCAAAATTCTACTAGGCGGCTTCCTCTTTCATTTCTTAGCCCCAATCCATATTCACCTACTATGTTTCCTTCTCTCCCTTTTCCTACACTCGAATTCCAATCACCCATTACTATTAAATTTTCGTCTCCCTTCACTATCTCAATAATTTCTTTTATTTCATCGTACATTTCTTCAATTTCTTCGTCATCTGCAGAGCTAGTTGGCATATAAACTTGTACTACTGTATTAGGTGTGGGCTTTGTATCCATCTTGGCCACAATAATGCGTTCACTATGTTGTTTGTAGTAGCTTACCCGCATTCCTATTTTCCTATTCATTATTAAACCTACTCCTGCATTACCCCTATTTGATTTTGTGTTTATAACCCTGTAGTCACCTGACCAGAAGTCTTGTTCCTCCTGCCACCGAACTTCACTAATTCCCACTATATCTAACTTTAACCTATCCATTTCCCTTTTTAAATTTTCTAACCTACCTGCCCGATTAAGGGATCTGACATTCCACCCTCCGATCCGTAGAACGCCAGTTTTCTTTCTCCTGATAACGACATCCTCTTGAGTAGTCCCCGCCCGGAGATCCGAATGGGGGACTATTTTACCTCCGGAATATTTTACCCAAGAGGACGCCATCATCATTTAATCATACAGTAAAGCTGCATGTCCTCGGGAAAAATTACGGCTGTAGTTTCCCCTTGCTTTCAGCCGTTCGCAGTACCAGCACAGCAAGGCCGTTTTGGTTAATGTTGCAAAGCCAGATCAGTCAATCATCCAGACTGTTGCCTCTGCAACTGCTGAAAAGGCTGCTGCCCCTCTTCAGGAACCACACGTTTGTCTGGCCTCTCTACAGATACCCCTCCGCTGTGGTTGCACCTACGGTATGGCTATCTGTATCGCTGAGGCACGCAAGCCTCCCCAGCAACGGCAAGGTCCATGGTTCTTGGGAGAGGGGGGGGATATTCTAAAATTTGTAAATAAACAAGAGGTCGTAATGTAAAATGAAATATTTGAAACTCATAGTTACTTAACGATTACATCTTTTAACATATGGTTTCTCTTTAAGCTCCGTAGGCCTATACACAATATCGTAAATATTAATATGTTCCATGTTACTGCACTTTTTCTTTCATGAGCTATTAATAAAGTAAATTGCTCCATTCAAAGTAACTATAGTGGCTTCGACATATTGATAGATAAAAAAATTTACATATTAATCATATGACAAAATATGTGCTTCTTTGGGGTCATTTGCAAAAATCTCATTTCAACACCTCGAAATGTTTACGAAATACGACAGGTGTTCTAACTATCACGTGCATCCATTTATGTTCATTGTGCATTCCGACGGACGTGGTCAATTCCAGCAGCACATTGCGAAACCCCACACGTCCAGAATTGCTACAGAGTGTCTCCATGTTACCCTTCTGAGTTTAAGCACTTCCGCTGGCCACCAAACTCTCCAGACATGAACATTATTGAGCATATCTCGAATGCCTTGCAACGTGCTGTTCAGAAGAGATCTCCACCCCCTCGTACTCTTACGAATTTATGGACAGCCCTGCAGGATTCATGGTGTCAGCTCCCTTCAGCACTATTTCAGAAATTACTCGAGTCTGTGCGACGTCGTGTTGCGGCACTTCTGCGTGACCTCGGGGGGCCTAAACGATATTAGGCAGGTGTACCAGTTCCTTCGACTCTTCAGTTTATATTGTAAATGAGGCAGTTATTTATAATGAGCTGCATAGGTATTCATCCAGATCTTAATAATATTACAAAGTGATGCAGAGGTTTGCAATGTGTTTCAAATGTTCAGAAATGTAGAACTGCACACATCAGGAAACAAAGAAACGTAGTATTTTATGACTAGACTGTCAATGAATCACCATCGGAATCAGTTAACTCATGGGAATACCTGCACGTAACAATGTGTAGGGATATAAAGTGGAATGGTCACGTAGATTCAATAGTAAATAAGCATATGGCAGACTCCAGTTCATTGACAGGACACTTGGCAAATGCAGTCAATCTAGAAATTACTATAGTTGCCTAATTATCACTCTCATAGAGACCGTGAAAACGAAATTAGATTAATTGAGGCGTAGGCATGGGAAAGAAAAGCTCTGAAAAGCTAATCACTTGCATATCACAGCATCTTCTTCCCGTCCGTTAAATTTCGCGTCTGTATCACGTCATCTTTGTGGTGTAGCAATTTTAATGGCCACTGGTGTACATATTGTATTTGGAAAATGTTGTATGTTTTGTCTATGATATCCCACTTTCTATAAATTAAAAATGCAAAATCACTCCATATCCACATTCAGAATTACTGTCATTTGTATTCTATGCACAAATTTCGCGGTAAAATACATGACACTTCTCATTAAGGAAGTTCAACATAGATAATAAGGATTTTTAACGGGTGCTCTTCAAATTTTTGCGCACACTTTTTCTTTTTCTCTATTAAAGTATGCAAACGTTTGTCTGATAGCACCAAAATATTTGTAAAAGATCCGTTGGTAACTTTCACGGGGCCATTGGCGGTGGGTAAGTAATATGTTTCAGAAACTCGTCTCCTATTTAATGCTGGATCATAGCATTTTCCATCACGTCTTCCCTGAATATACACGATGTTAATGAGACCCATTAGATATGTTCCTTGTACATCGGCTACCTGTTTCCAAAATTCTGTATAAATAATGTTATACCCTTTTAATTTTATTCACGACACCTATAATGACACTTACATTTTACCTAGGAAATAATGTTGTGTATAAGCGAGTTTGGTTAAACACATACGAAACAGTACAGTAAGAGTAATGAGTCAGTAATTTCAACTTACCATTCTAAATGAAGGAGTTTTTGGCGCATACTGATTTAGAAACAAAGATCTGTATCACGACAAACACTTCTGCTTGTTACCAACACGTCTAGACACGCGCTGTTGCCGGGACACTGTCCGCGACGATTGCTGTGCGTATGCAGCTGATGTTATCTAACAACTACGTTTTCAACTGAGTTTTATTATATCTAGACGTACTGCATTGGTGTAGCCACATACTACCTTCTCGATACAAAACCTGAGAATTAGAAGTTTTGGGAGTTACTACCGTTCCTTTGTCAATGCCTAATTATAGTGCGTAAAGAGACATTCAAGTAACCATTCTTCCCGCACTCTATACGTGAATGGGATTTGTGGAACCGCTAAACGCGTAGAACTTACTTCTGCAAGTCCTTTGACGCAGAAACACCCCAGCAAGTCGAGTTCCATAACTTTCGTCAACTTCCAGAAGTAGCTTCTGAAAGTTAGTGGAGACAGTTTCTTGCAACTTCCTGCAATTACTTGCCGAAATTTCCAGTTGCTGGAAGCTTTTCTTAAACCTGCAGAAGTTTTGTGTGTCAATACCTATACGAAAACTTTAGTGTCGAAAAGTGAGAAATACCTGTGAACCAGCGAAAGTACGCAACTCTTAATTCACAAAGTGGAGTGCTTTCCTGTATTGTGGGACATGGCATACGTTGATTTGAAGAATATGGTTATAAAGCAAAACACAGCAGAAAATACTGCGCCGGAGTTTGAGACAACAGATGCCGCAAAACGCAAAAAAATCACAAATTGCGGATTCAGCATGGCAAATTTAATTTAATAATAAGTTTCTTAAAAACTTAAATATGTACGCCCCTGTATCTATTTCTTCATTCAAACTCTAATTTCGTCTTAGCATTTTATTTTTCGTCACGATTTCTCTTTAGTAATTAATAATAATAATACTAATTATAATTTAGAATTATAGTAGAGCCTTATCTAGCCTACGAAAGAACAAACACAAATGGTATCAGAGTGATCAGTCAGTGTTTAAATTTTCACCTGAAACTAATGTCGATCTCCTCCTGGAAGATCCCAAGAAAACCCAAAATATGGATGTCTCGAAACCCGATATTGGAAAAATTTCAGTTAGATCACGTAGCAGTTTCTCAAAAAAGTACTAAGGAAAATATGGATGTGGAAGCAATAAGAATTCTATTCTAATCACATCCTTTCTAAAATTAAACTCCTACCTAAGAAAATAAAACGAAAATCACAGAAACTAATAAAATATAATATAGACAGACTTACTGTAACAAAAGAATTAATTCAAAAATATCAAGACAAAATTAAAACTTTTAAACATGAGAACTGGCTACAATTATCTAAAGAAATTAATAATTTTGCACAGAAAACATTTGGGTCAATCAAAAACAAAAATAAAATATGGTGGAATGAAATATACGAATAATCTTTAACAGAGAGGGCCAAGAACGGAGAATTGTGGAAACAATATAGAAAAATGGAATAGTATGATCGATTTAAACAGCAAGGAAAGGAAACATGAAGGATAACTGGAAGAAATAAAAACTTGCAGATATTGAGGAAAACTTTTCAAACAGTAATAACCGTTATTTTTATCAGACGTTTAAGGAGAAATTTAACGAGTACCAAACAACAAGTGTGTGGTTCATAACTGAAAATGGCAAACTTGGCTTGATCAACACTGAAAATGGGGAAATATTTGCCAGATATCTAGATTACCTTCTGTATAGTCCAAAACCAACCCATAAACTTAAATTCATAGACACGTATGAAAACCTAGAAGATTTACCTCTCACTAGCAAAGAAACTGAAGAAGTAATTAAAACCGTAAAAAACATAAAGCTAGTGGAGAAGACTACATTACAAAGGAAATTTTGAAATGATCTCTACCAAAAATAAAACAATGAGCTAAAAATAAAGCTTTGAGGAAATCTGGAAAATAAAAAAAAAAAACAAAAAATTCGTTGAGAGTGGAAGGTAGCTTTCATACATCTACCATCTAAGAAAAGTAACCGGCAAAACCAACTACAGAGGAATTTCCTTGCTAACATTCGCATATAAAATTTTCTCAAGATATTACTAAACGGAGTAGAAACAACACTGGACAGTCATTTAGGCGAATATCAAGGTGGTAGGTATCGGGAAAGGCAGATCATGTTCTGGACAAATATTTAATCTGAAGTCAGTCATTACCGAATTCAAAAGATATTGTAGTAAAGTTTGTTGGTTTCGAAAAGGCCTTGGATTCCATTCACAGGCAAACTAAAGATAAAATAATCTGAGGGTTTATTGTAAAGTCTAAATTATCAAATATAATTCGTGAAACGCTTGCAGACACCGTATCTGAAGCCAAATTTATGGGAGACCTGTCTCAGCCCTTCGACATAAACACAGTTGTAAGTCTATGTGATGGCTCATCCCCAGTTATTGTTAACTGTGTTCTAGAAAAAAACAGTGAGGATTTGGAATAAAAAACTGAATGAATATAAGATTTCACCAATACATTTGGGAAAACGAAGCAAAAAATATTAGATGAAATGGTATAAATTCTGACATCGGCAACAACTGGGCATTGAAATTAATTTAATAGTGGCAAGTGAAAATTTGTGCTGGATGGGGACGCGAACACGGATTCCCTAGTTTACGCAAGCGGTCATATTAACCGCATTTTTTAAAAATTATCTTGAATGAAGTAATAAATGACATCTTCTTGAAATAAAGAATAAAGTCTTCTTTGTAGAGAACAAAAAATAAACACCTTCTACATGAGTAAAACGTTGGAGGTAAAATGATAAAGCAAATAAAAATCTCTGTTGTTTGAAAGGAAACATTTTCAACATCACTTTTTTTTTTCTAGAACGAAATTTTCACTCTACAGCGGAGTGTGCGCTGATATGAAATAAACAGGCCGTACATCTTGCACACATGCTCAATCGTGTTGAAAGTTGAAATCGCCATCCCCGAATTGCTTTTCAGCAGTGGGAAGCAAGAAGGTGTTTAAAACATCAATGTAGGCCTGTGCTGTGATATTGTCACTCAAAATAATGAGGGGTGCAAGCCCCCTCCATGAAAAACACGACCACACCATAACACCACTGCCTCTGAATTTTACTGTTGGCACTACACGTGCTGGCAGCTGACGTTCACCAGGCAGTCACCATACCCACATCCTGCCATCGGATCACCGCATTGTGTACAGTGATTCGCCCCTCCACACAACGTTTCTCCACTGTAGAGTCGCCCAATGTTTACGCTCTTTACACTAAGCGAGGGGTCGTTCGGCATTTACCAGCGTGATGTGTGGCTTACGAGCAGCTGCTCGACCATGATATCCAAGTTTTCTCACCTCTCGCCTAACTATCATAGTACCTGCAGCGGACCCCGAAAAAATTTAGAATTCCTGTGTGATGGTTTGGATAGATGTCTGCCTATTACACATTGTGACCCTCTTCAACTATTGGCTGTCTCTGTCAGTCAACAGACAAGCGTAGTAGAGCAACCTACATGTCAGCACACTCTGCAGTGTTGCCAAATTTATTCAAGATGGCAGCGATGACGTCATCCAAGATGGCGGCATGTAGATCTTGGCAACAATGCATGACGTCATCCAAGATGGCGATTTTGGCGGGAAAATAGGCCAATTGTGCTATATCCACTAACCTAACCTCCAAAAAAAATGGCGGGAATTTTGAATTTTGGCAGGAAAATAGACCAATTGGTCTACATCCACTAACCTAACCTAACCCCCGCCCCTCCATTAAATCGGCGCAAAATTCAAATTCCAACAAGATAATGCATGCAAAACCTTACTTTTCTTTATTATTATTCATTATTATTTATTATCATTCATTATCATTTATTATCATTTATTATTATTATTATTATTATTATTATTATTATTATTATTATTTATTATCCACTAGAAAATTCGCTTCAAATTCAAACTCCAGCACGATAATGGCTGCAAAACCGTACTTGTTTTTATTATTGTTGATTATTATTCATTATCATTCATCATTTATTATTATTATTATTGGCCTACCTCCACTAGAAATTTGCGCCAAATTCAAATTCCAACACAATAATGTCTCGAAAACTGTACTTCTGTTTATTATTATTATTATTATTACTTATTGAAGATGTCTGATTTCGGTGGGAATAAAGCCATTTGTGTTACATCCATAGCAAAAAAATCTGTCACAAGTTCAAATTCCTACACCATAATCTATCACACATATGAACTTTCACCATCACTTATCTTTTTTCACTTGTGACCTATCAAAAAAATGGTTGAAATGGCTCTGATCACTATGGGACTTAACATCTGAGGTCATTAGTACCCTAGAACTTAGAACTAGTGGAGGTAGGGCAATAATAATAATAATAAATAATAATAATAATAATAATAATAATAATAATAATAATAATAATAATAATAATAAATGAATGATAATGAATGTTGATAAATAATAATGAATAATAATAAAGAAAAGTAAGGTTTTGCATGCATTATCTTGTTGGAATTTGAATCTTGTGCCGATTTTATGGAGGGGCAGGGGTTAGGTTAGGTTAGTGGACGTAGCCCAATTGGTCTATTTTCCCGCCAAAATTCAAAATTCCCGCCATTTTTTCTGCAGGTTAGGTTAGTGGACATAGCACAATTGGCCTATTTTCCCGCCAAAATCTGCCATCTTGGACGATGTCATGCGTTGTTGTCAAGTCTACATGCCGCCATCTTGGATGACGTCATAACCGCCATCTTGAATAAATTTGGCAACAGTGCAGAGTGCGCTTACACGAAGGTTGCTCTACTACTGATGAGGTCGGCCTGTACACTTTTATTCTGCACGTGTCCTTTCACGTTTCCACTTCACTGCCACATCGTATACAGTTGTTTAGCAGTGTGGAAATGTCACGTACCGGTGTATGGCACAAGTGACACCCAGTCACCTGACAGCATTCGAAGTTCATGAGTGCTGCGGAGTGCCCCATTTTGCTCTCTCACGATGTCTAATGACTACTGAGGTCGCCGATACGGAGTACCTGGCAGTATGTGGCAGCACAATACACCTAATATGAAAAACGTATGTTTTTGGGGGTGTCCGGATACTTTTGATCACATAGTGTATTTATACACCTGTAGAGTCTTTCTTTTGGACATGTCCTATGGAACAGATACCATTTCAGTGGCCGGTTCCTGCCGATGTCAGAATTTATTTCATTTCATCAGGTATATGTCCGAAAGAAAAGACACCACACGTCTATGAAAATATTGGAATAGACTGTCTCGCGTTCGCAGATAACTTCGCTATAAAAAACTTCCTGGAAGATTAAAACTGTGTGCCCGACCGAGACTCGAACTCGGGACCTTTGCCTTTCGCGGGCAAGTGCTCTACCAACTGAGCTACCGAAGCACGACTCACGCCCCGTACTCACAGCTTTACTTCTGCCAGTACCTCGTCTCCTACCTTCCAAACTTTACAGAAGCTCTCCTGCGAGACATGCAGAACTAGCACTCCTGAAAGGATATTGCGGAGACATGGCTGAAGTAAAGCTGTGAGTACCGGGCGTGAGTCGTGCTTCGGTAGCTCTGTTGCTAGAGCACTTGCCCGCGAAAGGCAAAGGTCCCGAGTTCGAGTCTCGGTCGGGCACACAGTTTTAATCTGCCAGGAAGTTTCATATCAGCGCACACTCCGCTGCAGAGTGAAAATCTCATTCTGGGAACTTCCCTATACTTTCTGAAAATGTGACATCTGCTGTAATACAACTGAGTCCTTTAGACGAAATACCGAGTACGACAGGCTGAAGAATTCCTATTGGAAAAAAAATCTGCGAACATTAAAAGTGCACAAAAATTTCTGAAAATAGAAATTAGCCAAATTGAAAAGGTTAAAAAATTAAATTTCTTGATTAGATAAACCAAGAAAATGATTTGGAGGACGCTGCTGTAGAGGAACGGATACATAAAATGGGAGGGGCGTGTGGTATACCTATTACTCGCGCAAACAAAGTTGACATTCGGCGCAGTGGCTGATGGGAGAGACTGTAAACGGGAAATGCCTTTACGGTCGCTCCCATCTGTCACTACGCTAAGTGTCAGCTTCGTTTGCGCGTGTAACAAAAGGTCTTACAATGAAAAATGCCCGTGGTAAAATGCAAAAAAAAGGCATTAAAATACAACATATGCAACCGAATGTCTAGAATTAAACTATAATGTTGTTAAATTAGAAATACTAGACAGGCGAATTATTAGCAAAATATCAGGCCCATGGAAAATTATAGTAAGTTGGAAATTACATAATAATGATGAAATGCATTGAAACATAGGAAAGATAATACCAGAAGCAATTAGTAAAGTATACTTTTATTTTTTGGACATTTATATCGAATACAAGACAGTGGATTAATCAAAATGATCTTAAAATATTTGTGGAACAAACAGTCAAAAACTAGTTTAATCCAATTAGAAAATAATAACATAAAAACAGAACAAATGCCTGACAGTAGTGTTCAGGGGAAAAGTACAGAATATTGAAAGATTCCAGGGTAAGAGAGTGAATAAAAGTTGTTCTGAACTGGACAGAAGACAGGAAGAAGAAACATAGTGAACAGATGAAAGAGTATCGGAATAAGAAATTGAAATTGGCACACGATCCTCAACCGGCCCATTCGACAAGAAAATAACAGTAATAATGTAACAAGAGCAGGAGTGATGAGATTTTAAAGCACGACATTGTAAACTTCCACTTTCCTGTCCCGCGACGCTATGCTAATGGAAACATGTCTGCAAGTTCTTGCAGCAACTTCCTGAGGTTGGCTTGCCCATTCAACTTGCAGGAGTAAATTTGTGCAAGTGTTTGTTCTAATGTAAACACCTCTGTAAATACGAGTACTTGGAGAATTTACTTGCGAAAGTTTCGTGCTTATGGGCACACGCCTTAATGCGAGGTACACGTGGTTTGGGAAGTTCCCTCCGCCAAGCACTTGGACTTGCATTAGGGATGACAGAAGTTAAAATCCTTCAGAAATTTATAGACAGTATTTTTCCATCTCTCATACACGACTGGAACATTGTGTAAATTATTAATATTGGCAGTATGTCACTGTCATTTTCCGTACGTTGATTTGTGAATACTAACAAGGTTAAAGCAGAATACGGAACGCTCCTGAAATCATTTACGAAAACTATGGAAAACATAAAATAAGACCATTGCCCCGCTATCTGAACAATTTTTTTCCTAATGAAGCTCCCGCATTGTAGCTGTTCCATCACTGAAGGTCGTTCTGCTGCTCTCACACCGGTCGTCGGAGGATAGCGAAAGTGGAAGCACTGGAGTTACTGTTTGTAGAACCAAGCTTTCGATTACGTATAGTGCGCAACCATTTCCTAGCTCAACAGTATTAATTTAAATAGTACTCACGTCATTGCTGTTGTCTTCCATTCTCCGTCACGAACAAATCATCCTGAATGGAGCCTGAGGAAAAAAAGAATAAAGGAATGAACCAGCGTGTTTATTAATATGCATTTACAGAAAGAGGAAGTAAAATGATATATTGGCTCTCGGAACTCTATAAAACACAGAACATTGAAAAAGTATGCTTTTGTACGTAAGTACAAAATTTTCCCGATTTTAGAGTTTGGTGCTACAGTACTCTGCATTCTAATTAGTAAGCTATTTAGTACATCAGCCGGAAAATTCTTCCACATATGCATCTGTTATGTTCCCTTGTTTTTGCTGTTGTTCTTTAATAATGGTGACGTTACGCCCATTGGTACTTTTGTGCAGACAGCTGTGATTTTGAACGATTTGCTGTTAGTGGTATATTTGTGCAAGCTTTTAACGAACGAATTCCATTTGTTTTTAAGATTTTTGTGTCTTCATATTAGGAAACAGTCGATAAAATGAGTGAGATTTTAGGTACGTAAGCACAGTAAGCACAAGCAGTTTTTCCTTAACTGTGTCTAACAGGTTATTCTTGCTGTCGAAAAAGATATATCAATGTATTAGTTGTCCTAGGCGTTTGAAACGGGACGTACATGCTGCGTAGCAGGTTTTACTATACATTATACACTCCTGGAAATTGAAATAAGAACACCGTGAATTCATTGTCCCAGGAAGGGGAAACTTTATTGACACATTCCTGGGGTCAGATACATCACATGATCACACTGACAGAACCACAGGCACATAGACACAGGCAACAGAGCATGCACAATGTCGGCACTAGTACAGTGTATATCCACCTTTCGCAGCAATGCAGGCTGCTATTCTCCCATGGAGACGATCGTAGAGATGCTGGATGTAGTCCTGTGGAACGGCTTGCCATGCCATTTCCACCTGGCGCCTCAGTTGGACCAGCGTTCGTGCTGGACGTGCAGACCGCGTGAGACGACGCTTCATCAAGTCCCAAACATGCTCAATGGGGGACAGATCCGGAGATCTTGCTGGCCAGGGTAGTTGACAGTTTGGGTGGCACGGGATACATGCGGACGTGCATTGTCCTGTCGGAACAGCAAGTTCCCTTGCCGCTCTAGGAATGGTAGAACGGTGGGTTCGATGACGGTTTGGATGTACCGTGCACTATTCAGTGTCCCCTCGACGATCACCAGAGGTGTACGGCCAGTGTAGGAGATCGCTCCCCACACCATGATGCCGGGTGTTGGCCCTGTGTGCCTCGGTCGTATGCAGTCCTGATTGTGGCGCTCACCTGCACGGCACCAAACACGCATATGACCATCATTGGCACCAAGGCAGAAGCGACTCTCATCGCTGAAGACGACACGTCTCCATTCGTCCCTCCATTCACGCCTGTCGCGACACCACTGGAGGCGGGCTGCACGATGTTGGGGCGTGAGCGGAAGACGGCCTAACGGTGTGCGGGACCGTAGCCCAGCTTCATGGAGACGGTTGCGAATGGTCCTCGCCGATACCCCAGGAGCAACTGTGTCCCTAATTTGCTGGGAAGTGGCGGTGCGGTCCCCTACGGCACTGCGTAGGATCCTACTGTCTTGGCGTGCATCCGTGCGTCGCTGCGGTCCGGTCCCAGGTCGACGGGCACGTGCACCTTCCGCCGACCACTGGCGACAACATCGATGTACTGTGGAGACCTCACGCCCCACGTGTTGAGCAATTCGGCGGTACGTCCACCCGTCCTCCCGCATGCCCACTATACGCCCTCGCTCAAAGTCCGTCAACTGCACATACGGTTCACGTCCACGCTGTCGCGGCATGCTACCAGTGTTAAAGACTGCGATGGAGCTCCGTATGCCACGGCAAACTGGCTGACACTGACGGCGGCGGTGCACAAATGCTGCGCAGCTAGCATCATTCGACGGCCAACACCGCGGTTCCTGGTGTGTCCGCTGTGCCGTGCGTGTGATCATTGCTTGTACAGCCCTCTCGCAGTGTCCGGAGCAAGTATGGTGGGTCTGACACACCGGTGTCAATGTGTTCTTTTTTCCATTTCGAGGAGTGTAGAAGGAAAGAAATATTTCAATATTTTCATTTCCAAACATGCAGACTGAGGGGTTGCGAGGAGTTCCTCTTGCAAATTTAACACCTGGGACTAACTAAAGTCCATCCGAGCAGGCCTTGGAAGGCCCAACGGTGCCGACCGGCAGCCGTGTCATCCTCAGCCCACAGGCGTCACTGGATGCTTATATGGAGGGGCATGAGGTCAGCACACCGCTCTCCCGGTCGTATGTCAGACCGGAGCCGCTACTTCTCAATCAAGTAGCTCCTCAGTTTGCCTCTCAAGGGCTAAGTGCACCCCGCTTGCCAACAGCGCTTGGCAGGTCGGATGGTTACCCATCCTAGTACTAGCCCAGCCCGACAGCGCTTAAAGAAAATCGCCAGAGAAATGAGAGAAAAAGATTTTGTATCGAGAAGAACTAAATTTTGGTGTAAGGTACAAACAGGATGAAATTAGTATTGATGATTTATCGAATAGAGTTAAAGAATTACATTTAAATGCATTTTCCTATAAGATAACCAATGATTTCATGTCATTTTAAAGACTTTGTTTCAAATACATCCTAATTGTGTTAAGAGATTTCAGTGTAGACGTGTGTTTGAATAACTGAAAGGTGGCTTCCAGCAACTACAGGTGGATAATAAGTAATAATCTACTTTGTGCCAAATACTCTACACTAGAGAACATGCTTTGTCGCATGAGTAGCTTTCAGAATAGTAACTGTGTGAATATTAAGGTCAAATTGAACAATATTTCATCCTCATTAGTTCAGTGCATTAGTGGCTTAAAATCCACATAAGAAAACTGTGAATGTCTTTTTACATGACATGTATTTTGCCAAAAGTTACGTGCAGAGGTTTGCGTCTAGAGGGAACTTTAGAAAGCAGTGAAACTGCTACCAAAATACTGCTAAATCCGTGTGACGAGGAACAAGCGTTTATATTTTCTTGTTTTCATGATATATCTAAAGTTTCACTGATAGCTTAAATAGTTATAGATCTTTCATCGTTCAGAAAAGGGATAAATTGAGCAAGTTACCATCACCATTGTCGGACACAGTAGTGAACTGAACTGAATACCTTTTCAGGATGGGAACATTTGTTATTAGGTAAGTTTCATACGAATCCTTTAGAGAGTAGGTTTGGTCGCTAGAGACAAATGTGTGCTGCATGCTACTACAACTGAGTTCCGAAAGTCATAGACACCGAAAATAAACTGAAAAAATGCGTGTTCCAAAAATGAGAGTTGTGTTGTTTGGGGACTTCTATGTAAGAGACACTGAGTTCTGTAAAAACACTTGATGAAAAAGTGCATATTAGCCATTTAGAGCACGTTCATGAACATGCAAATGAAACAGAAGCCTCTGAGAGAGAAGTAAGTGCGTTTTTATATATTGCAGATTATATATCACAATGTTTATTAAAATTCGTAAGTTGCCGTGATAAATCTAAAGGTCTTAGTGTTAGTGCTAATGAGTTCACTGCAAACGGGAAAACAGTGAGATTGAGTAAATATGAGTTAATCCGTGCAGTAGTGCCCTAAAGCAACCACCTGATCTCGTATTTCAAATTGTACTTGAAGGATACAAATTGTTTCAAATACTTAGATTTGATGACTTTGAATGTTCTTCCTTGACCAGCACAAATAATAGTGGAGTGTATAAATAACTTCTGGAATGACAGTTGACTATTCATGCTT
Source organism: Schistocerca gregaria (assembly GCF_023897955.1). Lineage (NCBI taxonomy): Eukaryota > Metazoa > Arthropoda > Insecta > Orthoptera > Acrididae > Schistocerca > Schistocerca gregaria. Next base: position 278,602,363 of record NC_064931.1, read on the forward strand.
TTCAGAGACATGCATTTGTGCTAAAGATGTGAAATAAATCAAGTCAAAATACGTCACATTTTTAGAAATATTTTCATAAATTACTGTGCTAAAATAAAGAACAACCTCCTTCTAAATAACAGCACACGTAAGTTCCTTAAACTTACCAAATAAATGCAGAGTTATGTGTATCGGTGTCTTTTCCTTTTTAGTTTTTATTTCTAAATGTTGTTTTTTCCTATGCCACGTGACATAAAAACAGTATTTTTTACATTAGATCAAGTTCCAAGACTGCACATTCAAATAAGCTCGAAAATTAAGCAAATTTTTAAGGAAGTGTCTTGAAGTTGAGTTATGGTTAACACAGCTGAAGAGTTTTTATAATTTCAGTTTCCTTTTCTCAGTTCCTCTACATTTGTTACGTAATCTGCGTGAAATGTACAATATTTGTCGTTTTAGACATCTGCATGAAAATTTCATACTGGAAATTGTAACGCGAACTGCTAGCCCCACCACGGCTGTGCCTGAGCGTAGAACTCATGCCGTGAAGTCAATAGAGGTGGTCATGGCCTCGGCTCGGAGCAGAACAGTTGAAGATCCGAAACAAGTACTTATTCGAAAGACGGATGTAGTCAGATATAGATGATATTAAGTTAAAGATAGCACACTTCGCTTACCTTCACTCGATTATGCCACGAGGGATTACTTTTTGGGGTAACTCATCAAGCGAAAATAAAGTTCTCGAGTCAAAAAGCGTGTACTAACGAATCATTTGTGATGTGAACTTGAGAACGTTCTGTAGAGGCCTACTCAAGAAACTGGGGATACTGAACACTACTTCCCCGTATGTTTATTAATTACTGAACCTTGTCATAAATAACATATCTCTTTCTTAACGAACACTTCTGTTCTTGGAATCAGGTCTAAAAATAAGAATAATCTTCACAAAACTGTGAGAGGGATATGGACTCGAACCTTGGACCTTTGTCTATCGCGAACAAGTGCTCACCGACTGAACAGTCCGAGCACGACTCCCGACCCACCCTGACAGCAATATTCACAGAATTTATCCTGCATGTCTTGTAGGACCAGCACTCGTGGAAGAAAGAATATTGCGGAGACATGGCTTAGCCACAGCCCGGGACTCGAACTTGAGACTTTTCCTCTCACGGGCAAGGGATCATCGACTGAGCTACCCAAGCACGACTCACAACACAGCGAAACCGAACAGGAAATGAGTCAACTGCCTAATAAAATGGAACGTGTTCTAGTTGATGGCTGTATATAAACATAATAGTGTCGTGTGCTAAGCTAGTGGGCATGCGGGATGACATAACGTTAAACTTGATCAAAGGATACTGTAAGACGTGTATGAACTTTGCTCTCTCAGAAGCAGGATATATAAAGAAGGAAGGTGGAAGAAAGACATAGTAGCAAGGATGGCACAGGCAAAATAACTTTCTGTTGTATGAAACAGCCCGTAGTATAAAAATGTAAGCCTTGAGAACAGAAAATGACTCATAGAAAGCTGTTTTTGCTTCATAGGTTTCTAAGAGTGAGAAACACGAACAGGGGGGAAGACAGAAACGAGCCGGCCGGGGTGGCCGAGCGGTTCTAGGCGCTACAGTCTGGAACCACGCGACCGCTACGGTCGCAGGTTCGAATCCTGCCTCGGGCATGGATGTGTGTGATGTCCTTATGTTAGTTAGGTTTTAGTAGTTCTAAGTTCTAGGGGACTGATGACCTCAGAAGTTAAGCCCCATAGTGCTCAGAGCGATTTGAACCATTTTGAACAGAAACCAAAGAATTAGAATACTTTGACATTTGTTGTCGTAAATTGGAAATTTGTGGTAAGTTCTATGAGACCAAACTGCTGAGGTCATTAGTCCCTAGGCTTCCACATGACAAAACACACATACCCGTGCCCAAGGGAGGACTGGAACCTCCGACGGGGGCAGCCGCGCGAATCGTGGCAAGGCGCCCAGGACCGCATGGCTACCCCTCGCGGTTTTGCTGTTGTAAAAGACTATTGGAGTTCAGGTGTGTTAATCTAGTAAATAATGAAGAGATCGGCCAATGAATCAACGAGAAAAACTAATTAAAGATATAGAATGGTTGGGCATATATTAAAGCATGAGACTTTATGAAGACAGTTATCAAGACAGGGATGGAGGAAGGAAAGAATCGCAAGATGACTCCTAGGTATGAGTAAATAAGGCTGATCGTCAATTATTTGAGACACAGCAGTTATTCTGAAATGATAAGGTAATTCGAAAGCTCCAGGAATAAAAGATGCATCAAATGAAGCTTAGGCGCACCGCACAGGGTGTTTGGCAACGAATCCAAGAGATTCTATCTATTCCTTCACTGCCAACATGTCTCGCCGCATGAGGCGCGCTATACACGATAATTTTGTTAAAAGGGTACAAACTGCAAGAAAGGTCATGCGAACATATGGTCGGAAATGCGTTCCAACAGCGGCGCGCCCATTTAAGGGGGAGACAGAAGCTCCTTGTCAGTGACCAGGGTATCACCACCAGGCAGGGGGCCCGCCAGCACGGGATAGGCCAGACGACCGTGTGCAACATTCCCCACGAGAAGTGTCACTATCCGCATCCCTTACAACGCTTTCAGGCGAAATTCCGAAGGACTTACCTCCAAGTCGACGGTTTGTCGCTCAGGCCACCACGGAGTTGGGACTTTCATTATCAATTTCATTTACGGATGAAGCTACCTTATCAGGGATCGTACGGTAAATTTTCACGACATCCACCGATGGGCTACGGAGAATCTTCATGGCATGATGGCAGCGAACAATCAGCACCGGTTCAGCCTCGGTGTGTGGACGAGGATTATTGGTGACCTTCTCGTTTTACCTGTTATGTTTCCACAACGCCTCACAGCCGTCCGTGACACGTCAGCACTATCTGCGAGTGACGCTGCTTCCGTGCGGGAAGACGTACGAAGGGTAATGTGGCTACTACACGCCTGGTGCTACCGCTCGCTGCCCTCTTGAGTGTGGAGCTAAAACACTAGTGCAGACAGAACATTCCCACGTGCCTAGTGTGTTCTCATGTGTGCTTTCTGTCACTCAGACCTATACTGTTTAATATCTTTTACGGCCACATTCAAGTGAGTGTACTTCTCTTGGAACACATCTTCAGCTACACGTCCTTATCCTCACAAGGATTGTTTTCTGCAGTGATTCCTTATTTGGCAAAATTTCCCCGCGGAATGCATATAGTTCAGAAATGTAACGCTCTTAAGTCGATTAAATTTTAACTTAAGTCTTTCGTTTCTACGCCGTCAGGGAAATTGAAGGTTTAGTTATTTTTTTTGATTCACAGCAACGTATCATTTTAACACAAATTTATCAGCAACACTAATATAAATTGACAGAAATAACGGTTTATAGTTTTTAAGGTAGACTATACGATTGCATCACTTTACTGCGGAAGTATTCTCTTGTCGGTGAGACAAATTACTTAAGTGAAATTTCATTCGTCGTATTTTGGCTACGACTCAGAATACACTAATGTGTTCGTAGTCATTTGTCTTCCGTCTGTGGTCAACAACAAATATTTAGTGACATACAACGATGAAAATTATTAAAAGGAAGGTACTTTGGCGCTTCTTAAGTAGTCTTACGCAAATTATCATATGTTCGGTACGCAGGAGTCATATCTGCTGTTTCGGTAGCGCCGCCGGGGTGGCCGAGCGGTTCTAGGCGCTACAGTCTGGAACCGCGTGACCGCTACGGTCGCAGGTTCGAATCCTGTCTCTGGCATGGGTGTGTGTTATGTCCTTAGGTTAGTTAGGTTTAAGTAGTTCTAAGTTCTAGGGGACTGATGACCTCAGACGTTAAGTCCCATAGTGCTCAGTGCCATTTTTTTGTTTCGGTAGCCTAATACTGATATTTCATCTCATTCAACGCTCTCATGGGACCCTAGCACCTAGCTCTCCCACATTGTGATCCATCCCGTCGAATATTCTGTGTGTTGTTACACACGGGGGCTTTTCAAAGTAACGATTGAGTACTGCCAAAAAATGTGATGTAATTTCACATAAATGTCTAGAGCAGGGCCGCACGGGATTAGCCGAGCGGTCTTAGGCGCTGCAGTCATGGACTGTGTGGCTGGTTCCGACGGAGGTTCGAGTCCTCCCTCGGGTATGGGTGTGTGTTTGTCCTTAGGATAATTTAGGTTAAGTAGTGTGTAAGCTTAGGAACTGATGACCTAAGCAGTTAAGTCCCATAAGATTTCACACACATTTGAACATTTTTTTGTCTAGAGCAGGCAAGACTCGGCGCCTGAGCTGTCTGCGGACACCGCAGGCACTTGCATCGCCACGCGGGCACGATGCGTGCTCAGCTCGCATACTCTTACTCGCGAACGTGTCCGAAGACTGCTGGTATACGTACGGCCACTGACGCTCAAGTTTTTAGATTCTTTACACCGTCGTAATTATGACTGTACGACAATGCAGTGAATACTTACGATACTAATATGTGCGAAGTATTCGACCAATCATTGCAGGCGCTCCATCTGTTGCAGTCAACGAAAGTACCCATAAAGACCACTCTTGTACTATACAAAAATGCTGTTGAATGAAAAAGTATTAATAGTTACCTCATAACAATTCTCTCATGAAGAAAATCAAATGAATTTACCTTAGTGTACATGCTTTTATGCGTCATATTGTCACGTAAGACTGTGTATGTCAATTTTTGTTAGATATGACGATAGTAACTGTTCTCGAAAGAACAGATACCATTGATGACGGTGCAGCTTCTCTAGAATAACTGATAATTAGCTGAAACCTTCAGCTGCCGACAGGTGGTGTTGACATACCTTGATGTGGACAGCTGAAAATGCGTGCCCGACCGGGATCTCCTGTTTGCATGGCAGGCGCCCTATCCATCTGAGCCTCTGAGGACACAGACGAACAGCGCGACTGCAGGGACTTATCACTTGCACGTTTCCCGTGAGACCCACATTGCCAACTGTTCTCAATCTACATACGTAGTGTTCCTAATAGATGCTTTGCCCATCCACTCATTACTCGCGCCCACTAAGGTGACGATTCCCGCAAGAGTTCGGGCAACCTGTGCGCATTCGCACAGACGAAGGTCAATGGCCGGGTAGCCATTTAACTCCATATGAAGATAGTAACTGTTCTCGAAAGAACGGATACCACTGATGCCCGTGCAGCTTCTCTAGAATAAATGATAATTAACTGAATCCCTCAGCTGCCGACAGGTCTTTAGAGAACAGTTACTATCTTCTTATACAGTTAAATGGGTACCCGGCCATTGACCTTCGTCTGTGCGAATGTGCACGGGTTGCCCGAACTCTTACGGGAATCGTCACCTTAGTGGGCGCGAGTAATGAGTGGATGGGCAAAGCATCTATTAGGAACATTACGTATGTAGATTGTGGACAGTTGGGGATGTGGGTCTCACGGGTAGCGTGCAAGGGATAAGTCACTGCAGTCGCGCGAGTTATCTGTGTGCTGGTGGCTCAGACGCAGCCGACGCTGCTTCCCGTGACTTATGCAGCAGCCCTCACGACAGCTACCACTTCACCACGACACCCGACATCCACTGTTGGGTCGCGGCTCCATCCTCCAATACAGGGCGATGATGACACACCCGTTCCACAAGCTACGGATTCTACTCCGATGCCGCCGCCCCAGTCGACGGATAACAACTTAGCTGACGATAGCATGGCCGTAGACTCGCTTATTGTGCCTACGCCTGCCTTTGTGCCGGAACGTCGTGAATCTTTGCCATCGTCTGACACAGAATGACACACCAGGAAGCAACGCTCTCCGTAGCGACGGAAGCGGAGGCGCAGAGCAACTTCCGAACGGGATGCGACACAGCCTCCAGAGGACGACGACTCCACCTTCAATGACGACGCTACCACAGAGGCAGCCGCCATTTGCTGCAGTGTGGCACCACCGAACGGAACTGAGGAGAAACCACATATATCTACAGTGGCAAAAACGGATGCCGATATGCAGGACAGATGCTGCCCACCACCTTCTGGAGTGCAAGCACCCATGCCGTGTCCTGAGGAACCTAGGGAAGCCGATCTTGTTTTGAGTTCCCCGACGTGGGCTGATGAGCACGACGACGGCGGAACCATGCCAGTTACGCCAACAGAGCCCACGGCATTGTCGCCGGCTCTCTAGAAAGGACTGCAGGTGAGGTTTGCCGGGATGTGGAGGTGTCGATAAGTTAGAAGCGTCACAGGTAATCCCAGTCTTAATGGATAACTCAACACCTGCGGTTCGGCAACAAGCTTATCGTATCGCCACGCTTAACCTCAACACGATACGAACGGCAGTGAAGATCCAGTTGCTGCGTGAGATGCTTCGTTCTTCGAATGTTGACATTGCCCTGCTGCAAGAAGTGTATATAGCGGCCCTCCCCGTTTTGTACGGTTATGTGACGTATGTGTCACCGGCGGACTGGAATGGCAGCGGTACGGCAATACTAGTGCGCGACGGAATTGCCATCGAAGAAGTGACTTACCTTCCGTCAGGAAGGGGGCTGGCGATCACAGCACTGGGCACGCGCATCATTAACATTTACGCTCCATCAGGAACTGACCAACGCCGCGAACGATCGCTGTTCTACTCGGAGGATATCGCCCCCCTCTTTATCAGCCGCTTCGATAAATATATCTTCGGTGGCGACTTTAACTGTGTGCTCCACCCCAAAGACCAAGTCCCACATTTCTCGACTTGTCAAGAACTTCGGCTCCTGGTTCGAAATCTGCTTCTCACCGACACATGGGAGACAGTGCACGGTGACCGTCCCGGGCCGACATATCTTACTAGTCACTCAGCCAGTCGCCTAGACCGCATTTATGTCTCACGAGCTCTAGCGCCGGGAGTATTGGACGCCGAACGTTGGCCGCTTGCCTTCTCCGATCATAGCGCTTTCATATGCACACTCACTGTACAACAGCAGCGGATATGGCGCAGCCGAGAACCCTGGAAGCTGAATGTGGCACATCTTCAAGCCCCGGAATGCCATCAGATTATCGCCAACACCTGGCTGGATTGCGAACGTCGTCTTCCCCGATACCTTTCGACTCTAGCATGGTGGATGGACTGTGCAAAACCAGCGTTTCGGCGTGTGCTAACACAATTCGGAAAAGATATCGCAGCTTGGCATCGTCACACATTGGACTTTTATTACACGAGGCTTCGCGAACTCGACAGCCAACCACCATCTCCAAACAGACAAATGGAAAGCCGCCGAATTAAAGGTAAAATGTTGTCTCTTACGAGGAAACGTTTGGAGGGGGTCGTAGTGCGATCGCGACGTCAAGACCGAGCGGAAGGAGAAAACCCGTCTATGCATCACATCGTGCTCGACAGCCGCCGACGCCGACGGCAGCTGGTCACGGACCTCGTATTTCCAGGTGGTAGGGTCGTAATGACTCAGGCGGCGGTTACAGAAGCCTTTGCAGATCACTATCGCCGGTTTGACGACGAGGTGAACACAGAGGACGAGGAAGCGGACGATCACGACATACTGCAGCACGTGTCGCACACACTCGACAATGCAGCAGCGGCGACTCTGTTAGGTGGAATTATACGGGACGACATCGAGGACGCGCTTAACAAGGGAGCACTCAACAAATCTCCCTGGCCAGACGGACTGCCGCTCGAGTTTTATCGGACTTTCCGCGACCTAATGTTGCCCCGATGGATCATCATGTACCAAGAACTGATGACCCCGGTTCCCACGTGCCACCTGCATTCGTGGAAGGTCTCCTTATACCGATACACAAGCCTTTCAGAGGTCGGACGGTCGACGACTACAGGCCAATTACAATGCTCAACGCGGACTATAAAATCTTCGCCCGACTACTCGCCAGCCGCATAAAGAAGGTTCTGCCCCTACTCCTCTCAATGGAGCAAACGACACAGGGCGGAGTGACCAACATGCAAACGGCAACCAGCGAATGCAGGGATTTAATAGCCATCGCCACATCCTGTCGCCTTCGAGCTTCTCTGATCTCCATTGATTTCGACCACGCCTTCGACAGAGTTCACCACAAGTTCCTTCTGTCCGTTATGGCCCGCATGGGCTTCCCGCCTGACCTCCTCGACATCTTTCAGCGCCTTTTCCGTGGAGCTGCATCCCGTGTACTGGTGAATGGACGGATTGCGGGTCCCTTTCCGATCCGACGGTCAGTCCGCCAAGGATGCCCACTCTCCATGATCCTTTACGCGATCGCACTCGAACCACTTGTCGGAGGGTTGGAAAACAGGCTCTCGGGCATGTCATTGAAGGATCACACCTATCACTGCAGGATATATGCTGATGACCTTCTATTACTTGTCCGATCTGGTGACGAGGTACGCTCGGTGATACAATGGGTCAATCGCTATGGATTGCAGCGGGCAGCCTCATGAATGTGGCCAAGTCGGCAACGATGCCCATTGGGAGAGGTCTACAGGAGGACGCTTTAGCTCCACTCCCACTAGTTAACAAGATTTGGTTCTTGGGCATAACATTTACACAGGATGTGCGCAACACCGCTGCCATGAACTATGCACGATTACTACAGGCAATACGCACAGAAGTTCGCCGGAACTTACTTCGACGGATGGACCTCCTACAGCGTGTGGAATACCTCAACTTTCACGTGGCGACTAAGATGATCCACATGGCTCAGGTCCTACCGATATCGACAGCGATGGCACACAGACTGCAAGCAGCGTTTGGATATTACCTTACCGCCGGACACCTATTCAAAGTCCGCTACGAAACACTCACCCTCCCTCCGTGTGATGGCGGACTGGGACTTATAAATGTACGAACGAGAGCTACAGCGTTATACTTGTGCACAACGATGAAATTGTGGACCCACAAAGATGCTTCCCTTACGGGACGTCTGTTAGAGGAATTGCTGCCAGCGTCTCTTCTGCCACCTGTCACGGTTGCGCACATTACACCCTCACTCTCGCACCTCTCGGCATCTATTCTTGAGTATAGTTACGTGCACCCAGACCTTCCCAACACTCGCACTCCCAAGGCGAGAGACGTTTACAGGCTGCTGCCAAGGTCCATCCCTCGCAATGTGATTGAGAGGAAGAGCCCTACGACCCTATGGCCTGCAGTGTGGAGAGCGGTCCAGAAGCCGTTCCTCCCCACGCGGGTACGAGCTGCGTGGTACCAGGTGGTGAACGGGAAGGTTGTAACACGACACAGGCTGCACGCTATTGGGATGACGGATTCCCCCCTTTTCCCACGTTGCCACCTCGTGGATACTGACGAACACCGCTTAACATGTGGATCGGCGTTAGAGGTATGGCTGCTAGTGCAGAAGATCCTCGCCTGCTACCTACGAATCGCGCCTCGCACAATTGAGCCACTACTCCTCCTTTGTCCAGAGGATACTTATTTCCCACCTGCGAAGACTCACGCTCTCACATGGTTTAAAGGCATGTCCATATACTACCTCTTTCGAGATGATGAGAAGATGGTGCTTGATTACTGGCAATTTCTACAGGACAGTCATAGCACACTTAAGTGTACACCCCGATACCGTCAACTATTTGCGAACTATTTGTGCAGTGTCTTCGATAACCCCCCTCACAGTTGGGGAGTACCGGGCAGAGGATGACCGCCTTCATGGGGCTCCACACGCTGCGAAATGTTGTACCATTTTGGAACAGAGAATCTGTACTCAGATGGGCCATGCACATGGAATGGCGTGCGGGATTTGGTTACATTTTTCTTTCTTTATTATCTATCATCACACTATTAGTTTTCAAATTCTATTTCATAGTTTAGAAGGAACGCTTGTTCTGTTGTTGCTACGGATGTACATTCTAATTTTGTTTGTCGTAACTGAAAGACCCTTTTCCCGTATAAAAAAATAAAATAATAAACAATAAAAAGGCTGGCAGAGAAAATAATTTACAATTAACAATTTCAAAAAATAAAAAAATAAAAAAGTGAAAAAGTGGTCAAAAGAAAGGTCGCATACGATAAGAAAATAGGAATCAACCAGGAACGGTGACAGCACAACGGTAGACGAACTGATTACAGTTCGCCAGTAAACCACCCGTATGCGGAGACAATGACCTTCATTTTGTGTTAACACTACAAATAATTTTCTGCGTTAGCACACAGAATATTCTACGTTAACATATAGGAATGTGTGATAACAGTCCTTATTCCAAGAAAAAGAAATAGGTAGAATAGTTAAAACTTTTTAATAAAAATGAATAGAGCGTCTGCCAGGTAAGGAGGAGATCTCCGGTTCGAGTCCCGGCCGGGGCACGCATTTTCAGCTGTCCCCATCACGATATGTCAACAACACCTGTCGGCAGGTAAGGATTTCAGTTAATTATCATTAATTATTATTATGTTGTAAATTGTAAAACAGTCGAGTTGTTTTCCAATGTTTGTCTGTGAGTGAAATTTAGTCTTGGTTTCTTCCCCTGTGCTACCAGCTCGTACTTCAAGCTCCACTTTTATTTTTGCGTGGGGGGATATGAGAAAACATACAGTCTATGGAGGCAGAAGTGACCAGCTCGTACTTCAAGCTCCACTTTTATTTTTTTTTTTTGGGGGGGGGGGGGGGAGGGGGGATAAGAGAAAACAAATCCGTCTATGGAAGCAGAAGTCTGCTTTGTAGGCAGAGATACATTTTGCGAAAGTACAACAGCTGACTAACTAAAGTTGAGTTTCTTCTGGTCGTAAAGAAAAGAGAACAGTTACGGCGTACTAACGCCTAAGAGGCTACCTCATCCTGCGGATCGATTACTCTTTCGGTGATTGGGGATCATGGAAGAACGGCCACGTTAATCACTGATGCATACTGTTCTCACTCACTTCTCTCACAACATACTGGAATGTTCCTTTCTCACGGTAATCGAAGAAGGGAGCGCGCTCCCGTTGTACACGTGGTCTAGACGAGGCGAAACACAAATTCCAATAAAAGACACAATTATCACACGGACGAAAAGAGCATCTGAACCGGGTGAGATACCTGCGAGATTCTGTAGAGATTATGCGAAAGTGAGTTTAATGACAATTATAGCGTGTTTCATATAACGTCTCCCTTGCTATTTCCCAGATGTCATGCACACCAATTACCGTATAATGGAAGTTGCAGAGCTGTACTGTGGATGCCCTCAACCTCTTGGGAAAGTTTTATCCACTAACGACACGGCGATGTTGGTTAAAGCTAGGAACAGCTCTGACAGAAGTTTTTTAATCAGCATCGTCCCTCTATTGAATTAAAGTCCGTCTGGTATCCACTATTCCGTTAACCTGATCCTTATGTGCCACCTGGTTTCAAATGGGATTATTATCTGAGAGACTTCTTCAATTTTTCGTTTGTTACTCTGTTGAGGCAAAAAGCACCATTACCGTACACTAATTTTAGATGCTTATGATGGCGCCATATGTAGTTATACAGTTATTGTTGGCCATTGTGAACTCCACAGCAGATTTTTGAAGATAAAACATCGGGATCTGCATAATGGCGTGTACGTGGTAGCGGTATTAGGGTCCGCCTCCGCAGCTGTGTGGTCAGCGCGTCTGGCAGCCGTTCAGTGGGCCCGGGTTCGATTCCCTGCGGGTCGGAGATTTTCTCCGCACGGGGATAGGGTGTTGCGTTGTCCTCATCATCAGTTTATCATCATCGACTCGTAGCTCGCCCATGTGGCATCACCTGAAACACTTGTAGCTCGGCGGCCGAACTACCCTATGTAAGGTCTCCCGCCCATCAATGCCATACGATCATTTCATTTCACTAGTATTCCGCACCAACTTTTCTAGTCTATTTTCGCAAGGAGCGAAGAAAAAATGACTGCCAGTATGCATATGTTAGCAACATAACCCCTCTTCTCTTATGCTCGCAATTCTTATGCGAGATATCCGATGGAGGCGATGGAATTATTGTATAATCTACCTCTAATAACGAACCTCGAAATTTATTAGAAAAATTGTCTCAAGAAAAACATCGCCTTCTTTCCACTAGTTTCCGTCTACTTTCCCTTACCATTTTTCTAATGCTCTCGTATGGGCTCTACTGAACTTAAAGATTCTAGCAGTCACAATTTCCTCCGATGTGCTCCGTCAGGCCAACTTGATAAGGATCCCAAACGCTGGAGCAGTACTCTAGAAATGGACGCACTGCATCAGTGGTTCGCCTTTCTATGACCAATACTTGTGAACGAAATTAGATGTCGGCTAACACCACCAACAAAATTTAGCAACTACTTTATTTTAAACTGAATAAATTTAACGCTCATATTTTTATCGCGTTAACTGATTCTTCCGTCACTTCTTGGTAAAACAACATACACTAATGAGCCAAAACATTATGACCACATGCTTAATAGCCAGTTTGTACGTCTTTGGAACGAATTACATCACTGATTTTGCGTATCGGGGATCCTATAGTTTGTTGGTAGGTTCGTGGAGGTATGTGGCATTAGATGTCTACGCATAGGTCATGTAATTCTCGTAAATAAATGGGCGCTGATTTCTGTATGCGGTGATGGGGCCAGATAGCGAATTTGGTAGCCCATACATCAACGTGACTTCACTATAATGCTCCCGAAACCACTGTAGCGCGGATCTGACTCCGAGACACGGACCATCATATTGCTGAAAGATGACATTGCCGTCGGGGAAGACATCGAGCATGAAGGGATGCAATTGATTCGTGGCTGTCTGCGTGTCTTCGATTACTGCCACAGGTACCATGCAAAAGCAGGAGAATATCTTCCACAGCATAATACTGCTCCTGTCAATCTACGTCTGGAGCGCGCTGCACGCTTCGAGTCGCCGAGCGTTTGTGGAGACGACGATTGACCTAGTGTAGCAAAAATGTGATTCACCCGAAGAGTCTACACTTTTCCATTGATCGACGATCAAATCACGACGGTGTCTTGCCCATTGTAATCATAATTGACGATGTCGTTGGGTCAACATGTGAACACGTAGGAGTGGCCTGCTGCGGAGCTCAATGCTCAACAATGTTCGATGAACGGTGTGCTTCAAGACACTTGCATGTGCACCAGCATTGTGCTCTTTAGGTAGAGATGCCACAGATTACAATCTTTCCTACTTAACAGAGCAGACAAGACTCCGAACCCCACGTTCTGTGGTGTGCGTGGACGTCCAACCATTTATCATCTAGTGGTTGTTTCGCTGTCTTTGTACCTTTTTACATAGACTCTCATGACAGTAGCACGTGAACATTCGATCAGCTTCGCCGTTTTCGAGATACTCGTTCACAGGTCGTGCGTGATAATAATCTGCTCTTTGTCAAAGTCGCTTATCTCAATGGATTTCCCCATTTGCAGCCCATATCTTCACTAGGGTGATCCCCCACCAATGTCTGCTCCGATTACATACGAAGCTTGCCCAGAAATTAGTGCACCGCATTTTTTCTCAGGCGAAAACAATGCTACGAATGCGAATACGTATGTATTATTTGAAGTCTCCTGAGTGAGCGCGCCAAGTTTCCGTCACTTCCGACAGATAGCGTAACTGCAGGACAGTTTCAAATTGGCGTCTGTAGCTGATGTACGTTACAAGCAACGTGCCGTCATTGAATTTCTCACTGCAGAGAAAGAAACTGTGGGAAATATTCACAAACGCTTGTACAAAGTCTATGGAGCATCTGCTGTAGACAGAAGTACAGTTAGTTGTTGGGCACAGAGGGTGAGGTCATCATAAGGCGGTTCGGCGGAACTCCGCTATTTGCAGTGGTCCGGGAGACCATCGAAGGCTATCACACCGGACACACCTGACCTGGCCCCCTCGGACTTCCACTTGTTTAGGCCATTAAAGGATGCCATTCGTGGAAGACATTTTGAGGACGATGAGGAGATAATCCACACAGTGAACCACTAGCTCTGTCACCAGGACGAGGACTGGTACCAACAGGGTACTCACGCTCTTGTTTCGTGCTGGAGGAAGGCTGTGGAACGAGATGGAAATTACATGGAAAAATAGGGTGTGTAATAAAACACCATTCTTTCGTATGTGTAATTCCCATTATGTTCAATAAAGAATTGTTGAAGAAAAAAATGCGGTGCATTACTTTCTGCGCAACCCTCGTACTTTAGTTACTGCGTCACGTGCCCGCAACACCACCAGGTGGCATCCAACGTCAGGGTGGTCAGTGGTCATAACGTTTTGCCTTATCATTGTAGCTGTAAATGAAAGGCACAATATTTTGATTGTTCTACAGAATTAATTTATTTTGTTAACCGGTTATCGACTCACAAAAACATTATCGCACGTTTCATCTTTACGTCTGATGAGCCAAACACCGGTAAACAAATTGACACAGTCCTGTACAATACAGGGCGTCCCAGCTATCTTGTCCACCCAAAATATCTCTGGAACAATAACAGCTATTGGAAAACGACTTTCACCGGTATCAATGTAGGGCTGGGGCCCATGAATGTATATATTTGGAAACATTCTAAAACGAAAGCATATGTGTTTTTAACACAAACTTATGTTTTTTTAAATGGACATCCTATATTTTTTCTTCCGCAATCCATAGAATGACAAAGCACATACACAATGGCGTTGATTGCATCGCAATATTCCCATTACATCCCGAGATATTAAGACGCGAAGTTGACGCTTGAAACACCCGACATGCGCTGCTAGCGCACGTCCTGAGGCCCAGGGGTGAACCCCATGTTGCCCGTAATCGCGATGTGATTGACATGTGTAATCACACCTCCATACTTATCAAGAGGTCCGAAACGAATAATACGGTCTGCTGCCATCAACCCACATAAGCACATAATGGTTTCCCTCTTGCACGTTTTACGTATCTACGTACACAATATGAACCAGTACCGATCGGTGTACACCCGTCAGGTTGTCCTACTTATCCTGCACACCCAAAATAAGGTTTATCTAATACGTTATATGACCCACTGTGCCTGTCGCGCAGGGCCTGGCTCTACCTAGTCAAGTGTCCAACGTAGTTCTCACTACTGCCACAGTTACCACTTCGCCTTGTTTATGATTTGCGACCCATGCAAACTCCTGTACTCCACCACTCTCCGAGCATCCCATTTGTTGTTGCTTTGGCGTGCAGTACACCGCTTGCCAGTGTAGTCGTGCATCAGAGTAATCTAGTGACGGCACGGAGGTAGTAGACATTGTGAATAAACGTTGTGTTGTGGAACTTATATTGTACAGTATAATGTACACACATGAAGATATGGTAGAAATGCTGCTGATCTATGGAGAATGTACGTTGACGGGAAATACGTTATGAGATTGCTTGTTTGTTGATCGTACTGTTAGCGAACATTATGATTATTAAGTTAATATGTCTGTTTTCTACCCTATTCTACATAACTGTACTGTACCCTGTTGTAGGTGGACGAAATGCTGTTCAGGCAGAACGACTGTACAGAAGACGATTCCCTGCCAAGCCATCGCCTTCGCGCCGGATGTTTGGTCGTCTCACATTTCGTCTACGTGAAACGGGAAGCTTAAATCCAAGACCTCGACATCGTCCTAGAACACGCACAGATGAACGTGCTGAAGTTCCTGTGCTCGCTAACATAGTTGTGAATCCTCAAATGAGCAAACGTCAAATTGAACGTGAAGTTGGTGTGTCGAAAACAAGTGCACAGCGTATTCTTAAACGTCATAAATTTCATCCTTACCATGTTCATTTACACCAGGATCTTCATGGAAATGACTTCCGCAATAGGGTAACATTTTGTCGGTGGGCTCAGCAAAAACTTCTGACTAATCCAAATTTTTTTGCAGATGTTCTCTTTACCGACGAGGCATGATTCTCCAACAAAGGAATTGTCAATATGAGGAATATGCAGTATAGGTCCACAGACAATCCAAAATGGCTTCGTCAGGTAGAGCATCAACGTCCGTGGAAAGTTAATGTTTGGTGTGGGATTATTGGAGATATCATTAACGAACCTTTCTTTATAAATGGCATCCAAAACGGCAGACAATACTCCAGATTTATACGACACAATCTTCCTGTTATCTTGGACACCGTACCTCAGAACCGGAGAATCGTCATGTGGTATCAGCATGACGGATGCCCTGCATATAACGCCTTACGAGCAGGTGGATTGGTCGAGGTGGCCCAGTTAGGTGGCCTGCCCGATCTCCAGACCTTAAACCACTGGATTATTTTCTTTGGGGAGCAGTGAAGGATGCTGTTTACCAACATGAACCAACAACACCAGAGGACATGAAGCAACGCGTTATTGATGCTTGTACAGCCATCAAAGAGGAAGCAGTAGCACGAATTTGGGCATCCTTCATCTGCAGAAAGACCCTACTATGTATGCAAGCCAATGGGCATCACTTTGAGCATGAGATGTGAACGCTATGTTTAGTATGTTGTGCTGGTATCATAGTGGAAGTTTCTACAAAGGGCCATTTTATCCAATGATGTTAAGAAACATTTGTTTGCAACAATTTGTCATTTAGCGCATTAGATAAACATAACATTGGTAATTATGTGATAATAAAACTAATTGGTTGAACATGTTTATATTCATCTTCAATGTCCTACCTGAACTTCCCAAATCAAAACATTTTTACCTAAACAACGGTAAAACTTTTAGTCCACTTGCTCGTTTCACTAAAACCATCAACATGAATTTTACTATTACGAGTGAATGATTAACCGTCACTTGCGCTAGATCCACAGTAAAGTAAAGTTTTAACGTTGAACGGCATTACCTTTTTAGTAACGGATTAACGATAAGCGAAGTTAACTTTGTGACTAACGTTGCGGTACACAGATATGTTACAGAACTGCATCACCCCTAGCCTATGGGATAAATACCTGCTGGAATGTACAACGTTAATACAGAATGGCAGCAGACCGTATTACTCGTTTCGGACCTCTTGATAAGTATGGAAGAGTTATTACGCATGTCAATCACATCGCGATTACGGGCAGCATGGGGTTCACGCCTGAGCCTCAGGACGTGCGCTAGCAGCGCATGTCGGGTGTTTTAAGCGTAAACTTCGCGTCTTAATATCTCGGAATGTAATGGGAATATTGCGATGCAATCAACGTCATTGTGTATGTGCTTTGTCATGCTATGGATTTCGGAAGAAAAAATATAGGATGTCCATTTAAAAAAACATAATTTTGTGTTAAAAAACACATATGCTTTCGTTTTAGAATGTTTCCAAATATGTACATTCATGGGCCCCAGCCCTACATTGATATCGGTCAAAGTCGTTTTCCAATAGCTGTTATTGTTCCAGAGATATTTTGGGTGGACAAGATACCTGGAACACCCTCTATATGAGGCATGTTCAGAAAGTGAGTGCACTAGATTTTTTATTTTTTTTTAGAAAAAGTGTATTTGAAAAAAAATCCAGCATATTTTTGATACACTTATCGACTAATTTTCCTCATAATCGCCATTCCGTTCAATGCATGTGTTGAGCCGTGGCACAAGCTTCTTTCTATCCTCCTTGAACAACTCTCCCTCCAGCTCCTTCCCCCAGTTGAGAACCTCTTTCTGTATCTGCTCATCAGTTGAAAATTTAATTCCACTCGTGTGTGCCTTCAGGGAGGTGAAGAGATGATAATCTGAAGGCGCAGAATCAGGGGAATACGGGGGATGCTGGCCGGTGTGGCCGTGCGGTTCTAAGCACTTCAGTTTGGAACCGCGTGACCGCTACGGTCGCAGGTTCGAATCCTGCCTCGGGCATGGGTGTGCGTGATGTCCTTAGGTTAGTTAGGTTTAAGTAGTTCTAGGGGACTGATGACCTCAGATGTTAAGTCCCATAGTGCTCAGAGCCATTTGAAGCATTTTTGAATACGGGGGATGGTTCAACACATCCGCCCTGAATGAGTCCAAGGGCGTCCATGTGTTTAAGGCTGTATGAGGACGTGTGTTATCGTGCAACAAGCACACTCCTCTAGTCAGTATTCCCCTTCTTTTGTTCTGAATACTCCTTTTAAGATTTTTTAGGGTCACACAATACAGTTGTGCGTTGATGTCTCCCCTGAGACAGAAATTTCACTGAAATGATGCCTTTTCTGTCCCAAAACAGAGGCCATGATTTTTTTGTCCGAAATTGTGGTTTTGAATTTTTTGACAGATAGGGAAGTGGTGTACTGTCTTTTTGCCTCAAGCGTGTAATGAGCCACCCACGTTTCATCTCCAGTGACGACATAACTCAGAAAATCCTCCTCTCTAATTCAAGTCACTCAAGAAACTAGCAGGCGCCATAGCCTCTTTTTGTGCTTCTCTGCCAGCTGTATTGGGACCCATCTTACGTGCTGTTTCCGGTGTCCCAGCTTTTCTGTGAGTGTCTCACATAAGAGTATCCTGGAGGTTTGTGGAAACATCAGAGAAATTTCATCTACTGTCACGGTCTTCATGAACAGATTCTTCGATTTTTTGCAACAACTCATTAGCAAAAATGGAAGGTCTTCCTCTCCTGTGTTCATCTGCCTCAGCTAAACTCTTAAACACTCTCGTTCTGTTCGTAACACCTTCGTTGTAAATCGTTCTGACTCACGAAAAAATTTCGGTTTGTGTTATTCTTTCCGCGAGTAGGAAGCGAATCACAGCACGTGGCTTGCACTTGGAGGAATTTCTTACCGACATCTTTCACGCATCTGGACACTACCACACGTGAGTTTACGTACTACCGTGATCCTACGATGCACAGTCTGGTGGAGTGAATTTCCGTGCACACCCCCGCCCCCTTCCTCGTCTGCCACTCAGTGTTGCCGACCTTCAAACAACAGAAAACCACAGCCACTTATGGTCACAGTACACTTACTTTCTGAACATTTCTCGTACACAATACTGTGCTTTTCATTTATACTCCTATTTTTAAAATTACGTAAGAACAAATAATTCACAAGTTTTGGTTGGTGTTTTATTAAAACAGGAAATATAGGGTCATTTAGACGGGTGGAATTGCGCGTTTGTAACAATATTTTTTATATTCAGTTAGGTACTGCGACATCTGCAACAGTCCCACGCCTTCGATTCACTGGCATCCTTCATACAGTTCCGACTTGGCCCCACCTGATTTTCAGCTGTTACCAAAACTTAAAGAACACATCCGAGGACTCCACTTTGCCAGGAATGAAGCCTTGCTTGCAGATGTGAGGTTGTGGATCCGTCTCCCGTTGTGAGAAATGTGTTCGTCGCCCGGGTGAGTATGTTGAGAAATAAATATGTAGACATTAAGAATAATCTACAGTGAAATTTTCACTCTGCAGAAGAGTGTGCGCTGATATGAAAATTACTGGCAGCTTAAATCTTTGTGGTTGACAGAAACTCGAACTCGGGAGTCAGAGTGTCGGTAGGGCACAGTTTTTACCTACCAGTAAGTTTCAAAGATGCAGAATGTTAATAACGTTTGTTTTGTTGCAAAAAGCTTTAAGAGTTTTCACATAAAAAATTCAGAGGCATTACTTTTCAGCACGCCTTTATAAATGAAAATCACAATATTGTGTATGTTCTACGGTATTAATTTATTTTCGTTTTCGGCTTACAAGTTTATCAACAGACTTTAACTGTCGTTCAAATGTGTGTGAAATCTTATGGGACTTAACTGCTAAGGTTATCAGTCCCTAAGCTTGCACACTACTTAACCTAAATTATCCTAAGGACAAACACACACACCGATGCTTGAGGGAGGACTCGAACCTCCGCCGGGCCCAGCCGCACAGTCCATGACTGCAGCGCCCAGGACCGCTCAGCTAACCCCGCGCGACCACGAAGCAGAAATACACCTCCTACCCCAGTAGTTGTATTTGGAGGAGGACATCCTGGATGACATTATATGCTAGCCAGCAAACGTTGTAAAGCGTAAAGGGTGCTCAGAGAATCTGAACAAACAAGAAATTTAGCACTGGAAGAACGTCTCATCTGCTCCAGTGCCCGCAAGGTCACGTATAACTCTGCATCGAAGATAGTAAATTCCTGAGGCAGTCAGACCTTGAGGAGGCGATCCAGGTAAACGACAGAGCAACCAACTACTTAGACCCATCCGTAAAGACAGCTGCGTAGTTACGATGCGCATATAAAATATCTGTCAATATCGAATTAAAAACAGAAGCAGGTGTGCAATCTCTCCTGTATTGCTAAAACTAAAAAAAGAAAGTAATTCCTCCCGAACAAGCTATGAAGGCCCAACGGTACCAACTAGCCGCCGTGTCATCCTCAGACCATAGGATGCTCATATAGAGGGGCATATGGTCAGCACACCGCTCTTCCGACGGTATGTCAGTTTCCGAGACCAGAGCCGCTACTTCTCTATCAAGTAGCTCCTCAGTTTGCCTCACACGTGCTGAGTGCACTTCAGATGCCCGAGGGAGGACTCAAACCTATGCAGGGACCACCGGCACAGTCCATGACTGCAGCGCCCTATACTGCTCGGCTAATCCCGCGCGGCTTAACTGTCGTCATCAAAGGAGGTGCAATATTTGTGAACAACACTGAAAAATATATTATACAGCTACAGTGAGGTGCGAACACAGAATGAATTTCATCTTTGACAGTGCAATAGTAAGGCAAATACGACGTTTTCCAGGCAACCAAAGAGCTCCCCCAATCATGTCGGTCAAGATTTAGTATAGTGGCCCCGGAAGGCTGCTCGTCCTCTGTTTCTCGCACTTACACGCTACGGACCCACCCTAATAGGCTGAAGTTTTCCTTCATGACTCCCTCCACGTAGGGCCTCTATAACCCCTTTTCCAACAAACTACTTTTGTGTCAGTCATGCCAGCATCTTATTACCCCCAAATTCATAGCCTTCCCTGCCGCCCACACTCCTAGATTGACCATTCTGTACCCTTTTTCTACTGGCGCCTTCACTTCTCTTGCGATTGCAGTTTCCGGACAGAGGTACAATTTGCCACTTCATTCTTCGTCATTTAGATTTGTTTGTCCACAAAAGAAACGTCTGCACCATCTCACCATACGATAGTGAATTGTTACCATACGCATCCACCAACTCAGCATGGATTGTTTCAGCGTCGGTCCGCTTCATATGCAAAGTAAATAAATAAATACTGTTTTATTGCACGATAGTCCACTCTGTACTGGTGCTTTGTTCGGCTCCATCTACCTTGTGTTACGGTACTGTAATCGAAAACAAGTGGATAATTAAAACTTCGACTACACCTCATACGATGATTATCTGGACAGTAGTTTTGGTGACAGTTTGGAATATGAAATGAAACATTACGGCACGAGAGGAGTAGGTGGCGGATCCAAATGCGTGGAGTGGCAGCGGTGGCCCACGCAGCGTGGAGATCGATGTCAGAAAGTAGGTCAGCGATGGCTCGCCCTGACACCGCCTATAACCACAAATGTCTTCCTCCACTCGTCTTCCCTTCCCACTCTCTCACAGCACGCAACGATTACAGTCGCCAGTTCTCACGTCTTTATTGCCGAAAACACTGTCTCTGTTTATACAAGTTTGGTACTGATCAAAAACATCTGCATCTATATGAATAGAATCTCCCTGAATTGTGTGGTAGAGGGGTATATCTGAAGTACTATATGTATTAAATTTTCTTCCTCCACTTTCACAGATGGAGCGGTGAAAAGAATGAATACCTACTAACCTCCCTGAAAGCTGTTACTACACTATTGGCCATTAAAATTGCTACACAAAGAAGAAATGCAGACGATAAACGTGTATTCATTTGACAAATATATTAAACTAGAACTGACATGCGATTACATTTTCACGCAATTTGGGTGCATAGTTCCTGAGAAATCAGTACCCATAACATCCATCTCTGGCCGTAATAACGGCATTGATACGCCCGGGCACTGAGTCAGAGCTTGGATGGCGTGTACAGGTACAGTTGCCCACGCAGCTTCAACACGATACCACAGTCCATCAAGGGTAGTGACTGGCGTATTGTGACGAGCCAGTTGCTCGGGCACCATTGACCAGACGTTTACAGTTGGTGAGAGATCTGGAGAATGTGCTGGCCAGGGCAGCGGTCGAACATTTTCTGTATCCGGGAAGGCCCGTACAGGACCTGCAACATGCGGTCGTGCATTAACCTGCTGAAATGTAGGGTTTTGCAGGGATCGAATAAAGGGTAGAGCCACGGGTCGTAACACATCTGAATGTAACGTCCACTGTTCAAAGTGCCGTCAATGCGAACAAGAGGTGACCGAGACGTGTAACTAGTGGCACCCCATACCATCACGCCAGATGATACGCCAGTATGGCGATGACGAATACACGCTTCCAATGTGCATTCACCACAAACACGGATGCGACCATCATGATGCTGTAAACAGAATCTGGATTCACTCGTGCACCAAGGTACGTCGTTGAGTACACCATCGCAGGCGCTCCTGTCTGTGATACGAGGCCGATGGGATCCAGCACGGCGTTCCGTATTACCCTCCTGAACCCACCGATTCCATATTCTTCTAACAGTCATTGGATCTCGACCAACGCGAGCAGCAGTGTCGCGATACGATAAACCGCAATCACGATAAGCGACAATCGGACCTTTATCAAAGTCGGAAACGTGATGGTACGCATTTCTCTTCCTTACACGAGGCATCACAACAACGTTTCACCGGCAACGCCGGTCAATTGCTGTTTGTGTATGAGAAATCGGTTGGAAACTTTCCTCATGTCAGCACGTTGTAGGTGTCGCCACCGGCGCCAGTCTTGTGTGAATGCTCTGAAAAGCTAATCATTTGCATATCACAGCATCTTCTTGCTATCGGTTAAATTTCGCGTCTCTAGCACGTCATCTTCGTGGTGTAGCAATTTGAATGGCCAGTAGTGTAGTATAATTTTACCTTCACTGTCTCCAATGGGAGTGATAAATAGAGAGCTGATGAAATTCCTCCCCCTGCCCCTTCAACTTCTCTAGAATCCGCTTCCTGGAATTTTCTAAGCAAGTTTTGTGCGAGATACTGACCGTGGCTCTGAGTCAGTTAGCGGATCTGTACTTCGGTTCTTGGGAGGGGGAGGGGATGGGGAGATGGCGAGTGTTACAAATTCTTTACTGCCCCCCGCCCCTCTCACCCAAATAAAAGAGTTCCAACATCCCATTATTAACTTGGAACAGATGCCTAGTATTTCAGTAACAGTAACAATAAATATGCAGGGTGTCTCAAGAAGAATGGTCAATATTCAGGGATCTAACAGGAACAATAATTCCAGGCAAAAATGTCTCGTCAACATGAGCTCTAAAATGCGTACCGTAAGAGCAATGAGCACTTCTTCATCTTCTATACAGCGAGACAAATCTCTTCTACTGAGAATCTTTGTTTTCCATATTTTGGGAGGAGATACTATGTGACAAACCAGAAAAAAATGTTCAGTAAACATGTGCTCTGAATTGCATACCTTTAGACCTATGAGAACTTACTCATCTTTGCTACTGTGAAACACATCTCCTCTACTGGACAAGTGATCATAGCTCTTAAGACATGCATGTTAGAGACCATGTTAACTAGAAAATTGTTTCTTGTTTTGGTCTATACTACCTCCTCCCATAATATGTAAGGCAAAGATCATGCAGTGAAAGTGATTTGTTTCGCAGTATCGAAGATGAAGTAGTGCTCATAGCTCTTAAGGCATTTTACAGTGCCTGTTTACTAGACTTTTTTTTTTCTTCGAATGATCGTTCATGACATATCCCTGAATAATGACCATCCCTCCCTCCAGGGACACTCAGTATAAAATATTTTGTTCACAACACTACAGAGCATTACTGTAACTTCCTAGAAGTTGCAGTTAGAGAAATAAATTATTTGAAAATAATTTTTCCGAAAATTTGAGAAGTACATGTGTTCTGCAGTTGGCTTAAGAGCTGTAATTGCAAGAATCTCGTACAACTTTGACAACCTCGCATTTTGCATGATATAAAATCGAAGTGTTCACTCATCGTTATAAGTATTGCACTGCGATTGTGAAAACAGGTCTAGGAAGGATTGTACTACCTTGTAATCTATGAAGTGTATAAATAACCAATATTCCACACTTTGTCTAGATTGTTTAAACAATTTTCCATAAACTTCAATCGATTTCCCACCAAATTCTTTAAATAAATAAATATACTACATTCCATACACCGCCTTCTATACTATAAATTGTTTAAATAAACAATATTCCACACAATTTTTAAACTGTTTAAAGAACATTCTGGACACTGCAATCGATTTCCCACCAAATTACCTATCAATTGAATCTCTTCTTTATCAATTTCGAGGTGGGGGAGGAGAGACAGAGGGGTTAATTAAATGATCGATTTAATCAGTTGGTCAATCAAATTGATATAAAAAGTCTGCTTCTATTGGTGAGGTGATTTCATAGAATGGCAGGAGAGGTGGACGGGGAGGGGAAGGAGTAGGGGATGGTAGAGGAGAGAGGGTTTTTCGGAAAACCACTGAACTGAGCAATAGGCTAAAGATCTGCCAATCAAAAGACTGGATTATCCCCAGGGGGTCATAATCCACTTCTCAGAACAATAGATTAAGGACCTGTCAATCAAAAGAGAACAATAGGTTTGCCCCTGAATGTATGCTTGCCTTTAAAGTAGGTGATCCCCACTAACAAACTGCGCTGATGACCTTCCTTGCCCCACTACTCTTCTCCTCCCCCTTCTCCTCTCGCCCGGACCAATAAGATTCAAGTCCCCTTACCTCCTCATGCTTTGTAACTAGAGTAGTTGTGTAGGTGACATCAATCTTATTCTGTGCACCATACTGAATTCCAGTCACACGAGTTTCGTAACACTACTCTCAGCTTCATGTCAACGTATGCCACGTCAGTGTCATGCCACGTCAACGTTGGGTTACGTCAGTGTCACATTATGTCAACGTCATGGTGCTCTCAGACAATGACAACGCAGACTGAGCTCAAATTGAATCTGAATCATCTATCAAATGTGCTATTGTGCTCTCCATTGGATATATGTGCTCTGTATTAGAGGATCAAGGTGTAGGCATTTATTATAACTAACAATTCAAATGGTTCAAATGGCTCTGAGCACTATGGGACTCAACAGCTGTGGTCATCAGTCCCCTAGAACTTAGAACTACTTAAACCTAACTAACCTAAGGACATCACACACATCCATGCCCGAGGCAGGATTCGAACCTGCGACCGTAACAGTCCCGCGGTTCCGGACTGCAGCGCTAGAACCGGACGACCACCGCGGCCGGCGTTTACATGTGCATATAAAGGGCTTATTTCAATAGTGGTACAAGTCCATTTTTGTTCAGTCTGAGATACAGAGTCCTAAAGTTAAATGAGAGCTGAAAAATCTGCAGTTGAGATACCAGAAATATTCAAGTATATAAATAAGCCCTTCATATGTCCGAACAATTATAGGACTGAATCGTGAAGCAGACAGGTGCTCACTAATTCCGCGCACCTGTTGCAGATTCTTCGTGTTTTTTAATATCCCTGTTAATATACGTAATGCTGGTCTAACTAGATAATTTTATGTTCATAAGTTGGTCACGCGATCGTGGTGCCTCTTCCAGTTATGACTCCTTAAAAAGTTTACTTCCACGTACATACGGCACAAGTCATCGTATGACAGATGGTGGATGGTCCCTTTTGCCACCCACAAACAAAGCGAGGGAAAAGACCGACTATCTTTATGCCTTTTTACGAGCCGTAATGTCTCTTATCTTCATGGCCTTAATGCGAAACGTATGTTGGTAGCAGAGTCGTTCTGTAGCCAGCTCTCTAAATTTCCTCGACAGTGTTTTCGCGGAGAACATCGTCTTCTGTGCAGGAATTCCCATTTGAGCTGATGAAGCAGCTCTGTAATCTTCCGGAGATGATCACACATAATAGTAACAAATCTATCTGACATATTATTACATGACTGATTTAGAGAAAACCTCCTACAACCTTAGCCTAAGTAGTGTGTTACAGCATTTTTTCATTTCCTCAAGCAACAAAAGATTTACTGCTACTACATAGTTTCCAAAGTGCAGGTTACAGATGGATTCAAACAATCTTACTAATAGCAAAGTAATGTTAAGTTTAAAGCAACGACGTTATTATTATCAACGAGTTCTAACGAAATAAACACCGAGGAAATAACCGTTTTCATCTTCCTAGATGATGAGATTTGCATGGCTGTTCGAGACGTGGTCAGATAAGTAGTACAGAATATTAGAGAGTGTTTAACCCAGCTTGCATTTTACACTGCTGCAGCGAGCTTCGCCTGGCAGCGTACTGCGCCTTATCTGCTTGCTTCCGACGATTAGAAGTCCACGGCGCGTAGAAGTACTGAGTATTCCCAGTTCTCTCACTTGGTTTAACGGTCTTAGACAGGACTGTGTTCTAGGCGTCAGGGCGTTGCCTGTGTTTCCAGCCGTAGCGGAATTCAGCTACGCGTGGAGGAGTTTTTCTGATCTTCGCGGCGTAGCGACGGAATTCTAAAATTGTTGGAGTGTAGCGGGATTTGAGTATGCTCCTAAGGGAGCATACTCTAGGTGTGACGAGGCTGTTACCGATGGACAACATCAGTGGTGGCCGTGTGCTTGTCAGGCAGCTACTAGTTACGTTGCGCGTGTACTGTTCTGTATAGGATGGTGGCGTTTATTGTTTTTACATGTACTGCGGTTGAGGGCAGTGGTAATGATCACCTACAGCAGCAGTGGGACGATCCCTCGTATTATTTCTTAGTTTCCTTGCGTCAGTGGTGGTGGTGGTGATAGTATTTGTTTACTTTGACTTTTTTCGCCGTTGTTTTAAAAGTCGGTTATTATCCTGAAGGTGACAGGGGTAAAATACCAGAGGCGAAAGGATATTTACAATTTGTACATAAACCAGATGACAGTTACAAGAACCGGGGGACATGAAAGGGAAAGTGTGGTTGGGAATGGAGTGAGACAGGGTTGTAGCCTCTCCCCGATGTTATTCAATCTGTATATTGAGCAAGCAGTGAAGGAAACAAAAGAAAAATTCGGAGTAGGAATTAAAATCCACGGAGAAGAAATAAAAAATTTGAGGTTCGCCGATGACATTGTAATTCTGTCAGAGACAGCAAAGGACTTGGAAGAGCAGTTTAACTGAATGGACAGTGTCTTGAAAGGAGGATATAAGGTGAACATCAACAAAAGCAAAACGAGGATAAGAGAACGTAGTCGAATCAAGTCGGGTGATGCTGAAGGAATTAGATTAGGAAATGAGACACATAAAGAAGCAAAGGAGTTTTGATATTTGGGGAGAAAAATAACTGATGATGGTCGAAATAGAAAGGATATAGAATGTAGACTGGCAATGGCAAGGAAAGCGTTTCTGAAGAAGAGAAATTTGTTAACATCCAGTATAGATTTAAGTGTCAGGAAGTCGTTTCTAAAAGTATTTGTATGGAGTGTAGCCATGTATGGAAGTGAAACATGGACGATAAATTGTTTGGACAAGAAGAGGATAGAAGCTTTCGAAATGTGGTGCTACAGAATAATGCTGAAGATTAGATGGGTAGATCACATAGCTAATGAGGAGGTAGATTAGATTAATACTTGTTCCATAGATCATGAATACGACACTTCGTAATGATGTGGAACGTGTCAGGTTAATAAAAGATGTCTGTACAAGATCTTACATTACACAAAATATTGCATGACACTAATGTTTAAGTTAGTTTTTTTCCCCTCTCTTAATTTATATCTAAAAATTCAGTCAATGAGTAGAAGGAGTTGTCATCTAGAAATTCTTTTAATTTATTTTTAAATATTGGTTGACTATCTGTCAGGCTTTTGATGCTGTTTGGTAGGTGATCAAAGACTTTTGTGGCAGCATAATTTACCCCTTTCTGTGCCAAAGTCAGATTTAACCCTGCATAGTGAAGATCATCCTTTCTCCTGGTATTATAGCTATGCACACTGCTATTACTTTTGAACTGGGTTGGATTATTAACAACAAATTTCATAAGTGAATATATATACTGTGAGGTTACTGTGAGGATCCCTAGATCCTTAAATAGATGTATGCAGGATGACTGTGGGCGGGCTCCAGCAATTATTCTGATTACACGTTTTTGAGCAATGAATACTTTTCTACTCAACGATGAATTACCCCAGAATATGATGCCATACGAAAGCAGTGAATGAAAGTAGGCACAGTAAGCTAATTTACTGAGATACTTATCACCAAAATTTGCAATAACCCTAATAGCATACGTAGCTGAACTCAAACGTTTCAGCATACCCTCAATGTGTTGCTTCCAGTTTAACCTCTCATCAATGGACACACCTAAAAATTTTGAAAATTCTATCTTAGCTACAGACTTCTGTTCAAATTCTACATTTATTACTGGAGTTGCGCCATTTACTGTACGGAACTGTATATAATGTGTTTTATCAAAATTTAAAGAGAGTCCGTTTCCTGAGAACCACTTAATAATTTTGTGAATAACATCATTTACAATTACATCACTTACTTCTTGGTTTTTGGATGTTATTACTATACTTGTATCATCAACAAAAAGAACTAACTTTGCATCTTCATCGATGTGGAATGGTAAGTCATTAATGTATATCAAGAACAGTAAAGGACCTAAGACCGAACCCTGTGGGACCCCGTACTTGATAGCCCCCCTCCCCCCAGTTTGAGGAATCAGCTGTTGTTTTAACATTACATGAACCACTTATTTCAACTTTCTGCATTCTTCCAGTTAAGTATGAATTAAACCATTTGTGCACTGCCCCCCTCAAACCATAATTATTTAACTTATCTAAAAGAATTCCATGACTTACACAATCAAAGGCCTTAGAGAGATCACAAAAAATACCAATGGGTGGTGTCCGGTTATTCAGAGCATTTAATATTTGATCAGTGAATAGAAGAGGAGTTTGTGGCACAACTTGACTAGAAGAAGGGATCGGTTGGTAGGACATGTTCTGAGGCATCAAGGGGATCATCAATTTAGTATTGGAGGGCAGCGTGGAGGATAAAAATTGTAGAGGGAGACCAAGATATGAATACACTAATCAGATTCGGAAGGATGTAGGTTGCAGTAGGTACTGGGAGATGAAGAAGCTTGCACAGGATAGAGTAGCATGGAGAGTTGCATCAGACCAGTCTCAAGACTGAAGACCACAACAACAACAATATTATCCTATAGCGGCATAGTTCCCCTAAGGCAATTTTATACCAATGCCCTATATTAATAGCGCAGGGGCGTGCTCCTCGTAGTGTTGGTGTGTATTTGTAGCAGTATGGTAATTGTTAATACATTACATTGTGCTAATTTTTATATATACTGTATAAATGTGCGTCTGTGGTTGACAGTCTTCAAAAGTGGGAGGAAATCTGTAAAATTGCAATGGGTGGGTGGTCAGAGTGCTTACAGAATTTCCTATGATGTCATTAATTTATACATACTATACTGTCAAAATGCCTTATGTCATAAATTTTGTTACTATTTACTGAGACTTTGCAGAATATGCTGCGACGTCATTACATTACCGAATTTCTACCAAATAGACAATGCATTTATTATAACAAATACAATTTGACATCACACACACACACACACACACACACACACACACACACACACACACTAGTAATGCAGG
The DNA here is from genome assembly GCF_023897955.1 of Schistocerca gregaria. Taxonomy (NCBI): domain Eukaryota; kingdom Metazoa; phylum Arthropoda; class Insecta; order Orthoptera; family Acrididae; genus Schistocerca; species Schistocerca gregaria. The sequence goes on from NC_064931.1 coordinate 278,631,928, forward strand.
GACGACATAGATTTGGTACAAAGCGTGAGCTTATTTATTTATGTATCGCGCTATGGTATTTGTTTAACATTTAAAGACTCTGCAAGAACGTACTTGTTGTTAAATAATGCACTGCGGAAATCGAAATGAGGAATACCGGCATAATGTGTTAAATGTTTGACGTTTCACCGACAGCGTATTTGTTGTTAAATAATGTGCTGCTGTTTTTTAAATCGTATGCACATGTATCTTAGGAGAGATATGTAGGTATTTGGAAAAAAAATTAAAATTGCAAAAAAAATGATTAGGATCGTAAAATAGGGGGAATGGTTTAATTGTACTTACATGTCCTTTTCTTGTTCCTGGGAGTGGCGGTAGCAGGCCGTTGGTGTTTCATAATGAGCCGTCCACTACAGTACATACCCCTCCAAAGACAAAACTCGCATACTTGGAATAATAATAAAATTAATTTCTTAGTTATGAAAATGCTCACACCTTGATCCTCTCACTAAATAGCACATACTTCGAATGGAGAGCTCCCGTGCATGACTGATAAATAATTCTGATCTTTCAGATTCATTTACATTTTGATTGGCTGAGAGCATGATGACATTTCCATAACGTGACAATGATATAACACACCACTGACGTGATGCGACATTTATGTGAGAGCAAGAACAATGGGACTTAACTCGCATAATTGGAATAAATATAGAATTAATACATTATTGTTATTATTATTTATAACAAACAAATCTGAACCTCTGTCTATAGCACACAAAAGAAGACTGACGTCGCCCACGCAATTTCTCTAGTAATAAAATATAAGGAGGTGAGAGGGCTTGAATCTTATTGCTTTAGGGTGGAGGGCGAGAGAGAGATCTTGAATATACCACATACGTGTGTGTGGGCAGGGTGCCTGAAATCTTAAAAGTAGATTGAATCAGTTCTGGGCCATAACTGGCAGCGCCTCAGGAGCATGGGTAGGCTTGGTGGTGGGAGGGGGGAGGAAAGTGATCTAGGTGACCTTTAATGTACGATATTCATATATGTGGGCAGGGTTCCCAGAAGTCATCATTGGACGGAAAAAGTTCGGGACCTGGACTTGCAGTCCCTCACGTATGTCGACATTCTTGGGGGTTTGAATCTTAATGGTCCTGGTGATCTTGAACATACCTTACACGATTGCCTCTTGCGAGTGAGCAGGGTGGGGATCCACTGGGTAACCTTGAATATAGCTCCATATTTTGCCTCAGGTGTAACCTAACAACGGGTGTCCCTGTCAGTAACCATGACGTAAGAAACCGGCTGTGCGCCACAACGTACACTGTATGACTACTTCAGTATTGGGAAGGTGCTCAACCACACTAAAGCGCACTAGAGCCCCATCACAAACGCTCCATATGTCGCAGTAAAGTTCTTGGGACACATTTTCCAGTATACAGACAGTGTTTTTCTCAGGATGATCAGGTATACTGGTTCTCTCAGTCGTTGGGATAGCATCCTTGGCCCGAAATGTTCAAATGTGTGTGAAATCTTATGGGACTTAACTGCTAAGGTCATGAGTCTCTAAGCCTACACACTACTTAACCCACATTATCCTAAGGACAAACACACACACACCCATGCCCGAGAGAGGACTCGAACCTCCGCCGAACCAGCCGCACAGTCCGTGACTGCAGCGCCCCTGACCGCTCGGCTAATCCCGCGCGGCTGTAGGACAGATCACGTGATCATGGCTATTACTTACTACACCATACATTGAGATCAAATTGATGTTGATGATTAAAGGCCGGCCACAGTGGCCGAGCGGTTCTTCAAATGGCTCTGAGCACTATGGGACTTAACATCTGTGGTCATCAGTCCCCTAGAACTTAGAACTACTTAAACCTAACTAACCTAAGGACATCACACACATCATGCCCGAGGCAGGATTCGAACCTGCGACCGTAGGAGTCGCGCAGTTCCGGACTGAGCGCCTAGAACCGCTAAACCAGCTGAGCGGTTCTAGGCGCTACAGTCTGGGACCGCGCGACCGCTACGGTCCCAGGTTCGAATCCTGCCTTGAGCATGGATGTGTGTGATGTCCTTAGATTAGTTAGGTCTAAATAGTTCTAAGTTCTAGGGGACTGATGACCTCAGTCCCATATTGCCCAGAGCCATTTGAACCATTTTCTGATGATTAACGTTAACCATAAAATGGGGATTAGCATATCCGTATGTGTGATGTTATATAAGTTTATCATGCTGTCTGGTACAAACTTAGTGTCATCAGTGAAACGAACGACGTGTTAGAGATACATGGTAACTTATTTTATTGCAATGCCTAAAATTTAATAGCAAAGCCATGTAGGACATGTTTATGAGTATTTTTTGTCTCTTTTCGATCCTAGGAGGTTGGTTACAGATGTTTAGTAATATCTTGTATTATTATTCCAGTGTGGGCATTTGTTATTACATGTCTTTTCCAAGCAGGCATAAGTTTCCTCATCTCATTTTTCTTCAAAGAATACATGATACCTATCTGACGTCTTAAACGGTACACCGCTTGACAAAAAAAGTTATGCACCCAGAAGAGGAGGAGCAAACGAAACAAAAACTCCACAGATTGAGAGGGTATGTGATATTATTTCAGTGATTAAAAAATCGATTAAGATTAACAAAAGACTTGACAGTAAAAGCTCACTTATCAGTATGACATTGCACCCTCCTCCTCCCCCCCCCCCCCCCCCCCCGCCCTCACGCCCCTCTTTGCCTGGGGATGGATGCACTGGTGGGAAGGGTGTCATAAAGCTGTTGTATGCTCTCCTAAGGCAAGATGGCCACGGGTGTTGTAACCGGTACTTGATATCGTGGACAGTGGCACTGGAACGGAGTTGACACTCAAGCTGGTAGCGCACGTATTCTGTCTATGACATATATAGGTATCATGCCGGACACGGGCGTACCGCAGCATCACTCAGACAGTGCCCTATGTGGAAGAGCACTGTGCTGTACAAAAGTGGTGCCACAATACTGTCGCATGAAGGATGCCTCACGAGAACGCTGGATATCAGTGGCGTATCACTGTACAGAGTTCCATTAATCCTCACCACCCGTGATCTGGAGTAATATCTGAAGGCAGCTGTGCCTCTCCAAAACACTGAAGACCTCTCAGCAGGTTAGCTTCATACTCAGTGACGATCGATATCAAGGATAGCGCACATCAGTGATTTATTACTGAACACAATGCGATGCTATTCGTCAGCACGTTTTCTTTGCATTCCAAACGCAGCCATTTGCGTTGTGGTACTAACGACAGCCTATGCGTGGGACGGTAATTCCCTAGTCTGGCCGCTGCTACTCTCCGACAAGTTGAGCGAGATGACTCAGAATGTTGCAGAGAGTTCATTAATAATTGTTGGATAGCAGGTACAGCTGTGAAGGTATTACGATGTGCTCTGTCCACAATATCGTCGATCCTCCATTGCGGTGATCAGGCGTGACTGACTGGAATCTTGACGAGTATGCCTGCCCTCGCATTCCCGTGTCTTCCAGCATTAAGCCATTGTCACATCCGACTGCCTCACAAATCTGTATATTGTACGATTGCACGATTCGACCAGCAAACTAAATGGAGACCTACAATTAGTCCCTTTCAAACTTTGTCACTTGGTGATAACACTGGACTCGCGTTCAAAAGGATGACGATTCAAATACGCATCTCGCCATTCAGGTTTAAGTTTTCCGTGATTTATCTAAATAGCTCCACGCAAATGCTGATTCTCTTGTAAAGGACACGGCCGCTTCAAAGGTTCAAATGTTTGTTAAATCTTATGGGACTTAACTGCTAAGGTCACCAGTCCCTAAGGTTACACACTATGTATGGAAGTGAAACATGGACAATAAATAGTTTGGACAAGAAGAGAATAGAAGCTTTCGAAATGTGGTGCTACAGAAGAATGCTGAAGATTAGATGGGTAGATCACATAACTAATGAGGAGGTATTGAAGAATATTGGGGAGAAGTTTGTGACACAACTTCACTAGAAGAGGGGATCGATTGATAGGACATGTTCTGAGGCATCAAGGGATCACCAATTTAGCAATGGAAGGCAGCGTGGAGGGTAAAAATCGTAGAGGGAGACCAAGAGATGAATACAGCAAGCAGATTCAGAAGGATGTAGGTTGCAGCAGGTACTGGGAGATGAAGAAGCTTGCACAGGATAGAGTAGCTTGGAGAGCTGCATCAAACCAGTCTCAGGACTGAAGACAACAGTAACAACTACGTAACACAGCACGCTTCTGTCCGACGCATTAGGGAATTGCGCACTCTCTGTTAAACTCCAGGTTGGGCACGGATGCACTCCCAGGCATTGGTGATGCGGTCCAATAGCGATCGTACATCCTAAATGGTGCTTGCATACACCAACGATTTCAAGTATCCCAACAACCAACGTCCAAGGGATTAAAATCTGGGGAACAAAGTGGCTAACGTACTAGGCCTGTCTGTGTGAGGTGTTCTCAGCCATTTGTGAGAAAATGGACTGGTGCTCCATAGTGTATGCACCACACCTCCAATCGTTGTTGGAATGGTACCTTTTCTAGGACAGGCAAGTTGTAGGATGGGAACTGACAATACCGTGCACAAGTGATATGTTTGCTATAGTAGTATGTAATGTCTTACTAGTCTCTCGCCAATAATTCCTGCCCACACATTTATTGAAATCGGCACTGATATCTTGTTTCTTCAAGTGCGTGAGGATTTGGATACTCCCACACATATTGGTTATGAAAACTGATAATTTCATGTCGCTGAAAACAGCTTCACCTGTGAACAGTATATTTGGTGCAACTTTGAAATATAGAAAGGTGTTGATTGCACAGTTCTTTATTAAGTTTAATAAAGAATTATGCTCTCAAGACCTTTCTATATTTCAAAGCTATGCTAAATCTGAATGGTTGCGTGCCTCTACTATGGATGTATTTCTCCATCAAGTAATGGAACAGTATCTTTGTTACGAAAAACTGGACCTGACCACATATTTGCCATTCGAATAACTGCGTTCTGGAAAGCTGAATTTGTGTGTGTGTGTGTGTGTGTGTGTGTGTGTGTGTGTGTGTGTGTGTGTGTGAATTTCTAAGGGACCAAACTGCTGAGGTCATCGGTCCCTACACTTAACACACTACTGAAGCTAACTTATGCTAAGAACAACACTCACACCCATGCCCGAGGGAGGACTCGCACCTCCGGCGGGAGGGACCCCACAATCCGTGACGTGGCGCCCAAGACCACTCGGTGAAGCAGTGGCCAGTGGGTCTGGACACGCTCTACATGATAGCCGGGTTTCCTGCTTCATGTGAGTGGTTACCGTAACTGCTTCGGCTACCCGAGCACGTCCCATGCCCAAACCAAATCTCCATATGCAGCATACCACAGAATAGTGTCCACTGACAAATATCCATTTTCGCTCAAAGGCGTTCTTTATTCCCGCGAGAGGTCGGACATTAATGTGCATCTGCACTGAAAGATCCGCAGCCGAATACAGTAGCCTGTGAGTGAAGAGGAATGAAGGACAGGGAACACTACTCCGTAGTGGGTGGCATTGGAGATTTGGGTCGGACGGGCGATATGTCGGAGAACCAAAGCGATTACGGATCGAATCTCGCTCCAGCACAAACTTTCGTGTGTTACCATTGAGTTATTTGAATGCCCCATTGCAGCAAAAGTCGGAAATTTCTTTAGTCAAGGTTGCTAGGTGTTATAGAGGAGACATAGTAGATAAGATTTTGATAAGGAACCCACGTCGATAACTGTACCCTTTGGACATAAAATAAGTTTCATGATAAAAATCGCCCTTTTCACGGTACGCGCACAAACTGAGAAGAGGGTGCCGTTGACAGTCTCTGTTGTAATTATGTCCTCACATACCATTTTCTTCCGACTACAATATCTGTGAGAAATTGGTACCTTCGGAACCTGAGGGCCGACTGGTGTTTCATGCATCCGCCGCATTCTCGACTTTGAAGAGGAAATCTTTCGCCACGTAGAACAGAAACCGACGACGAGTAATCGAAACAGTGCCCATACCATGAACTCCTGTAGAGCACATAGATCAGAGCTCATCGTCTCCGCTGTGCGCGTACCGTAAAGCAAGAGATTTAAAAGTAATCCGATCTTCAACCCCTAAAAGCCTGTAATGGGAGTTGTGAAACACCCTATACACTGACTTGACGAAAGTCATTGGATAGCGATTGCACATATACAAATGGCGGTAGAATCGCGTACGCAAGGCATAAAAGAGGGTAGCGGACTGGTGGAGCTGCATTTGCACTCAGTTGACTCATGTGAAAAGGTTTCCCCAGTGATTATGGCCGCACGACAGGAATTAAGAGACTTTGAATGCAGAATGGTAGTTTGAGCTACGGGGCATTCCATATCGGAAACCGTTAGGGAACTCTGTTTTACGAGATCGACAGTGTCAAGTCGAAAAAACCACATTTCAGGCCGCTGCCGAAGGATTTCACTTAACGACTGAGTGCAGTAGCATTTACGTAGAGTTGTCAGTACTAACAGACAAGCAACACTGCGTGAAAGAACCACAGAAATCAATGTGGGGCATACGACGAACATATCCGTTGGACAGTGAGGCGAAATTTGGCGTTAATCGTCTACGGCAGCAGACGACCGATGTGACTGGCTTTGCTAACAGTACGAAATCGCAACAGCGCCTATCTGGACTCGTCACCATATCGGTTGGACCCTAGGCGACTGGAAAACCGTGGCCTGGTCAGATGAGCCCCGATTTCAATTGGTACGAACTGCTGGTACGGTTCGAATGTGGCGTAGACCCCACGAAACCATGGACCCAAGTTGTCAACAAGGCATTGCCCAAGCTGGTAGTGGGCCAGTAATGGTGTAGGTTGTGTTTACAGGGAATGTACTGGGTCCACTGATCCAACTGAACTGATCATTGCTGGAAACGGTTATTTTCGGCTACTTGGAGACCACTTGCAGCCATTGAGCCGTAGTAAAATTTGCTGCTCTGAAGAGCGCGCCGCAGCGAGTGGCAATCGCAGCTTTGGTGTCTCCCTCTGGTGGGAAAGGGGAAAAGTTGGCTGTTCGCGTGAATTTAAGAGGCGCTGAGTCGGTCAGTCTGTCAGTCTGAGTCGGTGCAGGCTGGGCGAGTCTGGTCAGTTGGTCAGCCGGGTCAGTGTAGGTCAGTCAGTGTCTGTCTTCCGGAGTGCTAGGATGTGTTAGGCCGCCAGTCTGCTCGAGTTTGTTCAGGCAACGGGCATTGGCGGTTGGGTCGATCGGTTGGTCGGTCGCGCACTGGGACACAAGATGACTTGTCCGCCTGGAGCGTCGGCGCATGTGAGGTCGCCACGTGAGTCCAGTGGCCGCGCCGTATAGCGAGGCGTAGTGGCTTCGCGGCCGACACGAGAGCAACAGGAGTCAACCCACGACATCGGGCTGGCCGGGGCGAGCTGCGACGCCGTGAGAAGGGAGATCGGCGCGCCTTCATGCGTCCGTTGAAGCGGCTGGCAGCGGACGGTTCGGGAGAGCGTTTTTGGGGTGCTGCGCCAGGTCTTCGCCAGAAATCGCAGTTTATTAGAAGTTAAGTGACTGGAGATATGCTGTTTATTTACTTGTTAAATTCTACTTGTTTTCTTGGCCAGTCTCTCGTCCCCAGCTTGCTCGTCTGTCTCTCGTCCGCATTTGTTAGGCAGTTTCTGTCTGCCTGTTTGTCGGTCTGCCGTACGTTAATAGCTGCCTCTGTCATGTTTTTCGGATTCGGTGTTAACGAATTTATTGCTTAAAGGCCGAATTCTTGAAATATGTTTTTACCTTGCCTATCATCTTGCGAGGTGGAATATTTGTAATGTAGAGCATGTTGTACATTTTATGTAAGTCTTCATTTTATAGGTTTTATTTAAATAGTCATTTTAGGTTATAAGGTTGCCACTCAACCACCGTAAGAGACCTTAAAAGAAAAAAAGAAGCAAATTGCACTTTCGGTGGCAAATAATTTCAGTGTTGTACCATTTCCATCCCTCTTACGGGGTACATAGTTAACGTGTTTGTGTGAGTTGTTAAAAATTTTTTAGTTTAAAGTAATCTGGTGAGTTGCAGATTTGCACGAGTGTACTCTTTCAGAGGTTCTTGTGAGCGATCATGACTACGGCCGTGTTGAAAGGGAGCAGGCAAGCTTCTCAGCCCGAAGGCATCTACTGTTAATCTTGTTCTTTCTGCCTCTAAATAAAATTGTAACTTGATATTTCGAGGGTGTATTTCTGCTTGTAATTTTAAATCTGTTTTTGAAAAAGCTTTTAAGAATAAAATTCACATTTGTTAAAAGTAATTTCATTTTCCATCAGTTACTTCCTGGGAACTACTTCCACACTCGCTAAGTGTGATTAAATGTATTAATGTTCTTCATGAATCGCTTGTAAATAATGTAAATTCTTTAAGAAAAGATTTTGAAAGTAAATTCACTGTTCAGCTATTCATGGACTTCATCTCCCCACACAACGATGGCATTTTTATGGATGACAATGTGCCATGTCACTGGATCACAGTTGTTCACGATTGGTTTGAAGAACATTCTGGACAATTCGAGCCATCCAGTTCGCCCAACATGAATCGCATCGATCATTTATGGGACATAATCGAGAGATCAGTTCGTGCACAAAATCCTGCACCGGCAACGCTTTCGCAATTATGGACGGCTGTAGGGGCAGCATGGCTCAGTATTTCTACACGGGACTTCCATCGCCTTGTTGAATCCATGCAACTCGAGTTGCTGCACCACGCAGGGCAAAAGGAGGTCCTAGATGGTATTAGGAGGTATCGCATGACTTCTGTCATCTCTTTGTATAAGTAAACAAAAATAGCTCAAATGGCTCCAAGCACTATGGGATTTAACATCTGAGGTCATCAGTCCCCTAGACTTAGAGCTACTTAAACCTAACCAATCTAAGGACATCACACACATCCATGCTCCAGGCAGGATTCGAACCTGCCACTGTAGTAGCCGCGTGGTGCCTGACTGAAGCGCCTAGAACCGCCCGACCACAGCGGCCGGCTATAAGTAAACATAGCTCGCGTTCTGGCCCTGATGGGCCAATAGGGATCGACAGATCGCCGTGTCATCATGTGCCAATAGCGCCATCGAATACGATATGAATGGGCGTGGAGTCAGCTCACCGCTCTCCCAGCCGTTGTCGGCTTTCTGAACCTCGGAGCCGCTGCTTCTCATTCATGTAGCTCTTCACTTGGCCTCACAATGCTGTGTGCGCGGCCGGAGTGGCCGAGCGGCTCTAGGCGCTACAGTCTGGAACCGCGCGACCGTCATGGTCGCAGGTTCGAATCCTTCCTCGGGCATGGATGTATGTGATGTCCTTAGGTTAGTTAGGTTTAAGTAGTTCTAAGTTTTAGAGGACTGATGACCTCAGTAGTTAAGTCCCATAGTGCTCAAAACAATTTGAACCATTTTTTGATGCTGAGTGCATCGTGATCCAGTCCTCCTACCAAGCAAAAATCCCTGGCAGTGCAGGATCCCTGGACTCTGTAACTGTGCTACCTAGTTAGTGGAGTGGGTAGAGTTTTGCCCTAGAATATAAGAGTTCGGGAGTTATATTCCAGGTCTAGTATAACTTGGCATTTTTATTTTATTTTAGACTGGATGATAAGGTTTATGTCTTCTTAATCGTTATACAGAAATGTCAACAAGTCTTACACAAAAGACTTGCAGTTATTTTAACACCAACACGGAAATAAGACTATAATCGTTTTATTAGTCTACTTTTAAATTCATATTATGGTTTTAAATGTTTACTCTGTTCTCTTCCACGCACTCACTGCTCTATGCTTTCCGGGCCATTGTCAGAATTACTTCCCGTTTCCCCAAAATAATAAAAAAAAGGAATAAATCACCAAGACCCCTGCCCTTCTCGGTCTCTACCTGCCTCTTTTATCCTAGGTGGGTCTCCTCCAACCAAATCAGATAGCCACATCGTCTAAGTGTATTTTGTCGCACTATTTCATCAACTACATTCGAACCCTTTTCCCACTAAATCTTCCTACCTCTCTGCCAGTTACCATTCTTAGCATTTCAAGTCCATTACATTTCTTTATCACATTACACCACCAGTAGGTCTAGTACCCCGTTCCACAGGTAATTACCAACTCTGTTACAGCAGGACATTTTCCAGAGAATTAGTGCACAGTATGCTGCTTGATATTTTATTTTTGTATATAAACATATTTCGGCTTTGTTGCCTTCATCAGTACATATGCAAAAAATCGCATTTACTTATATTATACATAATATACAGGGTGTTACAAAAAGGTAGGGCCAAACTTTCAGGAAACATTCCTCACACACAAATAAAGAAAAGATGTTATGTGGACATGTGCCCGGAAACGCTTAATTTCCATGTTAGAGCTCATTTTAGTTTCGTCAGTATGTACTATACTTTCTCGATTCACCGCCATGATTTCATACGAGATACTCTACCTGTGCTGCTAGAACATGTGCCTTTACAAGTACGACACAACATGTGGTTCATGCACGATGGAGCTCCTGCACATTTCAGTCGAAGTGTTTGTACGTTTCTCAACAACAGATTCGGTGACCGATGGATTGTTAGAGGCGGACCAATTCCGTGGCCTCCACGCTCTCCTGATCTCAACCCTCTTGACTTTCATTTATGGGGACATTTGAAAGCTCATGTCTAAGCGACCCCGGTACCAAATGTAGAGACTCTTCGTGCTCGTATTGTGGACGGCTGTGATACAATACGCCATTCTCCAGGGCTGCATCAGCGATTCTAGGCGACGGAGGGTGGATGCATGTATCCTCGCTAACGGAGGACATTTTGCACATTTCCTGAAACAAAGTGTTTGAAGTTACGCTGGTACGTTTTGTTGCTGTGTGTTTCCACTCCATGATTAATGTGATTTGAAGAGAAGTAATAAAATGAGCTCCAACATGGAAAGTAAGCGTTTCCGGACAGATGTCCACACAACATATTTTCTTTCTTTGTGTGTGAGGAATGTTTCCTGAAAGTTTGGCCGTACCTTTTTGTAACACCCTGTATAGTGTATAAAGGTTTTTTATATTGAATGTTATACTCATATCTTGACGTAGGTGGACATACGTCAATTTTGAGTAAACTATTACTTCCGTCTGTATTTGTTGGATATAACAATTTTTCAGTAACGCTTTAAAGTTGTTCAATTATTTGATGTCGGACGTATATAATAATACGTTTTTTTTTTATTATTTTGACACTCATAGAAATTCAAGTTTGACAGCTAGCTGTTTACTCAAATATATTGATTGATTGGGTTGCGAGTCGTATGTCTATGGAATTGTTATTGATGTGTCTGTAATCTCTGGTGTTTTGGTTATCCGCTATCCCTATATAAAAGTTTAATCATTTTCCAATCAGGAATATTTTGGAGGAATTTGAAATATACATACAAACAAAAGATTATTCTCACGATATACTATAAGAACAAACAGATTTCAAGCACATACAGTTTTTTTAAAAAAATATTGAAATTTTATATTGGTTTATGGATAACAAAGATACCAGAGATTATAAACACATCAATAACAGTTCCCTTGATACACGACCCCCAAAACCATACATATTCTATCTTTGTGTAAAGAGATAGCGGTCAAACCTGAATTTCTGCGAATGTCAAAATAATAAAAAAAGCCTATTATCACACAGGGGCATCAAAACACCGAACAGCTTTAAACCTTTACTGAAAAAATATTACATTCAACAATGTGGAAAGCAGTAATAGTTCACTCAAAGTTGACATACGTCCGTCTACACCGTCAGGACGTGAGTACAACATCCAATGTGAAAAGCTTACATAAATTATATTTTATAGAAAATATAAATAAATGCGACTGTTTGCAGATGTACTGATAAAGGTAATAAAGCCGAAATAAGCTTATGCACAAAAATAAAATACCAAGCGGCTTACTGTCTACTAATTCTCTGCATAGTGACCTACTGTGACATACTATATGCTGCAGGTCCTATAATAAAGAAATATTGTTACTGTTTTCTGCTCCGCAGATGAATATGTAAGAAAAGAACTGGAAGCGTGCTTTCATGCCGCTCTTGTAACTATAGAAGTAGATGCAGCTCTACGGCGAACAGTTCACAGATGTCTGATCCAGCGAGTCACTTAATGTTTCCAGATACAGGGAGGTCTGTTTGAACATCTGCTCTGAAGACTATGTATGTTTTGCGAAAAATATGCTGTCACTAGCAGTGTATTTAATATATTACAACTCGCCATTCTTACTGACTGTAGTATGTATATTTATCGTCGTCACATTGATAAGTTTTATTGCTGTTTCTGTCCTATGACAGGTAATTTATTTTTAACTGATTACGCTTTTCGTGAATATTTCCGACATGTCTGACGAAAAACTCCTACGTTCAACGTTAAAAAATTGTGGTTGTGGGATATGTATCGTTTAAGAAATAGTCTAGGCTATGTATTACTGGGCAGATCAAAATAAGGAAAATAAAAAAAATTATACGTATAATCGAATTCAAACCATCGACCTCTAGTATTCTAACGCAAAACTCTACCCACTGCACTTTTTTTAATTATAAAAGGAAAGTAGCACAGTTATACACTATTTATGCAAGTTAATTTTACATATTATTCCAGTGTTGCCCAATTGCTGACGTGCTAGAGAACATGGCTTACCAACTTTGTAATGATTTTGGATTTGGCTCCTTGGTCGCTAAAGCAATTCAACCTCCGTTTTCCAAAGCAGTGACGCTACTCTGAGATCACGTATAATGCTCTGGTGTATGTTTGCCTCGTATTACGCTGACCTAACAAGAGCACATTGAACCTATACATACAGCAGCAGATCAATGGTTGAAAGCTTGTTTGAGTAAAAGAGTATCACAGTAATAATGAACAATCTCAACTATCTGATCAATATGTCGACTAAATCTTCTGAGAAACTACGGATATTTTGCAGTTTCTCTCACATAGCTCCTGAGTTCAAATGTAATTAAATTCCTTGCGATAGAAAAGCTACTGCCCACAAATCAGCAAGATCTAGAAAGCATCGCTCGCGCGAAACTCACTTTGCCCTTTTCTGATATGATATCCTGCAAACCGCAGATGAAGGACAACAGGTAGAGTCCATATTCCTAGATTTCCGGAAAGTGTGCTCCACTATAGACTGTCAACGAAGGTCCGAGCATACGGATTAGATTACCAGATATGTGAGTGTCTCGAAGACTTCTTAAGCAATAGGGCAAAGGTACGTTATCCTCGACGGTGGGTGTTCATCAGAGACAAGGATATGTAAGCAGTATCCCAGGGGAGTGTGAGAGGACCACTCATATTGCCTACATACATACATGATCTGACGGACAGGGTGCATACCGACTTGCGACTGTTCCTAATGACGCTGCGTTGTACGGGAAGGTGTCGTTATTAACTGGCTGTACAAAGACACGAGATGAGTTGGGAAGAATTTCTAGTTGATGTGACGAATGCCAGCTTGATCTAAATGTGGAAAAATGTAAGTTAATGCAGATGGGTAGGAAAAATAATCCTGTCCAATACAGCTTTAGTGGTGTGCTGCTTCACACAGTGACGTCGATTAGTATCTACATGTAACTGTATGAAATGAAACGAGCACGGGGTGTAAGGACTGTAGCAGGAAAATGTAGCTCATCTATAAAGGAGACCGCGTATAGATCGCTAGTGCGATCCATTCCTGAGAACTGCTCAAGAGTGTGGGAGCTCTACCAGATTGGGATTAAAGGAAGACATCGAAGGAATTCAGAGGCGTTCTGCTAGATTTATTACCGGTAGGTTCGATCGGCACGCAAGCATTACAGAGATGCTCCGCGAACTCAAATAGGAATCTCTGGAGGAAAGACGACGTACTTTCTGCGAGGCACTACTGAGAAAATCTAGAGAACAGGCATCTGCAGCTGGCTGCAGAACGATTCTACTGCCGCCAGCGTACATTTCGCGTTAGGATCACGGGGATAAGAGAAATCAGGGCGCGTACAGAGGCATATAGATAGTCATTTTCCCCCGCTCTTTTGCGAGTGGTATAGGAAAGGAAATGACTAATAGTGGTACAAGGTACCTTCCGCCGGTGCCTGCGATGTATGTACATGTAGATGTAGAAGAAACGAAGAAAAAATCAGACCACTTACAGCTTGAACAGAAGCATACACGCAGCCCTCGTAACTATTCATCGTTGCTAAATATCACTTGAAGGTACGTTAATATATGGCAAAACAAAACATATTCTTTGCCACATACCTTATAGCGATTTGCAGACTATAGGCATGAATGTATCAATAAGATCATCATGTATAAAAATACAGTCTCTTCATAACGATTCTGAACACGGGATACAAGACTGTGAGAAGGTTTTGCGTTTGCCTCCATTGTCTTCTACATTTACATGCACATACGTACTCCGCTAGGCACGACACCGTGCATGGCGGAGGGAACTTTGTACTGATACCAGACATTCATTTTCCCGTTTCACTCGCAAGTAGAGCGAGGGAAAAATGACTGCTTATATGCTTCCGTTGGAGTTGTAATTTCTCTTATTTTGTCTTTGCGGCTCTTACATGAAATGTACTTGTGCGTTGGTTTTAGTAGAATCTTTCTGCTGTCTGTGGCAAATGACGGTTCTCAAACTTTCTCAATAATGTTTCCCGAAAAGAATATCTTTTTTCCTCCAGAGATTCCCGTTTGAGTTCTCGGAGCCTTTCCGTAATATTCACGTAGTGACCGAAACTACCAGTAACAAATTTAGCAGTACGTCTCTGCATTGCTTCTACGTCTTCCTTTAATAGGTCTCACAAGTGTCCTGTATGTGGCCCTCTCTGTACATGGTAGTTAGAAACAGTCAGAAAAGCTTGTAAGGGTGTTGCAGGGTAGGCTGTGCTGAGAAATAATTGGTAAGAAAAAATTTCGATACCTTGCGCTGTTAATAGTAGGACAAGGGCGGTACGACCTCAGTATTGATATCAAATTAATAGGCAAATTAATTAAATTGATCAATGAACTTCTCCACAAACCACACACACCTCCACCCCGTACTCATTCCCAGATGAAATCGTGTCTTTTCCTCAGCTGGCAGGTGGGTCCCTGCACCCACCTGCATCTCCACCCCTCCCTCCCCCCTCCTCCTCTACACCTACCCTATTGGAGAGAATTTCGAATTTTGGCTGTAATTTCGAATTTTGATGCGAATTTCGAGTTTTGGCTGGAATTCATTTGTCCCAGGGCTGTGCTGGCGTCTCCCCCCACCTCCACCCGGGAATTGGCAGGAAATTAAAAATGGTGGAACCCTTTCTGGAACTCGAACCCTGGTCCTTCTGGATGGGAAACGGGAAACCCAAGTGCACCCCCCCCCCCCCCCCCAACATATGGAAACTGTCCAGATGCAGGAGAGGAAGGCTAGGTTAGTGTAATTTATTTATTTTGGTTGGGAAGCTGAAGCAAAGATCGGTCCTCATTATATAATTAATCGTAAGTATCTATCCCACTCACACAACTATATGCGCGGCGCTTCACAAGGACTGCCTAAAACCGCAATAAAACTCAAAAATTGATGATGCCACACAACTGGTGTTACCCTCCTGGGAAAAAAATTCACAACACCACGCTAAACTAGAGACAGATGTACTCAAACTCTACAATTCACCTACAAGCTGGTGGGAAAAAAGGCTGGGGTGTAATGTACTATCTTTATTTCTTTGAAGGGAATTGTATTCAACTGATGAAATGCTGGTGTTGGACAGAGAGGAGTTTAATAAGTGTATTAACTGTATGCACCCAGCTGAGGAATGTATCTATCACTGTTTGCCATCAGAGTTCACTACAGACGCCTGCTCGACAAACACCTTATAGCCTAGGTAATTAAAGATGCTTGGGTAGCTCAGTCGGTAGAGCACTTGCCCGCGAAAGGCAAATGTCCAGAGTTCGAGTCTCAGTCCGGCACACAGTTTTAATCTGCCAGGAAGTTTCATATCAGCGCACACTCCGCTGCAGAGTGAAAACCTCATTCTGGAAAGATGGGTACAGTTTTTATGTATGACTGCAGGATACAATTGTTATCTCACTATTTTCGGACATCCAGCGATGTGCACCGCCACTGATTACTTTGGTAATATGTAATTAATTGCCACCGATTACATATGACCAAAATTGAGAGGTCAGGCTCTTCACCTCCTACACATGTCCACCCTACATAAAACCAGGAATAAAATTTCCACTATTTTGCTGCGAAAACTGCAATCACCACCGAATAATTCGTTATTTAGAAACTGTCATTGAAGTAAAGAAAAAGAGAGAATTTACACTCTGACGAAAAAACATCTATGTTAAGCAATTTCTGTCAGCTTTATTGGCAAATTACACGACCTGAGAGCGTCTCTCACGTTCAGTTCAGTGTCTGTAAATAAACTGTCATGCACGTGTGTATTACAAGCACTTCAGACATGTGAAATAGCATTACAGAATACAGTCTTTCTCTCCATTTAGTCACATGTTGGAAAAAAGACACTCATTTTATTTTTGACAACAAGAAGCTATAATTCAAGAGGACACACAAAGGCAGGTTCTGTTTCACCAATGTGATGCTGTATTTCAGTGGCATTTGCAAAACAGATCGTGTTAGCCTGTCTTGTAACAGAACCTCCTATAAGATTTTACCATGTCTCTTTCTTCCAATACATCGAAATTAAATAAAATCTCCATGCTTACATTTAACATTTTTGATCCATAACCCGTCTCTACTGACATTTGTATAAACTTTCTATCATACAGTAGATTCTTGCGTTTTAGTTTTGTAAGCAGTTTGATCATCACAGCCTGTTCACACAATCTACTCACATGTCGGGAAAAAACACTATCATTTCTAGGTTCGACAATGAGCTATAATTCAGGTGTTGTCTACTTTATAATTAGAGGTTATGAAGTATGAAACAACATAGGATTTGCAGTAACACCTATTTTTAAACATACAATTGTGACGATATTAGTAAAATCAGTCATGTCTCCACGAGAACAGATACAGCTGACTTTTATTAGTTTTATAACCAAAATCGGTGTAGTTTTGAGAGAGCTATCTGTATCAAAACTTTAACACGTTATACCACTCCTTGTAACAGAACCTCCTATAAAATTTTATCACATCTTTTTCTTTCGATATATCGAAAAACAATTACCATCTGCGTGTTTACATTGAGCATATTACATACACATGTATCGTTTCATTCGAGCAATTGATCAGCGGTTGAAGTCGCTTGCACAGACTTGTGTAAAGTTTTATCGACTGTACTGGAGGAAGACCATATCCAACAGACTATCAATAACAAGAGAAGGTTCCTGTATTGTTCATTCATAAGCAGTTTAATACATTGGTTTCTCGGCTGTAACACATCAAAGCAGTGAATGATTACAGATCTGTACGCCACCATACACTTTGTTTTTCTACCGTGACTCCGAGGTCTGTGTCAGATGCTAAAGTGACATTAACATGTTTTGATCCATTGTCTCTCACAGAAAGCCGAGCATTGTAGGGTGTAACCTTTGCAGCTCCCACAGCACACATGTTGGTAGAAAGAAAACACAGATGCTATGTTTCTCAATGACAAAAATGTGGAAGCCAATGGAAACATATGGAAACTGGAAGAGGGTGGGGCATTGTAGAGCGTTTTCAACAGCTATCTGAAGGTGATAAGCTGTACAGTTAATCTCATCTTCCACAGCGACAGGGTAGCAGATGTCTCGGTGTTCCATTTCAAAGAGCATTATTTTTCTAATTTTGCAGACATGAACATGATTATTGTTCCAGTGTTGATCATCGCTGGAAGGTGCTGTTCACAAGACACATGAGTTAGCAGAAATAAAAAGAGGTACTGTTATCTTATTAGTGAAAAGAAAAAGTATGAGGAGAGTATCACAGTATATGGAAACAGGATGAGTCTGCAGCATTGAGGAACGCTTCCAAACAATTGTCTGAAAGTGATGACTACATTTAATCCCATGCTCCACAATGACAAGTAGCAGATGTCCAGGATGGGAAAGACACCGTTGATATGGGACGACGTACTGTAATACACACTGCAATTGAGAGCATGATCAATTTTAGCAAAATGGCTCTGAGCACTATGGGACTCAACTGCTGTGGTCATCAGTTCCCTAGAACTTAGAACTACTTAAACCTAACTAACCTAAGGACATCACACACATCCATGCCCGAGGCAGGATTCGAACCTGCGACCGTAGCGGTCGCGCGATTCCGGAATGAGCGCCTAGAACCGCTAGACCACCGCGGCCGGAAATTTTAGCAGTTTTACCAGTTGTTCCATAATTTCAATGCCAGCCAAAGACACAGCAGAATGCTTCCCAATTTCTGTATCATCGTTAAATCATGCCTCCACTACTTGGCAAGTGCAACACTCTAGATTGCGAATGCAAATAGGTGACTGCACACTACATCCATTCGCCCATATACATCAAAGTATATTAATTGTTCCGTAATTTCTACGCCAGCCAGTGACATGGCAGAATGTTTCCCAGTTTCTGCAGCACCATTAAATCACCCCTGCACTACTTTCCAAGTACAGTTTACTAGATTGTGAATGCAGCTAGATGACTATGCAGTACATACATTCGACCATGTACACCAAAGTATACCAGACAGCCTCATATACTGATGCAGTTTTGTTATCTACGTATTTCCAGTGCATCGATCATAGTGCAGAATTTACAATTACGACTGGCCATCTTTCCCTGTGTGGATGGGCGTCACAGAGTATTCTCACCTTCATAGGATAAAGTCGGAGATGGCCAGATCTCTCCCGCATTGTCCCTGACCAATCCTCCCTGTGACATCACTCTTACCCATGGCAGCAATCCAAATGCACAAGATCTCTCCAGATGCATGACTGTTGAGGAGCGTAGCAACTCTTATGGTGGACATAAGAGTGTTGCAGTGATATAACAGACGGTTAAGGAAAAACGTGCTATTCTGTACCTTTCATAAGAATAATCACGAAGGACTGCCTCCACCCTTCCAACGGACATCAAGCACACAGAATAGAGGAATTGGGATGATTATGCGCCGTCATCGTGGATCTTTATGAATATAAATGGAGGTGTGATAGGCGCAGCAGGTTACCTCGGTTCTTTGTTATTACTGGAGACTCTGTACAATATTGTTACGATGTATATGTAATACAACTTGTATCGAAGATGTAATGCTCTTTAGCAGGATAAATTTAAATCTGTTACATCCCCTACGTAATCGTTTTGCGAAGTTTTTCGCTCTTTGCGGGACTGAAGCACTGTCGAAAATAACGTACAAGTGGTTGAAATCGAGACTTCGCGATTAGTAATATGCATGCATAGTGTGTATATTTACGTGTGTACAGGTGTCACCGGCGGATGGTTGCAATTCGCATGCATAACTTGCTAACTGTTCATCTATAAATTACATTGCCAGGGGTACGCATTCTTTAGGTATGTAGAGCGGAAACTCTCACGTTCCAGGATGCTAAGTGCAGTCAATACACTGTCAGCTAGTGATTAACTTATTATTAGGATAAAAAGAATAGCCGAAATTTACAGTTTGTAGATGTCCTGACATGACTGCGAGGGCATATCAGTGTTCGAAAGTGGAAACAAAACTAGCGAAGCTAATCCGGTAAGCAATAAGAGCATATATTTATGGGAAAAAATATCAAAGCATCATTAGAAATCAATTCTGCACATGTGCCAACTCCCTGTTGTAGATCCCTACACGGTTGAGGGCAAGCCTGATGAATGTAGAGAACTGTGCCAGACTTTGAGTTTCCATCAACTGCGTCACTACATGAGACTACAGACAAGCTCTCTAATGTGACGTAGCAGTACACGGATTTGTTTCCAGACTACGAGTTTCCAATCTGCACCGCTCATTGAGTCTCATCTAGTATGAGGAGAGTGTTACTATACTTTCCATGATGTTCCGATCCAAAATGCATGCACGTAGATAATTGGGATGACGGGAATTCTTAGGATTTTTTAGTAGACTGGTCTATAGGATGCGCAAATATCCTAGTATAAAATCAAAAAACGCATGGGTCTGCCTGCAATATGGCCATATACATATGGAAAAATATCATAAAAATTATGAAAAAAGGGCATAAAATCGGTAAAAATCGAGGAATACTTGGTATAATTACAACATATTGATGGGAAATACGTAAAATTGGAGGAAATACAAAAAATATTAAAATCGAGAAAAAACTTACAAAATTGCTTAAACTGACTGAGAATACATAACATTTTAAAAAGTGCAATACTGAGAAAAGCTTAAAAATTATGCTCTGGCTGAATTCATTTTTAACCCTCCCCCTGTAAACTACGTGGATTTTCGTAACACATACTTCAAGAAAGGCAGCATAAGTATTACACAAAGGCGCCATATTAAAGCATGCAAAACATATGTATCCCAATCCATAAACGTGTTCTCACACATGCAGTTAAATATAGATATTACCGAATTACGGTTGGTTCTCACAAATAATGTTATTCCTTAAGTATTAAGGAGAAGAATTGATGTGTTTTTCAGACTTTAGTAATTCCTTGATGGACTGACGTCACATATTTCACCTTTAACAGTGTGAGAGGGGTGTACTTGAGATTCGCGGTGTTAGGACAAACTGCTATAGAGACCTACACATGACCAAAGCGACCTAACATCAGTCCACAGTTTCTTTGTGCAAGGGGAGTGCTACCAGAGCTGTGGTGATGCTACTCTAAACGGCAATAAGATTGTTACATCTCTTTTATCTACTGATCGCTGTGCTTACTCCCTCATAATAAGTTGGTGCTTCTTCATGTGCATTCTCGTGCAGCAGGGCGTGGGTGGTATCACAATGTATTAGCTATCGAAAACATTCATGGCGGTTTTTCTTCACTCTATTTCCTAGTGAGACATAGTCGCATCCATCAAAACTGATACTACCACTTCTAATGATAAGCACAATGCGGGAAGTGTGATTGAGGGCATGTACGTTTCTGACTTAAAAATATGTATACAATTCATAAATTTCCTAAGAGACTGAACAGCAGTCTCCAGATTTCGTTCTAGTTGGTTTATAAGCAGCTTGAGCAGGAGTTATACCTTAACAATGCCTTCCTAGGACACCAGAATAGTGTAGAGAAAAGTAGTTTTATCATTTTAAAGTTTGTCACCATAGCGATTAGGGTTGAAAACTTGCAGGGTGGTTGTATGTCTGATGCTGGACACATATATCCTGCATTAGGCATTGCATTCTGCATGACTAATGCTTCGGAAACCATATGGCTTTATCAGTATAGCATTCTTAGGTGTAGTACCATGTAACCAAAAGAGTGTGTGTTTATGCTCTATGATCATTTCTCTCACGCCGGTACCTTCCTCGTACTAATTTCAGACAGTGGAATAATGCTTCAGAATTAATAGCATGGCCCATCTATGTGAAATGTTTCAAACTCCAGCTGCATCAAGTATAAACCACACATTTCTTCTTGACCGTCTGTTATATCACCGCAACACTCTTATGTCCACTATACACTGATAAAAGGTGCGACCCTCCTCAACAGGCATACAACTGGAGAGATCTTGTGCATTTGGATTGCTGCCATGGGTAAGATTGGTGTTAAGGGGAGGATTGGTCAGGGACAAAGTGGGAGGGATCTGGCAATCTCCGACTTCAACCTATGAATGTGAGAATACTCTGTGATGTCCATCCACACAGGGAAAGATGGCCAGTCATCATTGTAAATTCTGCACTATGATCGATGCACTCGAAGTATATAGATAACATAATTGCATCGGTATAGGGCGCTGTCTGGTATACTTTGGTGTATATGGTCGAATGGATGTACTGCACAGTCATCTAGCTGCATTCACGATGAAGTACATTGTACCTACAAATTAGTGTAGGGATGATTTAGCGATGATACAGAAATTGGGAAGTATTCTGCCGTGTCACTGGCTGGCATTGAAATTATGGAACAGCTGGTAAAATTGCTAATCAGTCCCCTAGAACTTAGAACTACTTAAACCTAACTAACGTAAGGACATCACACACATCCATGCCCGAGGCAGGATTCGAACCTGCGTCCGTAGCGGTAGCGCGGTTCCAGACTGAAGGACCTAGAACCGCTCGTCCACAGCTGCCGGTTGTTCCCAAAGATAAAAATCCGAGTGACAGAGGTCGGAAGAACGTGCAAGCTATGGAAATGGACCTCGTCTACCTACCCATCTGTCATGGTAAATATCAGCCAGTGCATGTCGAACGTTGAGACTAAAATGTGCTACTGAGTTGGGTAGCGCAGTAGTTAGCACACTGGACTTGCATTCGGGAGCACAACGGTTCAAATCCGCGTCCGGCCATCTTGATACAGGTTTTCCGTGATTTCCCTAAATCGCTTAAGGCAATTGCCGGGATCGTTCGTCCGAAAGGACACGGCCACTTTCCTTCTCCATCCTTCCCTAATTCCAACTTTTGCTCCGTCCCCAATGCCCTCGTTGTCCTTCCTCCTAAAATGCATAAACCATATGTTTCTTTTTATTTCCAGACGCACATCTAGTAAGTCTTGGAGGGTGTTTTGAATAAAGTCGCAGTAATACAGTACATTACCTGTAATACGCGCAGGAAGAACGTATGGACCTACGTACCTTCTTTGAATGAATGCGTTGAAGTTGTTGGGTTGTCACTGAAAACCATTGAATATAAACTTTCACGAATAATTCAAAAACAAAGCGTGTTCGGATGTATGTTTATGCGGAGTGGGTAAAATAAAACTATCCTGGAAAATATTTACAATAAGACTGACGTGATATTGACCTTTGTTAATGAACTTCACGGAAGACACTGGAAATGCTCACCGTTGGCGTCGATTCAGCGCTGTCCTCGGTTTATCAAACTTATCCCTTCTGCCCGAGGGATAGAAACAATAAGGTTTTCAGTGTGCAGCTGCAGCTCTTCCAGCGTATAAAAAAATGGCTCTGAGCACTATGGGACTTAACATCTGTGGTCATCAGTCCCCTAGAACTTAGAACTACTTAAACCTAACTAACCTAAGGACATCACACACATCCATGCCCGAGGCAGGATTCGAACCTGCGACCGTAGCAGTCACGCGGTTCCGGAATGAGCGCCTTAACCGCGAGACCACCGCGGCGGGCTCCAGCGTATAAGGATGATTTGAACACACCTGAGCCTTCAATTCTCCCCACAGGTACACATCACAGGGAGAGAGATAAGGCGATCGAAGTGGTCAGAAGATTGGTCTGCCACTACTGAGTGTCCTCTCCTCACTAAACATCTCATACATTCGTGACAAGGTTGTCAAGGTGCTCCGTCTTGCTGAAAATATCCATACAGTAGTTCCTCTTCTGCGAATTGATTCACATACGGATTAAATAGTTTCTGTACATACTGGTTAGCATTAACAGCCTGTCGATAGAATCGTGTTACGATACGGCCGCCAGGCATTGCGCATCAGACACCAATCTTGAGATTCTGCAACGGTCCTTCAAAGTACTGACGGGGATTTTCTGATGCATAATGGCACAAGTTCTACGAGTTCACACACCCTGATGGGATGAACCAGATCACATCTGAAATAATGAAAACAGGAGGATCCAGAAGTCATGACTGCACTTCACTCATGTCAGAAGCACCGCAGAAAGTTCGTCTGGGCGTTTCAACTCTTGAAAAGCAGTACATTTGTAAGGACACAGATGCAGGTTCTTCGTAGTAATGCCTTGTGGCTAGGGCCTCCCATCGGGTGGACCGGTCGCCGGGTGCAAGTCTTTTGGGTTGACACCAATTCGGTGACTTGCGTGTCGATGGAGATGAGATGGTGATGATAAGGACAACACAACACCCAGTCCCTGAGCAGAGAAAATCTCCGATCCAGCCGGGAATCGAACCCGGGCCCGTTGGTACGACAGTCCGTCTCGCTGGCCACTTATTTTTTACATTGTAATTTTTTTTGTTAGTAACAACAATATTTTATTTATTCATTTAATTTTAATGTCCCAAAAGAAAAATCATATATAAGGCCTAAGTGACATCCTCGACACTTCACTGGGAGTAAATCCTATCCCTCGAAACAACGTAAACCTGGGACTCCCCACCGCTTCGGGGGGTTATGAAACATGCTGCCTAGAAAGTTCGAAAAATGCGTAGAGTGGCGTCGGATGATTTCGTGTTGTTCTAATAGATAATGCCAATAGTCCATGCCCGATATCAAGGTCCGCGAGAGCACGTAGTGCGATGCGTGTCCTCCAATCCATCGGATTGCCGATGTTTTTTGGGAGGGGAAAAAGACAGCGTCAGGGAAAAATAAAGCGTCCGTCGTGATCGTGGATTCGTCGGTGCGTCGGAGGAGGGCCATGATGCGTTGCGTCGGCCGTCAAACATCCTTTGCCTCACCGCACTGCAGAGAATGTTCGTCGGTGTCCTGCATGCCACATATAAGGCAGAGCGGGGAATCTACCATGCGAATGTCGTACAATCGTTGGCGGTCGACTGTCTTGCGGTTGATTAATGTATACCATAACGATCGCGCTGCTGTGGTGAGGAGAGGTGTATGGACAGCTCGCCAAATCTGTCGCCAGTTTCGTGTTGGGTATTTAAGTTCGACAACATTGCTACTATGATGACGCCGCAAGTATCGATATATCTCACGGGTAGTGGGGATTCTTGTAGAAGGTATCTGTAACTGAACATAACTAAAATCAACAAAAAATCGCGCGACGTGAGAAAAAGAGGGCGACATTGTGCCTGCCGCCACCGGTGGTTCAAAGGAAGTGGGAAGAAGCACATCCAGGATGGCCGACGTGATGGCGTGTTGCCGTTGGTTCCAAGTTCGTAGCGTCGCTCGCAGGTATAGAGCTAGAGCCTTGTTTCGCACATCCGTGAGGTTAAGTCCTCCAGAATGGTGTGGGAGAGTTAAAGTCTTGTATTTGATCTTAAACAACATTCCTTGGCTGACATAGTATCCAAATGCCGCCATTAATCTGTCAGCAATACCATGTGGCATTGGCAGTACCTGTGCCAGGTGCGGCAGTCGCGAGGCCAGGTGAACATTAGTGTAGTCCACCCTTTGGAGCAGGTCGTGCGTCCGGAGTGAATTGTTGCGTATGTTCAGTCGGACGTACTGGAGGAGACGTCGATAGCTCGCCGCCGCTAAAGATGTCCACCGTCGTAAACGGACTGTGCAGAGCGTCCAGCCCTCGACCGATGTGCATGATCTTGGTTTTATTCATGTTGACCCTGCTTCCTGCAGCTACTCCGTACGTAGTAAGAAGGGTAACCACCTTACTTACTTCGTTCTCCGACCGGACGAGTATCATCAAGTCGTCGGCATATGCACGACACTTGAAGGAGCTCGCACGGTGTCGGACGCCTGTTAGAGTCCGTCTAAGAGTCTGCATCAATGGTTCGAGCGCTATTGTAAACAGTATCATCGACAAGGGACATCCCTGCCTGACTGAGCTGCAAACAGGAATCGGTCCTACCTCCCTGCCATTGACTCTCACCGTCGAAGAAGCGCCGCGAAGGAGGCGCATGAGGACGGTAATAAAATCCTGTGGTATCGCCATGCGTCGCATGGTCGAGTCAAGGAAATCATGGTTGATCCTGTCAAAGGCACGATCAAAATCCACCGATACGAACGCCGCTCACATGCGACAAGCTTCCGTCAGGGAAATTACGTCACGGTATTCGCCGAGGATAGAATGTATGTTGCTCCGAACCCCTAGACAAACCTGGTCTGGTGGTATTGTCTTGGATATCACAATCTTGAGCCTTGCCGCCAACATTCGCGCAAAGATATTATAGTCAGTATGGAGCATCGTGAGTGGTCTAAATTGATGGGCGCTGACACTCGCTGTCGATTTCGGTATTGGTATAAGCAGTCCCGCCATGAACTGCGACGGAACGTCCGTGTCAGGGCTCAATAACTCATTATATATCAGTACCAACTGGGACATCATTAAATCCGCAAATGCGCGATAAAATTCGAGTGTCAACCCATCTGGCCCAGGGGATTTATGCACCGCACCCTTCGCGAATGCGCCTCGGATGTCATCTTCCGTTAGGGGTTCCAATACCGCCTCTGCATCCGGACCATCCACCTCCGTTTGCATCTGTCGCAAAATTTCTTCTCCTGTCCGATTGTCCGTCCGAGTCCCAGTGATAAGGAGGCGGTAATGCTCCAGAAACTCAGCAGCAATGTCCTGTTGTGACGGCAAGGGCCGACCATCGTCATCATGGAGCACTGTGATTAGGGATAGGCGATTACGCGCATTTCCCTTGGGCACATGATGCATGCTAATACGTTCTCCATCGACGTTGTCAAAGCACCGAGCACGGATCGAAAGTCCCTCCAGTCGACGTCTCGTGATCGATAAAATGCAGGCCTGAATGCGATGGTCTTCCGCTTGACGCTCGGGCGATGGGGCCCTGAAGGACAGGTCGCGGAGCACCATGTAGTAATAATCAAGTGTATCTCGGAGCCATTTCGCTTTCTCCTTGCCATACGTTATGAGAGCTCTTCGTATCGCCGGTTTTGCACACTGTAGCCACCATGAAAGAACCGTATGGTGCAGCGGCAGACGGCGAGTGCAAGTCTGCCATGTTTCTTCGATCCGCTGGCGACATTCGAGATCCACCAATAAGGAAGAATTAAGTTTCCAGGAACTACGACTCCGCCAGACCCGCTGCCGTGGGAGGGTTAACGTGCAAAAATGGTTCAAATGGCTCTGAGCACTATGGGACGCAACATCAGTGGTCATCAGTCCCCTAGAACTTAGAACTACTTAAACCTAACTAACCTAAGGACATCACACACATCCATGCCCGAGACAGGATTCGAACCTGCGACCGTAGCAGTCGCGCGGTTCCGGACTGAGCGCCTGAACCGCTAGACCACCGCGGCCGGCTAACGTGCATAAATATGCAAGGTGATCCGTAAAAGCTGTGGATAAACGTTCAGCAGCCAACACGTGGTCTCTTAATCCGTCAGAAACATAAATCCGATCCAGCCTGCTCGCCGAGTGTCTAATAAAATACGTGTAGCCCTCTCGCTGCCCATGGATCTTTTCCCACGTGTCCATTAGGGCCATGTCCCGGCAGATCGTGTTCAGTGCGTGGCAGGAGCTGAAATTAGGAGTTTGATCCTTCGGTGTGAGTACACAGTTAAAATCCCCCACTACCAAGATGTGGTCATACCTCCCATTGAATAGGGGGGCAATCTCCTCCGAGTAGAATCGCGCACTAACCTGTCGATTGTCAGATCCGGAGGGTGCATAGATGTTGACGATACGAATGCCGTTCACGGTCACAGCCAAACCCCGAGCCGAAGGAAGATAATCGAGGTCACACATCGGAATCCCTTCCCGGACTAGTATCGCTGTGCCACGTCCTCAATCTGGAGTCGACGCTAGATCAGTGTTGTATCCATGCACGTCGGGAAAAGCAGCATTGCAGGTTTTCTGCATCAGAAGAATATCAACGTCTGTGGCGTAAATCATGTCCCGGGGAAGTTGCATCTTTGCAAGCGAACGTGCGGTGTTAATGTACACTGTGCCCACCTTATGTGCTTGGTTCGTTGTCGTTGTCATGATCGTGTCATGTCATTGAGAACTCCAAGGGCTTTAGTCCACTATTCGTGCTCAGAGGGGTGCCCGCCAACGGTTTGCCCTCCTTTGTTGTCGTTCCGTGGTGTGCATCCTGTAAGTGAGTGGTCATCATTTGGGGGTGTCAATTCCTGTATGTCTTCGACTGGTCCCACCCAGTCGCAGTGGTCATCCATCCGAGAAACGTCCTCTGATGTATGTCGACGTGGCTGCCGGGACATTGGTGTCCCTGACTCCTTCGTCGGCAGCGCTGGGTCAGTTGGTGTCAATGAAGAGGGACCATCTGAAAGGCAGGACATCCGGTCACCATATGACGGAATCCTGTCAGCGTCCTCTAAAGGCACGTGTTCTGTGTCAGACAATTCTTCGGCTAGGATACCTTCCGTGTCCCCTAGCCTAGGAGGGGGGGGGGGGGGGACATGTCACCCGAACTATGGCGACGCTTTTTGCGACGCTTCGGCGATCGCTGTTTGCGTGCCCTGCCCTCTGCTGCCTCACTGTGTTCGTCTATCGTTCGTTGGTCTGTTGCTGGCGCCTCTGTCTCGACTTCCACTTCCACGCCGCGTGCTACATGTGAGTTTTCGGAAGGTTCCTCCCTCAACTGACGTGACGTGGGTGTAGGGACATTCTCCGAGTCACCTCCATGCTCCCGTAACTCGGTCTGCTCTTGCACAAACACGCCCTTGTCACGCTCCGAACTTGGCAACACCTCCGGTCGGGCCATCGACACGTACGTCTTCGGCAGTTGCGTGGGAACTTCTCGCTGTGACGCTTCTCCATGTGGCAGTTGCACGACGCGGCGTTGTATGCACTCCGAGCGGATATGTCCTTCTCCACCATAGCCAGAACAGGTCCGTGGCTGGCCATCGTAGATCACAATAGCTCGACATCCTCCAATGTAGACGTTCTGCCAAACACTTAGACAAACAGTTTCGCACATGCAAAACACTGGACAATGAATAGGCGCTGTTTCATGATCACCATTTTATGTCGCTTTCAACTGGTTACTAAGCACGTCTGCTCCTTACACTGGTAAAAATGTAGTGATACAGCGAAGTACTCGGGGCAGAGAATGCGGGAGATGCGTATCCATGCAAACGACTTTCAACATTTTTTGTGAAGCCCAGTTCTTCTATTCATTAAGAAGAATTAGTCCTGGGTTAGCCTTATAAACATTTTACGAACCAGTTTTATTTTGCTCACCGTGCCAAAAGCATTTTTCAGTCGCTCTGTATAACTTGCGTAGTCAGTCAGCTGACATGAAAGTTTTCTGGGCATATTGCCGAGTCATCCTGGAAAATAACTTTCATTGAATTGAGTAGAAGTAGAGGAACGCCCAAATTTCTATTTTATTCTGTGACAGTTTTTTTTTATTTTTATTTTATTTTATTTTATTTTATTTTTTTTTTTTTTTTACATGACCAGTAGTGCTGGTACCGAAAATGACAAGGGGTTCACTAATTTTACTGCATTGTGCACTTTACCTTCCCAAATAATTTAATTTTTTAAATTACTTAAAATATTTCTGTGGCTCTAAAATTACCTTAAAATGAAAGAAGTTCATGGGGTTGAATTTCCTGTGAGGTATATTTGTACAGAAAGTCCATCCTCCCTTTCTTTATGGTGGTAAATCAGTCTCTGACTCTTTCGTTGAAATCTGGAAGCCTGTGGATCATATCCTTTTCAATAGTAGCATGGCAAGAGCAGACAGACTGTCTTTATCCATTGTTCATCCAAGAAACTTTGTGATCCGCCAAAAAGTTGAGAAACACATCTCTGCTTCACACATTGTCATTGGGGTGTTGTTGTTGTTGTTGTCTTCAGTCCTGAGACTGGTTTGATGCAGCTCTCCATGCTACTCTATCCTGTGCAAGCTGCTTCATCTCCCAGTACCTACTGCAACCTACATCCTTCTGAATCTGCTTAGTGTACTCATCTCTCGGTCTCCCTTTACGATTTTTACCCTCCACGCTGCCCTCCAATGCTAAATTTGTGATCCCTTGATGCCTCAAAACATGTCCTACCAACCGATCCCTTCTTCTAGTCAAGTTGTGCCACAAACTTCTCTTCTCCCCAATCCTATTCAATACCTCCTCATTAGTTACGTGATCTATCCACCTTATCTTCAGTATTCTTCTGTAGCACCACATTTCGAAAGCTTCTATTCTCTTCTTGTCCAAACTAGTTATCGTCCATGTTTCACTTCCATACATGGCTACACTCCAAACAAATACTTTCAGAAACGACTTCCTGATACATAAATCTATATTCGATGTTAACAAATTTCTCTTCTTCAGAAACGCTTTCCTTGCCATTGCCAGTCTACATTTTATATCCTCTCTACTTCGACCATCATCAGTTATTTTACTTCCTAAATAGCAAAACTCCTTTACTACTTTAAGTGTCTCATTTCCTAATCTAATTCCCTCAGCATCACCCGATTTAATTTGACTACATTCCATTATCCTCGTTTTTCTTTTGTTAATGTTCATCTTATATCCTCCTTTCAAGACACTGTCCATTCCGTTCAACTGCTCTTCCAAGTCCTTTGCTGTCTCTGACAGAATTACAATGTCATCGGCGAACCTAATTTCAACAATTTTATAAGGTCACCAAAAGGTTCTCGCAGATTATTTTCAATTAAATACTACAGAAAGGCGATTGCACTTTCATTTCTTGGGAATCATTTCGGAATAAATGATACGTAGTTCTATTATTAACTTAGCCTTATTTAAAAATGGATAGGAGTGCAAAACAGCGAAAAGAATTTTTCAGGAAATATTTTTTTCGGTGAAGGGAAGTGTTGATCAAGTAAATTAGAGGCCAATAAGTAGCGGGAGAATTCAAGTCCTTGTGTGCTCTGCTGAATTATTGTCGCTTACTTCCTTTGCCGCTGCATTCCTTGTTATGTATGTACAGGGTGTCCCAGCTATCTTGTCCACCCAAAATATCTCTGGAACAATAACAGCTGTTGGAAAACGACTTTCACCGGTATCAATGTAGGGCTGGGGCCCATGAATGTACACATTTGGAAACATTCTAAAACGAAAGCATATGTGTTTTTAACACAAACTTATGTTTTATTAAATGGACCTCATATATTTTTTCTTCAGCAATCCATAGCATGACAAAGCACATACACAATGGCGTTGATTGCATCGCAATATTCCCATTACATCCCGAGATATTGAGACGCGAAGTTGACGCTTGAAACACCCGACATGCGCTGCTAGCGCACATCCTGAGGCTCAGGCGTGAACCCCATGTTGCCCGTAATCGCGATGTGATTGACATATGTAATCACACCTCCATACTTATCAAGAGGTCCGAAACGAATAATACGGTCTGCTACCATCAACCCTCATAAGCACATAATGGTTTCCCTCTTGCACGTTTTACGTATCTACGTACACAATATGAACCAGTACCGATCGGTGTACACCCAAAATAAGGTTTATCTAATACGTTATATGACCCATTGTGCCTGTCGCGCAGGGCCTGGCTCTACCTAGTCAAGTGTCCAACGTAGTTCTCACTACTGCCACAGTTACCACTTGGCCTTGTTTATGATTTGCGACCCATGGAAACTCCTGTACTCCACCACCCTCCGAGCATCCCATTTGTTGTTGCTTTGGCGTGCAGTACACCGCTTGCCAGTGGAGTCGTGCATCAGAGTAATCTAGTGACGGCACGGAGGTAGTAGACATTGTGAATAAACGTTGTGTTGTGGAACTTATACTGTACAGTATAATGTACACACATGAAGATATGGTAGAAATGCTGCTGATCTATGGAGAATGTACGTTGACGGGAAATACGTTATGAGATTGCTTGTTTGTTGATAGTACTGTTAGCGAACATTATGATTATTAAGTTAATATGTCTGTTTTCTACCCTACTCTACATAACTGTACTGTACCCTGTTGTAGGTGGACGAAATGCTGTTCAGGCAGAACGACTGTAAAGAAGACGATTCCCTGACAAGCCATCGCCTTCGCGTCGGATGACATCTCGTCTACGTGAAACGGGAAGCTTAAATCCAAGACCTCGACATCGTCCTAGAACACGCACAGATGAACGTGCTGAAGTTGCTGTGCTCGCTACCATAGTTGTGAATCCTCAAATCAGCACACGTCAAACTGAACGTGAAGTTGGTGTGTCGAAATCATGTGGACATCGTATTCTTAAACGTCATAAATTTCATCCTTACCATGTTCATTTACACCAGGATCTTCATGGAAATGACTTCCGCAATAGTGTAACATTTTGTCGGTGGGCTCAGCAAAAACTTCTGACTAATCCAAATATTTTTGCAGATGTTCTCTTTACCGACGAGGCATGATTCTCCAACAAAGGAATTGTCAATATGAGGAATATGCATTATTGGTCCGCAGACAATCCAAAATGGCTCCGTCAGGTAGAGCATCAACGTCCGTGGAAAGTTAATGTTTGGTGTGGGATTATTGGAGATACCATTATCGGACCTTTCTTTATAAATGGCATCCAAAATGGCAGACGATACTCCAGATTTATACGACACAATCTTCCTGTTATCTTGGACACCGTACCTCTGAACCGGAGAATCGTCATGTGGTATCAGCATGACGGATGCCCTGCACATAACGCCTTACGAGCACGACGACTTCTGAACCGTAAGTTCCATGGTAGGTGGATTGGACGAGGTGGCCCAGTTAGGTGGCCTGCCCGATCTCCGAACCTTACACTACTGGATTATTTTCTTTGGGGAGCAGTGAAGGATGCTGTTTACCATCATGAACCAACAACACCAGAGGACATGAAGCAACGCGTTATTGATGCTTGTACAGCCATCAAAGAGGAAACAGTAGCACGAATTTGGGCATCCTTCATCTGCAGAAAGACCCTACTATGTATGCAAGCCAATGGGCATCACTTTGAGCATGAGATGTGAACGCTATGTTTAGTATGTAGTGCTGGTATCACAGTGGAAGTTTCCACAAAGGGCCATTTTACCCAGTGATGTTAAGAAACATTTGCTTGCAACAATTTGTCATTTAGCGCATTAGATAAACATAACATTGGTAATTATGTGATAATAAAACTAATTGGTTGAACATGTTTATATTCATCTTCTATGTCCTACCTGAACTTCCCAAATCAAAACATTTTTACCTAAACAACGGTAAAACTTTTAGTCCACTTGCTCGTTTCACTAAAACCATCAACATGAATTTTACTATTACGAGTGAATGATTAACTGTCACTTGCGCTAGATCTACAGTAAAGTAAAGTTTTAACGTTGAACGGCATTACCTTTTTAGTAACGGATTAACGATAAGCGAAGTTAACTTTGTGACTAACGTTGCGGTACACAGATATGTTACAGAACCGCATCACCCCTAACCTATGGGATAAATACCTGCTGGAATGTACGACGTTAATGCAGGATGGCAGCAGACCGTATTATTCGTTTCGGACCTCTTGATGAGTATGGAAGTGTGATTACACATGTCAAACGCATGTCAACCACATCGCGATTACGGGCAGCATGGGGTTCACGCCGGAGCCTCAGGACGTGCGCTAGCAGCGCATGTCGGGTGTTTCAAGCGTCAACTTCGCGTCTTAGTATCTCGGGATGTAATGGGAATATTGCGATGCAATCAACGCGATTGTGTATGTGCTTTGTCATGCTATGGATTGATGAAGAAAAAATATAGGAGGTCCATTTAAAAAAAAACCATAAGTTTGTGTTAAAAAACACATATGCTTTCGTCTTAGAATGTTTCCAAATATGTACATTCATGGGCCCCAGCCCTTCATTGATATCGGTCAAAGACGTTTTCCAATAGCTGTTATTGTTCCAGAGATATTTTGGGTGGACAAGATAGCTGGGACACCCTGTATATCAAAATGGTTCAAATGGCTCTGAGCACTATGGGAATAACTTCTGAGGTCATCAGTCCCCTAGAACTTAGAACTACTTAAACCTAACTAACGTAAGGACATCACATACATCCATGTCCGAGGCAGGATTCGAACCTGCGACCGTAGCGGTCGCGCGGCTCCAGACTGTAACGCCTAGAACCGCTCGGCCACCACGGCCGGCTATGTATATATATCCTCACATCTTCTTTTTCCTACGTTTGGTTCTTCCTTAGTTATAATCTTGTGAACGATGTCACCAATTTTCAAAATTTCATTTTCGAATGATGCTATTGTTTGCTTTATTGAGACGAGATCAGTGGTGCGCTTTTGTAATTGTCTGTACAATATATCCATGTGCGGCATTATGTTATAGGATACTTCTAACCAGAAGGAAAGAAGTTTTTGGCAGTTGCAGTTTCAACCTTAGACCATATTCTTGATTCACAGTTGTCGTCTGCTTGCTGGTATCTTGAATGTGTTGAAGATATTCTCGAAATGGCCTCTTTATTCTCACGAACAATAAAAAATGTTCTAGATTTAAAGTTCAATCTTGCAGTTGATGCATAAGGGACTCCGTTTCACAGTTGCACTCTTTGAGATGAATGAGACAAGAATATTGGTACCTCTGCAACAGTACTGAAAAACAAGTTTATTTGTTTATTTTGACTTGTAGTTGGGCAAGAATTAATTTCGGTTGGCGTGCATAACAGTGCACATTATATGCGAAAAGATAATTTTTTCTTAGTTTGGGACCCCTGCATGGTGGCCGCGCATTATGCAAGCACAATCATAACTCTGACATGTTAGTTTTTTCTTTTGTTCTTGGACATTATCGGCGAGGACACTT
The DNA here is from genome assembly GCF_023897955.1 of Schistocerca gregaria. Classification (NCBI taxonomy): domain Eukaryota; kingdom Metazoa; phylum Arthropoda; class Insecta; order Orthoptera; family Acrididae; genus Schistocerca; species Schistocerca gregaria. The sequence continues at coordinate 278,666,364 of NC_064931.1, forward strand.
GTAATGGAAGCTGCTAAGGATTTAAAACGTCCAGTAGTTTATAAATAACGAAATACTACAGCCTAATGAGATTTAGAAGATACATCAGAAGTTTCATCTTCTTTCACAGACACAAAATCTGCCAGTGCTTTTCTGCATTAATTTCCTCGTGACACACATGTAACATATACTCTAGTAAATCTGTTAGTGTATCCTCTGATGTATCCTTAAAGGCTGTAGCGTTGTTCATGTGCTCTTTTACAGGGGTATCTAAAGCTGAAGTGATATATATTAATCCTCTGAATATTACAGGATTGTTACAGTCTGCTGTTTCGTCATGTCTGCGAGAGTCCAAGCTCACTGCAGAACTTAAGACAGTCAGTTACTTTGGAAAAAATATAAAGATTTTCCTTGCATTGTCATTGTGTCTTTCTACACACATCGAAAAAAGTTTTACGTCAGCTCGTTTCTGAGAGTTCCGGAGCCTGTACAGAAAATTGGAATAGAGATCAACAAAAACATCATTTCCGCCCTTTTCATTGCTCATCAAAACCACAAACTGCATGTTGTACCACCATACAGCGAGACCTTCACAGGTCGTGGTCCAGATTGCTGTACACACTGGGACCTCTAATACCCAGTAGCACGTCCTCTTGCATTGATGCATGCCTGTATTCGTCGTGGCGTACTATCCACATGTTCATCAAGGCACTGTTGGTCCAGATTGTCCCACTCCTCGACGGCGATTCGGCGTAGACCCATCAGAGTGGTTGATGGGTCACGTCTTCCATAAACATCCATTTTCAATCTATCCCAGGCATGTTCGATAGGGTTCATGTCTGGAGAACATGCTGGCCACTCTAGTCGAGCGATGTCGTTATCCTGAAGAAAGTCATTCACAAGATGTGCACGATGGGGGTACGAATTTTAGTCCATGTAGACCAGGCTCGTCCAAACTGTGCCCCTGGGGCGCTAGCGCCCGCAATCGCCCGCTGCCAGCGCCCCGGGCGAATTCGTATGTTGCTGCAGTGGCCGAGCCGTGCCGCTTAGCTGGCAGTGCAGACCGCCCGCCGAGCCTCGCCATGCCGCTGTACGCAAATATTGCAATAGATAAAAATATATTTGGCAACGACACATCGCTGTCCTTTTCAGCGGAACTGGTGGAAAACGCATCTAAAACCAATCTTTTTTGTTAGTTATTTATTTGAGTTTCAATGAATGAAACAATTAATTGTTAAAGTGATAAAAGTGTATTAAAAACAGGATTGTACAAAATTATATGTTCTTTTTTGGCGTAGTACGAGCAGGAAACAGGTGGACAAAGTTTGTGCGCAGGTTACAAATGGTCGCTGAGAATTGGGAAAGAAGGGAAACCCTTTGCTGCTGGGAATCTCATCAAGGATTGCCTGGTCGACTCGGCGGCTTGTATTTTTCCCCCAGACCTCACGGAAAAATTTGAAAAAATAGCTCTTTCTCCTCAAACTGTTGCTCACAGAGTAGAATATATGGTCTCAGACATGGAGCTGCAATTAATGGAAAGAGCGGCAAACTTCATTTCACTTTCTATCGCTCTTGAAGAGTCCGCGGGCGTTGCGGACATATCTCAGTTCGTCATATTCATTCGAGGTGTCAACGACAATCTGCGTGTCACCGAAGAATTTCTAGATCTTATACCATTAAAAGACACAACCGCGGGTTTGGATATTTTTCTAGCCGTGGAAAACGTGTTTGAGTCAATGGGTTTAAAATGAGAACGCCTGACCAGTGTAACAACGGATGGAGCCCCTCAGCTACGAGAGATTACACACTGGATTTCTGAGTTACGTGAGGTCAAAAATGGCTGAAGTTGGCTGTTCCTTATTCGCGACAGTTCATTGTCTGATACACCAGGAGACACTTTGTGCGAAGATTGCCAACATAAAAAATGTGATGGACACAGTTCTTCGAACGGTTAATTATCTTAGCTCGCATGGACTCACACATCGGCAATTTAAAGAATTTCTGGCTGATATCGAAGCGGAATACCAGGACATCCCCTACCACACTGAAGTAAGATGGCTGAGCAGAGGAAAGGTGCTTCATCGGTTTTTCTCCTGAGGGGCGGAATAAATACCTTTTTGGAAATGAAAGGACGTCGAGAAGAATTACTTTGTGATCTTAAGTGGGTGGCGAATTTGGCCTTTTTGAGTGACCTTACTGGTCATTTAAATACTTTGAACGTTTCATTCCAACGCGAAAATCACTATGTCGTTGATTTAGTGCAGACGGTTCAAGCATTCAAAAAAAAACTTATTTTGTGGGAAAAACAACTGCGCGCGAACAGTTGTGGACACTTTCCTGCACTAGACAGCGTTAAAGAAAATGTGGATTTTTCAGATCATGTTGCAATCATTTGCGATTTACAAGAACGGTTTGAAAAAAGATTTTTGGAGATAAGTGAGCTTCAATCGGCCTTAGATATATTTGTTCGCCCGTTTTCCCTTCGGCATAGGACGTCTCACAAGTGCTTCCACTAGAGCTGATTGACCTGCAGTGCGATATCCGCCTGAAGGACCGCTTTCTCATGTGTAAAACTTTGGATGACCTTTACATCTGTCTTCCACGAGATGAATATCCTCTTTTGCACAAGCACGAGGCCCAAGTTCTCTCAATGTTTGGTTCCACGTGTATCTGTGAGCGCTTTTTCTCTCTTTTAAAGCTTGCTAAAACCAAGAATCGTTCATCACTTGGCGATAAAAATTTGACTAATTCTTTGAGGTTATCAGTCTCAGGGAATATTGTACCAAACATTGACAAAACCGTTTCCACGAAAAAGAAAAAAAGTGTAAAATGTTAATTGTCTTCTTTAAAAATGTTGACTGTAAGAATTAAAGACCTTTATAACCTTAATTCTTTTTTTAATAAGTTTTCAAACTTGGTCGGTTAAAAATATTACGTACAAAACAGCAAACTAAGGATCCGATTTCTAAACTCTGAAAAGGGATACAAAGAGATGTAGCCCGAAGTATAACAAAAAATGTTTACTTGTAACTGCTAACAGTAAGAATGAGACTGTATATCCTTTACATAAAGTTATTTCTAAAATAGTATATTTATGACTGATATACTTTTCAGAAGACGCCTATTGTACATATGGCGAGTGTGCATGTGCAGTAGTAATAGAATGAACCTGTGGGTCAGAAAATAACTAAGATGTTCTTCGATTCTTGTTTTGGATATTGTTGTCTAAAGCTTTGCGTAGTAATTCTGCCACACGAACACTAGTTGTTACCTTAACCGTAAATGGTTTGCTTGTTTTACCGCTCACCAGCCTCTCTTACAGAGGTGCGCTTCCTGTGTTATTTTGTTCCACCGCAGAGCAGTGCTGTGCCGTCTCACTCGCTCCGCAGCTCTCTCTCGCTCCTATGCCGACACTAGCGACACACGGTCGCGGACGGGGCGCTGAACTACACTGCCTGGCGCCCGCCCGGCGCATTTCTTGGATGAACCTGATGTAGACGAATGCCTCGCCAAAATGCTGCCGATATGGTTGCGCTATCGGTCGGAGGATGGCATTCACGTGTCGTACAGGCGTTACGGCGCCTTCCATGACCATCAGCGGCGTACGTCGGCCGCACATAATGCCACCCCAAAACAGCAGGGAACCTGCACCTTGCTGCACTCGCTGGACAGTGCTTCTAAGGCATTCAGTCTGATCGGGTTGCCTCCAAACACGTATCCGACGATTGTCTGGTTGAAGGCATATGCGACACTCATCGGTGAAGAGAACGTGATGCCAATGCTGAGCGGTCTATTCGGCATGTTGTTGGGTGGGTCCATCTGTACCGCGCTGCATGGTGTCTTGGTTGCAAACACGTGAAGTTGCGCATCACGCAGCCTATTACGCACAGTCTGAGTCGTAACACGACGCCCTGTGGCTGCACGAAAAGCATTATTCAACAAAGTGGCATTGCTGTAAGGGTTCCTCCGAGCCATAATCCGTAGGTAGCGGTCATCCACTGCAGCAGTAGCCATTGGGCGGCCTGAGCGAGGCATGTCATCGACAGTTCCTGTCTCTCTGTATCTCCTCCATGTCCGAACAACATCGCTTTGGTTCACTCCGAGACGCGGTATAGACTGTCTAGGAATGGTTGAACTAGTCCTACAGACAACACGAGCCGCGTACCTCCTTCCTGGTGGAATGACTGGAACTGATCGACTGTCAAACCCCCTCCGTCTAATAGACGCTGCCCAGGCATGATTGTTTACATCTTTGGGCACGTTTAGTGACATCTCTAAACAGTCAAAGGGACTGTGTCTATGATACAATATTCACAGTCAACGTCTGTCTTCAGGAGTTCTGGGAACTGGGGTGATGCAAAACTTTTTTTGATGTGTGTGTAATCTATCTGAAAGGTGTGCTCAGCTTTTGCCTAACTGCTCTTTTTCCAAGGACTGATAAAACTAAATGAACATTCTTATGTGCAATAGATGTACTAGATGACTTAGATCTGACACTCCAGTTCATATATAATGTCTTACCTCGGCTGGTTTTGTCTTGTTTGAATTCGAGCACAGGCATCGGCCTATTTCTCTATTTCACACTTCTTTTCCCAGTTTAAAGCTGAGAAATTTGTTTCTAAATGACATTGTGTGCTACTCATTCTTCTTTGAAAACAAATTCCAAAAACAGATGAATATGCATATGAACACTAACGCACAATAACGAATACAGTATTATGCGATTATCAGCAAATCACTCCCATTACCATGAAGGCACAGGCGCTAACTGCTGCGATTATTAGCTGCAGCCTTTCAGTATGAGTCACTTCGTGCGTTTCCGTCAGAGTCCGACTCGCACTTGAGCTGGTGTTTCCACCAACGAAAATGCGTATATTGGTAGCGACGTTTCCCCTTGCCCCTCCCTGCTGAAGGAACACCCATAAACTTACTCACAGAGGTTCGGAAGAGACACTGAACCTCATCCGTGCTTGGGCAACGCTTTGGCATGTATCCGTACTATCTGAACGACTTAAAAGTTATTCATATGATAAAAATACTTTGAAAATGCAGAGAAAATTATCAAATACGAGAAAGAAACGAAGAATAACTGTTAAAATACAGGGTGAAAATTATTGAACTATATGAAAAAAATTAAATTAGTTACAAACTACGGCGTACACTCAATTCATTCAACATGTAAACGTCACTACAGATATTAGGATTTAGGTTATGACATGTTCGATATGTCTGCCATCACTGGCGATTATGTGGCGCAGACGAATAGTGAAATTCTCCATGACTCACTGAAGTGTCGGAACATCGATGGCGTAGATGACCTCCTGAATGACTGTTTCCAGCTCAGCAATGATTTGGGGTTATTTCTGTACACCTTGTCTTTAATACCACCCCACAAAAAGGAGTCGCATGTATTCAGATCCGGAGAATATTGCTGGCAATCGAGGCCCATGCCAGTGCCTCTGGGTATCCCAGAGCCAGAATGATGTTCCCAAAGTGTCCCTCCAGGACATCAACCATTCTGCTGCTTCGATAGGGTCGAGCTCCGTCTTCGATAAACCACATATCGTCGAAATCAGGGTCACTTTGGATAATGGGCATAAAATAATCTTCCAAAACCTTCACGTACCGTCCGGTAGTTACCGTGCCGTCAAGGAATGTCGCACCGATTATTCCGTGACTGGACATTGCACACCACACAGTCACTGTTGAGGTTGAAGAGACTTCTCGAACGCGAAATGCGAGTTCTCAGTCTCCTAAATGCGCCAGGTTTGCTTACTGACGAAACCAACCAAATGAAAAGTGGGCCTCGTTGCTAAACCAAAATGGCATACGCATACTAATTCCCATCATGCCCTACGGCCAAAACCGTGCAGTTTCAACGTCCTAACGCAAACCGTTCAGACGTTATGACTATTTCATTTTATATAGTTCAATAACAGTCACCCTGTATATACATTTATAATTTTCACAATCAACATTTTTGCGGGGGTTCGATGAACCACTGAACACGCAGGACACGCCGCCACTGAACATGACGAAGCACCATATCCCGAAAACTTTTATGTAAATCGCCACAGGATTTCTCTCTCTATTAGCACTGTTAATGGCAGCGTTATTTTTCAAAGTTCCATAGTGAATGTCTCCGTCTAATCGTTTTCACTGAATCGCAGTTCGTCAAATGCTCTAGCCATCAGCTTACTTTCCACGGCTGCTTCCTTGTAGGTCCTGCGAGACACGCAAGCAACCGTATGTTCCACAATCGTCTCACCGCTTGCTGCCTCGCGATTGCGTGACCAACGCGTTTCCACCCTCGATCGACTATCTCTCGGGACGCCGAGGAGATACCCTTCGTGGTCCATTTTCACACATGTAGAGTTCACGAATTACGCCCTTTATCCTTCGTGAGACGCCACCCCTCTGCCGGTACGTCTCGCGGAACTAGCTGCGTTCCTCGTACACGCTTGTGCTCTGTTTCCAACAATCAAATGAAAACCAAACAGATTGTAAAAAGTAAGTAAACTGTGTATTATTTCAAAAACAGTCTCCATAACTGTTAATACATTCATCCCATTGTCAGACAAAACGGTCATTGTCTTCATGGAAAAATGTTTTCGGTTGCCTACAGAACTATGATCGTACACTTCTTAAGAAGAAAAAATCGACGGCCACGAATGTCTGTCTTAAGGGCTCCAAAAATATGGAAATCTCATTGGGAGAGATTGGGACTGTTGCAGGACGTGTAAGGGCTTCCCAGCGAAACTTCTGCAGCCTACTCGAAACAACCTTGACTGCATGTGGGCGGGCCCGCGTGCCGCAAACAAATAAAGTATGCTTTTTTCTATAATTACCGGTAGCCAAACTGGTGTTGGTGAAGCTAGAAATTCATGTTCATATTCTTCAGTGTTTTAATTTATAAAGCATTACGCGTTACGAAATATATTACGAAAAACATCAGTTGCACCTCCAAAGAAGAGATAGAAAACGTGTTACTCTGTTATGGACGGGAAAAGGATAACCTGCGTCACTCAACAGTAAAAATACACACCGATATGATACATCATATTATTAAGTATTCGCTGTATGTGGCCCGTCACCATCTAAAAATGGAAGGAATTTAAGGGTTTCACATTTTGTAGTTCTACCTTCATCATATTTAGAGGCTTCAAAAATTTGCTTGGTGTACTAGAAATCAAAGCACGGTTCAATGTACAATTTCATACCACAGATTTTGCCCATGAAACTGGTAGATTTCCCAGGGTTCTTTTCTGTGAAACACATGCAACATTGTTTCTTATTTCCTTTTATGCTTAAAGATTGTGCTCAGTGTCATTGTGGTAATGGATATAGGAGTGTAATTTATTTCGTGTTTTTCTCCTTTCTGTACGCTGCTAAGTATCCACAACATCTCTTACGAGACGAAGTTGAAAGTCATGAAAGCTTTGTCACAAAATATGCAGAAGCAGTGGAGGAAGTCACACCACGCATTCTGTGTAAGAACGAATGCTACCGTACCAGGATCTGCTGGTGAGGGAACGCTTTCATTCACCTGTCTTATGACGAGTGACGTCGTTGAATGGTTAATACGTTTCAAAGAGGAGGCATCAATCAGCCATTCTTACTTTGTTTTATTTTTACAACTTACAACTGGTTAGCCAGAAACACTTTGGTAGATTGTTCTAGATGTCTCCCAAAATGTATGTTGTTTTTCAATCTTTACACTTTTTACTTAGTAACAGGCATCAGGTTGTTAGATGAGCACGTATATGTAAATTTTCTTCGCATCAGGTTGTTAGATGAGCACGTATATGTAAATTTTCTTCAGTTATTTTCAACAGCTTTGCAGATTAAATCCCGTTTTAATCTCGCTTGCCAAGAAGTGTTAAGGTATCAACCTGTTGTTAGTATAAACCCAAGGTGCCCACGTATACCAAAGTGATTTACTTGCCATATTTCTATAACACGTGGCGTGCTTCTGCCTTGCCCGGAACAGTAAACCGGCTCACCAGCCTTTTTAACAAAGGGTGAATTTGGCGTTTTACACATAAATCATGTATTTACTGAAATGAAAGTCATGTTAGACGAAAGAGAAAAACTCTAAAAAGGTCTCGGGCCTAAAGAGGAATGTTGGATTGGTAGTCACATACACACAGAACCACTAAATCAGTCAACTATAATTATGTCTGTTCTTCTTAAGCAAACTAAAGTATCTTTAGTGTACCAAAAAACAATTGTCTTGTGGCCGTGTCATTAATATTACACAGTCGTCCTCCAAACAACGCAATACTATACAGCGATGTGCAGTCATAAACCCCCAAAAAATTGACTGAAATTCATTGGGAGTGCGGAAGGCTAAGTACATGCATACCCCAATTTTCATCTGTGTATGTTTGCTCTTGTAGACTGTTGTACATTTACTTTTCTAATTTTCTCATAGAACTATTGTTTTCAGGTGGTCTCCCTTCTTCTGGCGTAAAACATGTTAATCATTTCACGTCCCTCATATCATTTCTGAGATCGTCGCAAGACAATCTCCACTGAAATTTCAAACAGCTCTACACTGATGCGTCTCAAGCGCTCTCTGTTTTTTTAACTCTCAAGGCAACTTCATTGTAACTTGAGATAACTAGCAACTTCATGAATATCTTAGTACTCATGTCGTTGAACTACAATAATTACGGCTCTGGACCGCAATCGAGGTCAAATACACGTCTGGCCATCCAAATTTGAATTTTTCCGCAACACTCAGAATCATTTAATTTGAATGTTAGGATATTTCCTTTGAAAAGGCCACAGCCGATACCCAATATTTGTTAACAGAATGAGATTTTCACTGTGCCGCAGAGTGTGCGCTGATATGAAACTTCCTGGCAGATTAGAACTGTTTGCCGGACCGAGACTCGAACTCGGGACCTTTGGTTTTCGCGGGCAAGTGCTCTACCATTTTTAATTTTTTTTTTCATTTTGTTCGATATAGTTCGTTGCATTTGGTCTGGGCGGACGTCACAAGACATCCGTTCAAGTTGATCGTTGATTCCATGACTCAGTTTTGTTATTACAGAGAGCACGCAGTCCTCTGACCGAACACGCTGAGCTACCGTGCCGGTTCCGTCTGAGCTACCCAAGCACGACTCACGCCCCGTCCTCACAGCTTTACTTCTGCCAGTCCCTCGTCTCCTACCTTCCAAACTATACAGAAGTTCTCCTGCGAACCCTGCAGAATTAGCACCCCTGAAAGAAAGGATATTGCGGAGACATGGCTTAGCCACAGCCTGGGGGATGTTTCCAGAATGAGATTTTCACTCTGCAGCGGTGTGTGCGCTGATATGAAACTTCCTGGCAGATTAAAACTGTGTGCCAGACCGAGACTTGAACTCGTGATCTTTGCCTTTCGCAGGCAACGAGGTACTGGCAGAAGTAAAGCTGTGAGGACGGCGCGTGAGTCGTGCTTGGGTAGTTAAGGTGGTAGAGCACTTGCCCGCAAAAGGCAAATGTCCCGACTTCGAGTCTAGGTTCGGCACACAGTTTTAATCTGCCAGGAAGTTTAATGGTTCAAGTGGCTCTGAGCACTATGGGACTTAATTTCGAAGGTCATCAGTCCCCTGGAAGTTTAATATTTGTTAAATTAACCAAGTACTCTGTCTATAATAAACATGCCGTCGACGGAACGTTTAAGTCGAACATTACTTGTATTATGGCCTAGTAGATTTCTTGTTTCTTTCTTTTTTTCATTGTTAACTAGCTGAGAAACCTGCTGTTGTAGGGTTCAGCCGAGACTTCGTACACTGGAATTTATTTTTTACTTATTAAGCTACAGTGTTTGAAACAGTATTATTGGGGACATGTACAAAGAGTTTATTCGCATCAGTAACAGGAGAGACAGACACGTAGAGCTGGCCGTGTGAAGAGAAACTGATACTAAGGTCCGCGCCCGCAACACGCAGCGTCTGGCCTTGTGCTGTGTTTACGGCCATGGCGTAACATATGCTCTCTGGGAACTGTACACGTTTAAAGCGAAACGATAATTCTGGGTATAAAAACCCTCTCGGCTGCGCCACTTCCCATCAAAATTTTCGCTTCTATGATGTTAGACTCTGGGAGTAAACGGTTCTGAGTAGCCAGAGAAGGCATGACGCTGTCGATCAGCGTTACATAATGCCTCACTTTCGAAAGGAATTTCCAAAGAGCAAAATCCTGGTGTTCTTGAGCTGCCGCAAGTCTCGCCTCACGATCTTCATTGGATTCTTGAGGCCACGTTGGCCTCACCCTTTTAGCCGTTCTGGGTATTCAGAAAGACTGTTTCTTAGGCATTGTTATTCATAAACAAAATGTAATGAGTACGCACCCTAATCACGAAGCAAACTTAATAAAATCCGTTTTTCCTAGCAAAGGATATAAATAAAACCTATTGAAAGAAGTAAAGTAATGTCGTTAAGTTTTTAATACACAAAGTGAAATCAATAAATCTGCATATCCTAGCCAAGTAAATTCATTATTAGTTTGTATTTGTAAAGATAAGACGAAATTAACAATGCCTTCTATTGGTTCTTTGGTATACTACCCCCTGATGATTAAACATCCGAAAGAATAATCTGAGCAGATAAATCTTTGAATCATGATATCTTTTTTCCGTGTTCTGATTATGATCAAATAAAGCCTATACTTTGCCCCCAGCTAAGCTTTAGTTACCTGTGAAAAATCCATGAAAGCTTGTCTGGTAATTTCGTAGATTAGCGTGTTCAAACAAACGGAGAAGACAGTTTTAAGTCTTATTATTGGTGTAAGCTTTTTTTAAAATTATTGTCGCAGTAATAGTTGTGTCAGTGTGAAGTCTAAAGTTATGAAGAACAGGATGTACTTAGACCAGTTTGCATAGATTAATGTGCTGTGCAATCGCTTGTGAGACATATAACGACTGTTGGTTAGGTGAACGGGGAAGCCTGAATGTGGGTTTTAGGCAGTATTTTCCATCTGTTTAACCAAATATTAGACTGGATTCCCAGCTCAGCCTCAGAGACTCCAACACAAAAAGAGTTAAAATGCGAGTACACATAGAACAAAATTTACACCATTCATGGGCAGATTGTGCACAAGTTTCCCTCCATTTAGGTAAAAGGCATTCTTGGTGAAAAGAAGTGTACCAGGCCACACAACAAAAGAAAACTGACAAAACACGGAAGGATAGTGCTCATCATCAGAAATCCCTGTCTCTGTTAAGAAAAACGATAAGGGAACATGGTCTGCTTAAGCCCAAAAGAATGCCACGTAGAAAGTAGTCTGGAGGTTCATCGTTTACGAGTGTTTCACCTTAAGACCCTTTTGTCACACTTTTCACCTTCAAGATGAAGATTATCGATTTATACATTATTTGTGAGCATCCCAATTATTTTATCCACATGAGTTCCAAAAGAAATCCGTTGGAATTCGATTACTCGATAAATAGTAAAATTCTCAAGGCTGTCAATTCAACTAACAACCTGGGTGTTAAAAATACGAACAACTTCAGTTGGAAAGACCACATAGATAATATTGTGGGGAAGGCGAGTCAAAGGTTGCGTTTCATTGGCAGGACAATTAGAAGATGCAATAAGTCCACTAAAGAGACAGCTTACACTACACTACATCTACATCTACATGACTACTCTGCAATTCACATTTAAGTGCTTGGCAGAGGGTTCATCGAACCACAATTATACTATCTGTCTACCATTCCACTCCCGAATAGCGCGCGGGAAAAACGAACACCTAAACCTTTCTGTTCGAGCTCTGATTTCTCTTATTTTATTTTGGTGATCATTGCTACCTATGTAGGTTGGGCTCAACAAAATATTTTCGCATTCGGAAGAGAAAGTTGGTGACTGAAATTTCGTAAATAGATCTCGCCGCGACGAAAAACGTCTTTGCTTTAATGACTTCCATGCCAATTCACGTATCATATCTGCCACACACTCTCCCCTATTACGTGATAATACAAAACGAGCTGCCTTTTTTTGCACCCTTTCGATGTCATCCGTCAATCCCACCTGGAAAGGATCCCACACCGCGCAGCAATATTCTAACAGAGGACGAATGAGTGTAGTGTTAGCTGTCTCTTTAGTGGACTTGTTGCATCTTCTAAGTGTCCTGCCAATAAAACGCAACCTTTGGCTCGCCTTCCCCACAATATTATCTATGTGGTCTTTCCAAATGAAGTTGTTCGTAATTTTTACACCCAGGTACTTAGTTGAATTGAGAGCCTTGAGAATTGTACTATTTATCGAGTAATCGAATTCCAACGGATTTCTTTTGGAACTCATGTGGATCACTTTTCGTTATTTAGCGTCAACTGCCTCCTGCCACACCATACAGCAATCTTTTCTAAATCACTTTGCAACTGATACTGGTCTTCGGATGACCTTACTAGGCGGTAAATTACAGCATCATCTGCGAACAACCTAAGAGAACTACTCAGATTGTCACCCAGGTCATTTATATAGATCAGGAACAGCAGAAGTCCCAGGACGCTTCCCTGGGGGAACACCTGATATCACTCCAGTTTTACTCGATGATTTGCCGTCTATTACTACCAACTGCGACCTTCCTGACAAGAAATCACGAATCCAGTCGCACAACTGAGACCATACCAGATAGGCCTGCAGCTCGATTAGAAGTCGCTTGTGAGGAACGGTGTCAAAAGCTTTCCGGAAATCTAGAAATACGGAATCAACTTGAGATCCCCTGTCAATAGCGGCAATTACTTCGTGCGAATAAAGAACTAGCTGCGTTGCACAAGAAAGATGTTTTCTGAAACCATGCTGATTACGTATCAATATATCGTTCCCTTCGAGGTGATTCATAATGTTTGAATACAGTATATGCTCCAAAACCCTACTGCAAACCGACGTCAACGATATAGGTCTGTAGTTCGATGGATTACTCCTACTACCCTTCTTGAACACTGGTGCGACCTGCGCAATTTTCCTATCTGTAGGTACAGATCTATCGGTGAGCGAGAGGTTGTATATGATTGCTAAGTAGGGAGCTATTGTATCAGCGTAATCTGAAAGGAACCTAATCGGTATACAATCTGGACCTAAAGACTTGCCCGTATCCAGTGATTTAGTTGCTTCGCAACCCCTAAGGTATCCACTTCTAAGAAACTCATGCTAGCAACTGTTCGTGTTTCAATTTCTGGAATGTTCCATTCGTCTTCCCTGGTGAAGGAATTTCGGAAAACTGCGTTCAATAACTCCGCTTTAGCGGCACAGTCGTCGGTAACAATACCATCGGCACTGCGCAGCGAAGGTATTGACTGCGTCTTGCCGCTTGTGTACTTTACATACGACCAGAATTTCTTCGGATTTTCTACCAAATTTCGAGACAATGTTTCGCTGTGGAACCTATTAAAGGCATCTCGCATTGAAGTCCGTGCAAAATTTCGCGCGTCTGTAAATTTTAGCCAATCTTCGGGATTTCGCGTTCTTCTGAACTTCGCATGCTTTCATCGTTGCCTCTGCAACAGCGTTCGGACCTGTTTTGCGTACCACGGGGGATCAGTTCCATCTCTTACCAATTTATGAGGTATGAATCTCTCAATTGCTGTTGCTACTATATATTTGAATTTGAGTCACATCTCGTCTACATTTGCATAGTCAGTTCGGAAGGAATGGAGGTTGTCTCTTAGGAAGGCTTCTAGTGACACTTTATCCGCATTTTAAATAAAAATTTTGCGTTTGTTTCTGCTGGATTTTGAAGAAACGGTATTGAGCCTAGCTACAACGACCTTGTGATCACTAATCCCTGTATCAGTCATGATGCTCTCAATTATCTCTGGATTGTTTGTGGCTAAGAGGTCAAGTGTGTTTTCGCAACCACTTACAACTCGCTCGAAATAATTTTCGGAGAAAGCATTTAGGACAATCTCGGAAGATGTTTTCTGCCTACCACCGGTTTTGAAAACGTGTTTTTGCCAACATATCGAGGGAAGGTTGAAGTCCCCACCAACTATAACCGTATGAGTGGGGTATTTATTTGATACGAAACTCAAATTTTCTCTGAACTGTTCAGCAACTAAATCATCGTAGTCTGGGGGTCGGTAGAAGGAGCCAATTATTAACTTAGTTCGGCTGTTAAGTATAACCTCCACCTATACCAATTCGCACAGAGTATCTACTTCGACTTCACTACAAGATAAACCACTACTGACAGACACAAACACTCCACCACCAATTCTGCCTAATCTATCTTTCATGAACACCGTCTGAGACTTCGTAAAAATTTCTGCAGAACTTATTTCAGGCTTTAACCAGCTTTCTGTGCCTATAACGATTTCAGCTTCTGTGCTTTCTATTAGCGCTTGAAGCTCAGGGACTTTCCCATCACAACTACAACAATTTACCACTATAATTCCGACTGTTCCTTGATCCAAGCACGTCCTGTATTTGCCATGCACCCTGTGAGATTGCAGCCCACCCCGTACTTTCCCGAGGCCTTCTAACCTAAAAAACCGCCCAGTCCACGCCACACAGCCTCCGCTACCCGTGTAGCCGCCAGCTGAGTGTAGTGAACTCCTGACCTATTCAGCGGACCCCGAAACCCCACCAACCTATGGCGCAAGTCAAGGAATCTGCAGCCAACCCGGTCGCAAAACCGTCTGAGCCTCTGATTCAGACCCTCCACCCGGCTCTGCACCAAAGGTCCGCAGTCGGTTCTGTCAACGATGCTGCAGATGGTGAGATCTGCCTTCATCTCGTAAGCAAGACCGGCAGTCTTCACCACTCGTTCGTCCTCTGTTAGTATATTGTTGCGTGGTGTGGGATTCTTACGAGGTGGGATTGACGGGGGGCATCGAAAGGGTGCAAAAAAGGGCAGCTCGTTTTGTATTATCACGTAATAGGGGAGAGAGTGTGGCAGATATGATACGCGAGTAGGCATGGAAGTCATTAAAGCAAAGACGTTTTTCGTCGCGGCGAGATCTATTTACGAAATTTCAGTCACCAACTTTCTCTTCCGAATGCGAAAATATTTTGTTGAGCCCAACCTACATAGGTAGGAATGATCATCAAAATAAAATAAGAGAAATCAGAGCTCGAACAGAAAGGTTTAGGTGTTCGTTTTTCCCGCGCGCTCGGGAGTGGACTGGTAGAGAGATAGGATGATTGTGGCTCGATGAAACCGCTGCCAAGCACTTAAATGTGAATTGTAGAGTAATCATGTAGATGTAGATGTAGACTGCGAGACGAAGTCTGCATTCACTGGAGCACAAGGCTCCTCCAGTGTACGCAGTGACCTTCCCTGAAACATGCGTGAACCGTAACAGTGCCAGAAAGTCTCCCATGCAAATAAGACTTTGACTCGTGCCTCCCTTACAATGAAAATCTATATTACGGACAACCCAGCAATAACTTAGAAGAAAAATATACCTAACGAAATCCTAAAACTAACGCCGAGTATCAAAATAATGCAAACACAACATCAGAAGCCACCGTTGAAATGCTTGTGATGGAAGATGTTAGTTACCATGACGGCGAGGGAAGAAGTGGTGCATGCGAAACGTGATGGTGGTTTGTGTATTGGAAGGTAATGTAAACTAGATACATTACTCTATTTTCTGTGCTATTTGAATCAAGCGGACTATGTACTGGCACTGGTTTTCACTCTCCTCTTGCGTCGTATAATTTCGGTAATTACTGATAAGAATCGCAGCGTTCCACTGCGTAAGTGGTCATCACGTTATTCCATATAATACAGATAAAGCAAGCTTGACACAGTGCTATGAGGAAATCAGAGGCCATAATTTTAATATTACAGAATATCCTACAAACGTCCGTCGCAATAGGTCACAAAGTTCAACTACGAAGAAATAAGTATAGAGAGACAGACAGAGAGAGACTGAATCTTTGTCGCCTACACTAGACACTGCTGAATGCTTGTTTATGACTTCTTCTTTTGTTTTGACGTGGAGAGGTCGGATTCGATCTTTAGAAAAGTATGTAGCGTAATTCTCGTACAGTGACAGCTATGCGGTATAAAATGCTGAGTCGAAGTGCAGTAAGTTTAAGGTTCGGCTTGTTGGCTTGTCACGCCAGGAATGCTTCGCTTTTCTGACTTGTGTTTTAAGCCTTAGCAGATCGAAACAGTTGCATACGAAAAAAATGGCCTTATTTCGATTGTCTGACAAAGTCTTCAACGAAAGAATAATCGCAATAGAGTGGAACTGTGAGAACAAATTCGTGAATTTATCTACACTCCTGGAAATTGAAATAAGAACACCGTGAATTCATTGTCCCAGGAAGGGGAAACTTTATTGACACATTTCTGGGGTCAGATACATCACATGATCACAGTGACAGAACCACAGGCACATAGACACAGGCAACAGAGCATGCACAATGTCGGCACTAGTACAGTGTATATCCACCTTTTGCAGCAATGCAGGCTGCTATTCTCCCATGGAGACGATCGTAGAGATGCTGGATGTAGTCCTGTGGAACGGCTTGCCATGCCATTTCCACCTGGCGCCTCAGTTGGACCAGCGTTCGTGCTGGGCGTGCAGACCGCGTGAGAGGACGCTTCATCCAGTCCCAAACATGCTCAATGGGGGACAGATCCGGAGATCTTGCTGGCCAGGGTAGTTGACTTACACCTTCTAGAGCACGTTGGGTGGCACGGGATACATGCGGACGTGCATTGTCCTGTTGGAACAGCAAGTTCCCTTGCCGGTCTAGGAATGGTAGAACGATGGGTTCGATGACGGTTTGGATGTACCGTGCACTATTCAGTGTCCCCTCGACGATCACCAGAGGTGTACGGCCAGTGTAGGAGATCGCTCTCCACACAATGATGCCGGATGTTGGCCCTGTGTGCCTCGGTCGTATGCAGTCCTGATTGTGGCGCTCACCTGCACGGCGCGAAACACCCATACGACCATCATTGGCACCAAGGCAGAAGCGACTCTCATTGCTCAAGACGACACGTCTCCATTCGTCCCTCCATTCACGCCTGTCGCGACACCACTGGAGGCGGGCTGCACGATGTTGGGGCGTGAGCGGAAGACGGCCTAACGGTGTGCGGGACCGTAGCCCAGCTTCATGGAGACGGTTGCGAATGGTCCTCGCCGATACCCCAGGAGCAACAGTGTCCCTAATTTGCTGGGAAGTGGCGGTGCGGTCCCCTACGGCACTGCGTAGGATCCTACGGTCTTGGCGTGCATCCGTGCGTCGCTGCGGTCCGGTCCCAGGTCGACGGGCACGTGCACCTTCCGCCGACCACTGGCGACAACACCGATGTACTGTGGAGACCTCACGCCCCACGTGTTGAGCAATTCGGCGGTACGTCCACCCGGCCTCCCGCATGCCCACTATACGCCCTCGCTCAAAGTCCGTCAACTGCACATACGGTTCACGTCCACGCTGTCGCGGCATGCTACCAGTGTTACAGACTGCGATGGAGCTCCGTATGCCACGGCAAACTGGCTGACACTGACGGCGGCGGTGCACAAATGCTACGCAGCTAGCGCCATTCGACGGCCAACACTGCGGTTCCTGGTGTGTCCGCTGTGCCGTGCGTGTGATCATTGCTTGTACAGCCCTCTCGCAGTGTCCGGAGCAAGTATGGTGGGTCTGACACACCGGTGTCAATGTGTTCTTTTTTCCATTTCCAGGGGTGTAGTTAATATGAGTTAGGGTACAATTCAAAAGGGAAGGCGGCTCTTATTTCTTATTGCGGTAATTTGAGAGCAAAGACATTTCATTCTCTGAGGCAGATATGATTTTTAATTTAAAAGATTTACCGTACTGTAATGTGGCATTATGCTTTCGTCTGTTAGAACCGAGAGAGGTGGCGAAGTGGTTAGCACACTGGACTGGCATTCAGGAGGACAACGGTTCAAATCCGCGTCCGACCATCCAGATTTAAGTTTCCTCTCATTTCCCTAAATCGCTCCACGCAAACGCGTCGATAGTTTCTTTGAAAGGGCACGGCCGATTTCCTTCCCCGTGTTTGAAACATTCCGAGTTTGTGCTCCGTGTCTAATGCGCGACGTTAAGCCTTAATCTTCCTTCCTTTCCTTCGTTCGTCTGTCACAAGAGAGAAAAGAACTGTAGTCTTCAGCGTACCGCCACCGACGAGGCCATGAGCGGTGGAGCGTACCTCAGATAGGACACACTCTAGTGAGTCAAAACGCTATAACCACCAGCGCAAAAGCGTTTTGGTCCACATCGGGAACGAAACACAGCAGCAGATTTGTGCAGTATACTTTCGACGAGTTCTTTATGGGTTCCGAAGGTAAGTAGAACCAGATACCTACGCACAGGTCACGCAGCTCTCGCAAATTACGTACCGGTGGTTTCTGGGCGCGGAACGGGTGCGGAGTGCCCCAAACGTGTTCCATCAGGTTCAGGTCAGGCATGTTTGGTGGCAAGGACATCAACGTGACTTCACTATTATGCTCTTCAAACCATTGTACGACGATTCTGGCCTTCCACCTTGCTGGAAGATGCCATCGTTGTTGAGGAAGACATCAAGCACAAGGGGTACAGGTGAGCCCTAATCACGCTTACGTAGTCTACAGTTCTCATGGTACCTTCAGTCACCTTCCACAGACCCCATGGAAGCTCCGGTGAATGTCCCCATAGCTTAATACTGCCTCCCACCTCCCCCACTCCCTGTCACCCCCTCCCTCTCCGAACTGCGTCCGTGGCGCGATGCATGTTTCAAGCAGCCGTTCGCCTGGATGACGTTTCCGTTGATCTGCTGTCCAATTTCGATGATCCCGTTCCCAGCGCATTCGCAATTGACGATATTGTTGGGTCAACATGGAAACAAATAGGGGGCGTCTTCGGTGGAGCCTCATGTTCAACAATGTGTGCTGAACGGTGTGGTGCGAAACACCTTTGTCTGCACCAGCATTATACGCTGTCGTCAGATCTGCCACACATCGCCGCCCACCCTGCTTTATAGAGTGGGCAAGGCCCCCTACATCCACGTTATGTGTTGAGGCATGGACGTCCAACATCTTCTAGTGTTCGCGTGGTTTCACCGTCCTTCAACCACTTTCCACAGACACTCTCGACCGTAGCACCCAAACAGCCGACCAACTTCGCCGTTTCCGAGTTGGACGTTTCCAGCAGCAGGTCTGTCATAATCTGGCCACTGTCTAAGCCGCATATGTCCGTTGATTACCCCCATTTGCGGCCAGTATTGTTGCTAGAATGATTTCCCATTCTTCTCTGCTGCGCTTAGATGCACTGTTCTGCAAAACTTATGGATGTAAGTAACTTTTGCATGATGTGTCACTGCCAGGTAACATACACAATCTGATCAAAAGTATCCGGACACCTAGATGAAAATGGCTTACGAGTTCGTGGTGCCCTCCATCGGTAATGCTGGAATACAATATGGTGTTGCTCCACCCTCAACCTTGATGACAGCTTCTCGCAGACATACGTTCAGTCAGGTGCTGAAGGTTTCTTAAGGGAATGGAAACCTATTCTTCACCGAATGTTGCCCTGAGGAGAGGTATCGAAGTCGATCGGTGAGCCCTGGCACGAAGTCGGCGTTCCAAAACATCCCAAAGGTGTTCTGTAGGATTCAGGTCAGGACTCTTTGCAGGCCAGTCCATTACAAGGATGTTACTGTCGTGTAACCACTCTGCCACACGCCGTGCCGTGTTGAAAAATGCAATCGCTATCCCCGTATTGCTCTTGAACAGTGGGAAGCAAGAAGGTTCTTAAAACATCAATGCAGGCCTGTGCTACGATAGTGACACGCAAAACAACAAGGGGTGCAAGCCCCCTCCATAAAAAACACGACCACACCATAACACCACCGCCTCCGAATTTTACTGTTGGCACTACACACGCTGGCAGATGACGTTCATCGGGCATTCGCCATACCCGCACCCTGCCATCAGATCGCCACCTTGTGCACCGTGATTCGTCACTCCACACAACGTTTTTCCACTGTTCAATCGTCCAATGTTTACGCTCCTTACACCAAGCGAGGCGTAATTTGGACTTTACCGGAGTGACGTGTGGCTTATGAGCAGCCGCTCGACCATAAAATCAAAGTTTTCTCACTGCCTGATTGTTATAGTACTTGCAGTGGATCCTGATGCAGTTTGGAATTCCTGTGTGATGGCCTGGAAAGATGTCTTCCTATTACACATTACGACGCTCTTCAACTGTCGGCGATCTCAGTCAGTCAACAGACGAGGTCGGCCTGTACGCTTTTGTGCTGTACGTGTCTCTTCACATTTCCACTTCACTATCACATCGGAAACAGTGGACCTAGGGATCTTTAGAAGTGTGGCCGTATGACATAAGTGACACACAATCACCTGACCGCGTTCGAAATCTATTTCCGCGGAGTGCCCTATTCTCCTCTGTCTAATGACTAGTGAGGTCGCTGATATGGAGTACCTGGCAGTAGGTGGCAGCACAATGTACCTAATATGTAAAACTAATTTTTTTGGGGGTGTCCGGATAGTTTTGATCACATACTGAAGCTCGATGAAACATAACCATACATAAAAAAAAAACTGCCACAGTATAGTTCAGAAGGTAAGTGAAAAAATGCGCAATGAGACAAAGAGAAATAACAATTTTATTGAAAGACAATAATGACACTTAAGACACTGCGATTCATGATGGTCTTCTGGACATTACAAAAGGCGGGGCATAGCTTTTTTAATAGGGAGTGTGACCACCACGGAAATCAATGCATTGCTCTGCAACGTGCTCCAATGCTGGCCACATGGTTGGTAAGGAGTTCTCTTGATCGGACGTTCCATTCCTCCACCAGCGCAGCTGACGACTGCTGGTTGATCATTGTGCAGATGAACGTGCTTCAGTACGTCTCCCCAACACATCCCACACGAGCTCCTTGGGATTTAAATCTGGGGAACGGGCAGACCAGTCGCGTGCGGTCTCCGGCGCATTGCCACGGTTCGCGCGGCTCCCCCCGTCGGAGGTTCGACTCCTCACATTGGTATATGTGTTGTCTTTAGCGTAAGTTAGGTTCAGTAAGATTATGTAGTGCGTAAGCCTAGGGAACGATGACCTCAGCATTCTGACCCCATAGTCTTTACCACAAATTTCCAGGAGCTCCTCCACCTTCGCTGATCGTTGCGGTCGCTCACTGTCAGCCGTAAAAATGAATTCAGAGCAGAATGCGCCCTTGAAGAGACGCACTTGGGGACGGAGCACAGTATCATAACAATTCAAAGATCTGCAGGTCACTACGTCCATGCAGCATTATGCCTCCCAATACCGTAACACCTGGAACACCAGATAGATCATGTTCGACAATGCGAGACGTACTCTCATATGGCGAGAGGTGGGAACACGTAGCACACCCAGGAACACTGTGTATGAATGGAACGCCCAGCCACAAGAGCTCCTTACCAACCTTGTTCAAATGGCTCTGAGCACTATGGGACTTAACATCTGAGGTCATCAGTCCCCTATAACTTAGAACTACTTACACCTAACTAACCTAAGGACATCACACACATCCATGCCCGAGGCGGGATTCGAACCAGCGACGTAGCGGTCGCGCGGTTCCAGACTGTAACGCCTAGAACCGCTCGGCCACTCCGGCCGGCTTACCAACCTTGTGGCGGCACATGAGCACGTGGCAGAGCATGTATAGCAGTCCGTGGTGATCACACAACCTATTAATAACAGTGTCCTGCCTTTTTTAATGTACAGGGGACTATCATAAGTCTCGGTGACTCCAGCGTAATTATTGCATTTGAATAAAAATGTCGTTTTTGTTCGTCTCATTACATATTTCTATCAGTTACCTTCTGTACTGTACTGTATTGTAGCAGTTCTTTCTAAGTGTGGTCCAAGTTCATCGCGCTATATTACCTGGCAGTGACACATCATGCCACTTTCGTCCATTGTACTTTCCTCACCGATCACATGTAGATGAGGATATAAATCGGTGCCCCCTTAAAAACATGCAAGCATTTGCTTAAGTGATTTACCGAAACGATGGAAAACTTATCTATGTGGACGGACTGGAATGTGATCCCCGCTCCTCCCCAGTCGAAGTCTAGTCATAAACGCACCAAATCGCTTATTTTTGTCTAGAGCTTTTCATCTGTATCTTATAGCTTCTAATTTTAGGTTGAACACAGACGTATGAAAGAAGTTCGCAGTTCTAATGACACTAGATAGAGCTATAGGAAATTTTAAAAAATCGTGGGAATCAGAGCTGCACAAGGAGTCCACTGTCACAAATCAATTTCTACCAGCCATATGTGAGTCACTTACTCATTAGGTCACAAATGGAATACCTAGATTATAGTGAAGTTATACGACACGAATCGGCGTTGGCAAGTTTGTGAAAAATAAAGATCCTTTTGTTAAAACAAAATTTATGTGCATGTCGTGTGCATTAAAAATTACAATAGCCAGTTGTCTTCATCTCTGTATAATACTCCTTTAAAGTAAAGAGCAGTTTTCATTCCACAAAATGTCACTAGGAGCTAAATCTAGGGAACAGAGCAGGCGTGAAGTTCTGATGCAATAAATTTTTTGTGCTCTAATATTAGTTGCTTCTGTTTTAGATACTGTGAAAACGATCTAATAATGGTGCATAAGAAGAGTTAGCTATTGTTTACCCTCTTTTAGTCATTCATGATGATATCCTTCGAATGACAGAATACAGTCTCCATCACTTTCCCGACGATGAACCGGATTTCGCCTTTTTCGGTGAGCTGTCCCGTGTCTATGGAATGTACGGTCTGTTTACAGTCATATGACGGCCGCCGAAGTCCTATAGATTGTCTACCAATTTTTCCAATCACGATTTTGAGGGTCTTCCGCGAGCGTTTTTAGTTTGGGGATGACAAACGTGACACCAATAGCGTATTCATCTTCTTCATTTATAGTACTTCAGTCAGCATACTATGCACTCACACATATGGCACTCTTACCATCTTTAAAATATCTCGCGCCATGTTAGTAAATAGGATTTATCACGGTACCATGAATTTTATGAACTTCCGGAGCCTGCCAGTTCTGCGTAGCTCGTATTATCGCATTTAAACGTATTCATCCAATAATAAAATGACTTAATTCCGTGCAGAGCCTCCATAAACTTCACTAATTCAATTTGTATCAGCGACAATATCCATGTAATCTGCTCACATGCGCGACTCATTGTACCAGTAACTGTTGAAAGTTCGTGTATCGTGGATTTTGAACGTTATGCTGTTGGCACCACAGCAAATGGCAGGTGTTATCAAGGTTCTTGGTAATATTCCGTCGAAGATGACTGATATTTTGTCTGTTGATATTTTCTCACTTTACGGTTGCCACACCTGGGTCCTTGATTCAAAATCTCTATTCATTTTACGGCCATTATTAACCTTATCAGAAAGCAAAAAAGATTCGAATTAATGTGACCAAGAGAGGACAAGGTTAGCTTGTATTACCGGTTCAGAACAAACACTGAAAACTGCGAACACCACGAAAGGAATGGATTATATTTCACGTTTCCCTTTCTCTTGTTCATGTCTAGTGCCTGACATTACAAATTATTATATATCATTCAGTGAAAACTGATTAACGCTTCAAACAACTGACTGGACGATGGGTCTAATGATCTGAAACATAACTTAAAATTATGTTGTCCAATTTAGATGACGCTGGATATCGAAATAAAACCTTATGAATAACTAATCATCTCAATTTATTTTGCCGTTTTAAAGTTCGATGTATTAGTTGAAGGGGGCTTCTTCCCCCTATACACAATGCCATGATGGCATGTGCCCTTTCTCAGTGGTTAACTTTACCTCTGCAACGAACAAGTGCGCATAACACGCAGTTAGAATTTGTGATTCTGTTTTGAAGTTTCACAAAAACTCCATAGTTGACTTCCGCGATGTATTTCAAGTAATACTAAAACTCGAGGAACAATTACAGAAAAGGCTTGACCCTTGTCAGTCATCACTACTACTACTGAGATTCATTTTGTCTAGCGAAAAGAAAGTGGTCGGTAGATTTTTGTGAGGCTACATTCCGTTTGTGGTACCTAAGAAATCGAGTTCTTTCCTAATACAAAATAGAGTCCTAATCTTTATAAGTTCAGATGCTTTAAATTCAACAAGTTTCCTCTTGATATTTGTATTATGAGGCTGAGATACGGATATTCAAAATGTTATATGCAATCCACAAATTTTCTCGGAGAGAGTGACCATTTTAGGTTACGCCTAACCGTGCGTGTTATGCAAATCAATCGAAACACGCAAATATCAGTACACAATGGCGTTATTAATGTTCCAACTGTTTTCGGTAATTGTGTGTCCCTCGCCAAGTGGACTCAGCTAAAATTGACGAGCGTTGATGTCGATTTTTTGTGTGCACCATTTTGTTACAGGCTGCCCACAAAAACATACACTCAAGCAGTGATGGATTTGTAAAAAATGAGGTTCCGGTCCTGTGACCATCCACGGGGTGGTTTTGAAATTTAGATTTCTTAAAACGTTATTTCAATGTTTCTTGAGAATTTTAAAAGTATGAATACAATATTTGTTTCACATCGCTTCAATAGCAGGAAAAGTTCTATCGTATCGTATCTCAGAATCTGCGGTTCCGATTTCTATTTTCGTCAGACGTACCGCGGCGTACCAATGCATAACGTCACAAATTAAGCACTGCACTCAAGTATCAACATGTATGTAAGGTTTGTTTTAAACCCTCTTGATAATGAGATATCCCGGAACGCACGGCGGAAACATAAACAGCGTGGATTGTTACAGGTATTTCAATAGCTAAACGAAATCACGTCGAACGACTTAGAACTTGTGTTGTAATTAGAGCGTTACCAGTAAGTACTGACTTAATTTCTGCTGTTTCCTCGGGATATGAACACCAGTCGTAGATTGCTTCTAAATGTAACTATTTGCACAGAATTTTATTTTGTGCTTGTGATCCAAACAAACTATTTACGTTCCAGTGATAGTGAATATTTATCATTCTCCGGAAAACACGTAAAAATGCAGTTATCTTTTCTGTTATCGTTATTTCACGTTCTTTTAGCTGCAGTTCTTAGCTTACGACACTTTATCTAGCTGGATCTGTGGCTAATTCCTTTTCGTTGGTACTTCTATGTTTTGAGCGAGTCTCCAATGTTCGGACGTTCTGTAGAGTAGCAGATCCAGAATTATTATACTTTCGGTAACGGTACGCTGCTTTTAAATTTGTGTTAACAGCCATAAGCGTGAAGTGCGTTATCAGGCAAAGCTTGTAATTTTGCTGTTGCTAGTATCTGGAGAAACTATGAGCGTTGTGACTTTATCGGCGCTTTCTTTATTGAGTTGTTTTAGGGCAGGGCTGCTGGTTTTAGGTGTGTTTTTACCGGGTCCGTTTTGTTAGCTTACCTGCCACGAGACTACCTTGGCGGCGGCAGAGCGCGCACTGGCCGCCAGCTGGCGGTTTACGCGCCACGGGTCGATACGAAGCCACGACCAATGCGCCACCCACACCACCTGCGCGAAATCTGATTTTCTCTCTGCGCTTACGGCTAAAACTTCACCAGCTAGTATTCACATTTGTTGCTTTCTGCCTCTCTATTTTTGTCACCAGCCCATCGACTGGTTTGGTGCCTTCCTCTGGTTTTCATCTCTATATTTATATCTGCATTTATACCGGACAAGTCGCGTAATACTTTTAACACTCACTTTATTTCGTTAACGGTTCCACGTATCGACACGGTATTTTCAGCAAATGATAGCGCGGAGAGGGGAATGAAATTTTGTTTAAAGAAGAGTGGAAATAGAAAATGTCCTGCCAGCTTCCCAGTAAACGCGTTTTTAGTGTTGCTGTGTTCTCGTACTCTGTTTCATTTTCCTAGACTTGATCCAGGTGCCAAACCGTGGAAAAAGTCTTTCAAATCTGCGTTAACAGATGGCACGTAGTCTCTGTGCTTACCTCTGGGGCTCCATAATTAAAAAAAAAGAGTAGTTGTTTTTATTGACTACAGCAACCGAAGTGTCGCGGTACGCTGGTGTGCCACTACAAAGTGAAGGGTGTGGCGCGAACATTTCCATAATTTTTTTTTTGTCATCGGTATACTGACTGGTTTGATGCGACCCGCCACGAATTCCTTTCCTGTGCTAACCTCTTCATCTCAGAGTAGCACTTGCAACCTACGTCCTCAATTATTTGCTTGACGTATTCCAATCTCTGTCTTCCTCTACAGTTTTTGCCCTCTACAGCTCCCTCTAGTACCATGGAAGTCATTCCCTCATGTCTTAGCAGATGTCCTATCATCCTGTCCCTTCTCCTTATCAGTGTTTTCCACATATTCCTTTCCACTCCGATTCTGCGTAGAACCTCCTCATTCCTTACCTTATCAGTCCACCTAATTTTCAACATTCGTCTATAGCACCACATTTCAAATGCTTCGATTCTCTTCTGTTCCGGTTTTCCCACAGTCCATGTTTCACTACCATACAATGCTGTACTCCAGACGTACATCCTCAGAAATTTCTTCCTCAAATTAAGGCCGGTATTTGATATTAGTAGACTTCTCTTAGCCAGACATGCCTTTTTTGCCATATTATTGTAAGAAATTAAAGGATTTCGATTTTAGACATACTGCGAATTTTTATGTTTTGAAAGAAATTAAATGTAATTTATTTTCTTCGATTTTAAGTAAGGACGTGTTTGTTTATTCTTTAATTATGTAATACTGCTGATAATTGCTGTATTTTAATAAAATTGAATGTAATTTATTTATTCAGTATTATGGTTATAGTTTGCTTATCTTAATTGTATTCTCGCTTGTACCCCTCCACCTGTTATTCCGCTAGGCTGAAAGTAGCGTGCTTTGTAACATGTAACACCGCATCTATTTTGTATGGCAAGCTGTACGTGATGTTCCCTGAAATTCGGAGATTTTCAATAAAATCACTCTCTTAATAGTTTTACTGCCTTGTTTTCATATTTGTTCCAGTTTATAGCCGCTTCTTAAGCTCTATTGCTCTTTTCGTTCGCCACTAAAGGACCTGCACGTTGTCAAACAAAAATATAGTATTTCAGTTCAACAATGTTTTGATGTATCAGCCTGGACATTTCCTTGTTTGAGTATTTCAGTTTAGTTTTATCACAGCTGTGCACTGCGGTAGTGTGAATGCTGTAGTTGCTACACCATTGTTTTCTAGTAAAGTTTTATTGAACCGATTTTTATTCTTTTTAGGTATGGATAAGTTCATTGCACGGAGTCGTTCGTCATCGAGTGCAAGTAGTGAAACCATCGACCCCGAAAACAAGAAAAAGAAACTAAAAGGCAATACAGCGATAATTATTTATCTTACGGTTGTTTTTTGTGTGTTGACAAATCATACCCAATCCTCGAGTGTGATGTGTGTGGCGAAAAAGTCAGTAATGCTGCTATGGTTCTGAGTAAATTGAAACGACGTTTGTCAACAAAACATTGTTCTCTGTTAAGTAAAGATGTGAATTACTTTCGTCCGTTGTTGGTACAAACTCAGCTGCATTTTGTGTGTGATTAGCGATTGCTGCACATCTGAAGTGATGCCCTAAACGTTGATCCGTATGCTGTTGTCATTCAGGCTCTGGATGATGAGCATGTTCACCTTTCCGTAGCTACTGGCACTAACACTTTTTTTTTCCACGCGGTAATTCGATTGACATCCCTAGTTGTCTTAATCTTATGTGTGATTTAAGCAAACTTAGCGCTGGATCTCACGCGTTACTCAAACTAAAGCCTCTGCTCTCGTTAGTTAAATTATCCGCCACTCTAATCGGTTCCGTTAATTGTTCCTATTTCATTTCATGCTCATAGATGAGGCAGTGTTAAGAGGCAGTTGATTTAGTTGGCTACTTGTGTTCGGCGTAATGTTAGTACTATTTACACCTTAGTTGAACAGTTTTTATAGTCTGTCCAACGTATGACATGCCAGATTCGCACGGTATGCAGTATGCTACATATGTGGTTTTCAAAGCCCTAGATTGTCTTTCATGCAAAACAGTAGATCTTTCAATTTCTTTGAAAGGATTCTCCTGAGCCTCCTCTAAAAGTCGTGAACATGTGGAAGGTATGTGATTTTGTCTTCTTGTTCAATGGTATTGGTTCCCTCTACAGGTGGCAATAACTTATGTTGAAGGGCATCCTCAGTTTGTTGTTCTGATTATTCATTATTTTAAAATTTCTCTTGAGTGTCTCATTTCTTTGGCAGATGATTTAATTAAGGTCAGAGTTTTAGTTTAAGTAAAGTGATGGATCTGGCACTCCAATTGCAGTTTGCTTAAAATATGTCATGAATTGTATTAAATATCTCTCTCTCTCTCTCTCTCTCTCTCACTCACTCACTCACTCACTCACTCACTCACTCTCACTCTCTCCCCTGTCATTAATAAGTGACTATAAGAGTTATTTTGGTGAAGGGTATTGTCTTACAACATTTTTCTTACGTATAACATTGTTTATGGCTAGGCATAGCCTTTTGGTTGGCCTTAAATTACTGTAATACTGTTTCATTATCTGATGGTGCCGTGAAAAAACTGTTAAGGTGGCATGCAATGTGTCCCATTCACAGTTCTGATGTAGTCCAAACAGCAAGCAACACGAGAGCGAAACAACTATTTAAGTTGCTAAATTATTGTGTAAAGAAAATTATAGCTTGACTCCAAACCCAAAAACTTGTAAACTATCAAATGTATTTGTTATGCAATGAACTGCACATGCTTCATGCACCACTGCTGCTCCGTTCACATGATGGAAGTCGGTATTACTCTGGCCTATAGCCTCCACCTGTGCTCTATACAAATATAGTGTTTTTAGATTAAGCATTCATTAGTATTAATTTTTCATTTTCTGCTAATGAACCACAGACATTACCAAGGTGGGGGTGGCTTGTGTGCCTTAGTGGTACAGGTAACCATACCATAAGTCCATCTGCAGCAGAGGGGTATCTGTGGAGAGGCCAGACAAACATGTGGTTCCTGAAGAGGAGCAACAACATTTCAGTAGTTGCAGGGACCAGATGACTGACTGACCTGGCCTTTTAACATCAGCCAACATGGCCTTGCTGCATACTGCAGATGGCCGAAAGGAAGACAAAACTACAGCTGTTACTTTGCCCAAGGACATGTGTATTGTGTATCGAACTGGGGACCTAGAGATGATGGAGAGGCAGAGGCTTCGTCCCACAGTAGCCCTCAGTGGTTCACAACCCCACAACAGGCCACAGCAGTCCACCCATCCCACCCTGAACCCAGGGTTATTGTGCAGTTCAGAACCAGTGGACCCCCTCCCCGGGAATGTCTCATACCACATGAGTGTAACCCCAAATGTTTGTGTGGTAGAGTAATTATGGTGTACACATATGTGGAGACAGTGTTTGCACAGCAATCAGCGAGATAGTGCAACTGAGGCGGAACAAGGGAAACCAGCCTGCATTCGCTGAGGCAGATTGAAAACTGCCTTAAATCCATCCACAGGCTGGCCAGCACACTGGACCTTGACACTAATCTGCTGGGCGGATTTGTGCTGGGGGCGGGCCCCAAGGACATGTAGTTCTACTGTATGGTTATATGATGATGGCATCCTCTTGGATAAGATATTACAGAGGTAAAATAGTCGCCCATTTGGGTCTCCAGGTGAGGACTACTCAGGAAAAACAAAACTGGCTTTCTACAGATCAGAACATGTAATATTAGATCTCCTATATTTAATCTCATGGTCAAGAGCAAATATTTGTGTGTGTATTATGCCTGACTACCTGTTTGTTTTTCTGTCTCTCTTGCACTGTAGTCACCTTTTTGAGGTTATACTGCAAATGGAAAGCTGGACAAAATAAATCTTGGGATTTTTTTACATGCTAAGGTCTGAAATAGTATTTTTGTCTGTCTGCTTATAGGTACTGCTTGACTTTTAAATCCAAATATGCTACAAAGAGATTATGACAGTATGGCTTCACAAAGAGTTCTGATACAGTCAGAGGCGCTACTTTTTCTGTGGATTACATTATTTACATAAGGTTATCACTCATAAATTTATTTTACCTATACTGACTATTATCAACTTTTAAATTATCGATAAAGCTTTATATTCTATTTTGTTGTGAATGTTGAGTGAGTCTCTGAAGAAATGAATATATTTATGGAATTTACTACAGTTGTTAAATACAGGAGAAACATTTGAAGAAAAATTAACTGATTTACTACATAGTCTGTCATTGAGAATTCTTTCCCCTTGCTTTTTGCGATGTACAAAAATTTCCAGCTTCTCTTTTAAACCCATTGTATGTAGTTTCTGGAAGTAATGGAGTATCTTAAGATGATCTTCCATGTTTTTGAATGGGTGTCTGATGCTTTTTTTAATGTGTGTTGCTATAGCTGATTTTGTGAATTGATGTGTGTAACAGTTAGTGTGTTCAGTGTATCTAGTATGAAAGTTGCTGCCAATCTGAATACGTAGTAGCTTGAGCAAGTTTTACATGTGATTTTGTATAATCCTGAATCTGAGAATTTTTTTTTTTATTGTTTAAGGTGTGCATTAATTTCTGTTGTAGTTTGTTGAGAAAGCTACTATCTCTTTATGTGACCTAAGTAGGTTTACTACTTTTTGACAGACATTGACTACATAAGGTACACTGGCCACACATTTGATTGTATTATTGATTTCCTCTAAATAACCAGGTATTTCTTTCTATTTTGCTATTTGTGTTCTACATTGTGTTTATCAATGAGCTGGGTAAACCACTAACCACTGCAATTTGCTTGATGATGTCTAATTCCTTCTCCCTGTCCTCTTTGTTCGATGGAATTTTGTTTGCTCTGTATACCATCATTTGCAATGCAGCTTTATATGTATATCTGGCTGACATGATGCGGCAGGAACTGTGGTGCTGGAAGTTGTCCTCCCCCCCCCCCCCCCTTTTGAAATTGTGCCTGTTGTGATTTTCTATGCACAAATCTAGGAATCTAATGATATTATTTTTCTGATATTCAGCTGTTAAAATTTATTTTCTTGAAAACATTATTAAACAAATTTATGATGTTATTGGCATCACTGGCATCATATTTGACTAAAATTAACATGTCATTTACATATCTTTTGCAATAAACTGTGTTTTTAGGCAGGGTTCCTGAAGATTTCTGTTCTAAGTGGTTTATGAAAATGTCTAGTCAAGTTTGGTGGCAAGATGTTCAGGTCTTCTGGTCAGGTGAGTATAGGGTTACAAATACAAAATAAAATAGCGGTAATGCAGGAGTAGGTCTTACAGTGGACTAGAAGATAGGAATGCAGATAAGCTACGAGTACCGTGAGCAGCACAGTTTGAGAGTTTCAAAGGGAGCATTAGACAACAATTGGCTGACACAGGGGAAAGTGCTACAGTAAAGGATGGATGGGTAGCTTTGAGAGATGAAATAGAGAAGGCAGCAGAGGATCAAATAGGTAAAGACAAGGCTTGGTACAAATCCTAGGATAGCACAGGAGAGACTGAATTACATTCATGAATGGAGGAAATGCAAAAATGCAGCAAATGAAGCAGGAAAAATGGAATTCAAATGACACTGACAGGTGGTGCAAAATCACTAAGCAGGAGAAGCAGAGGGCAAATGCAAGACTGTAGAGGCATGTATAAGTAGGAAAAAGATATATATCACTGATGATAACATTAAAGACACCTTTGGAGAAAAGAGAAGCAGCTGTATTAATATGTAGAGCTGACAAGGAACCCCCTGAGTGTGTGTCACTAATTTAATCATTAGTAAGGCTCATTTGAAAGCATTGTGTTAAAGGTTATGACAGGCAAAGTATTAGCTGCTAATTACTCACTATATGCATCAGGATGATGACAGAAAATGAGTGTCTGGGAGCTGCAGAGATCAACCCTCTACGAGATGTATGTACTCACTTCACAAAATGGACATCATTGACATTCAAGAAATGTTCAAAACAAACCATTAAATTTCACCACACACCCCAAATGAAAAATTGCACACTACAGTAATCACAAATGTTTACATCATCAAGATCGAAGGTGAACTCCGTGGGAGTTACAAGCTGTGCAGAATATTCAGCTAGGTACCCACTCTTAAAAAAATGTGTATAGAATCATATTGGTATAACGGAGTTATGAGAACTGATGGAATGTGATGGCATGCAACCAAATGCAAAACAGTCTGTCATGGAGCTTATCATGAAACTGGCTAACCATTAAAGTGTAGCTGCAGATAGTATGATAATATGTTTTATTGGCAAGGAAATAACAAACATCCTGAGGATGAATTTGTCCAGTGGTTCCATGAGGCATGAATTGCAATGTCATACACTTTTCAGTAGGGTAGTTTGCTTTAAAGGAGTATGATTTTTACACGCAGAGCAGGAATCAAGCAAAAGCAACTTATTATGACCAGCTATTGGCCAGAAGCAGTGCTCATACCAAGGTTGTAGTTCTCTTATGCCCATTTTCCCACTCTGGCATGCTGAGACATAAATATTCCCTATTGCCCTTGCAAGATTACGCAACAAGAAAGAACTTAGGGGCAGAGCACCTTCAACTTCTCGCTGCACAATAAATAACTTTCCAGGGGAAACCAGCCTGCATTCGCTGAGGCAGATTGAAAACTGCCTTAAATCCATCCACAGGCTGGCCAGCACACTGGACCTTGACACTAATCTGCTGGGCGGATTTGTGCTGGGGGCGGGCCCCAAGGACATGTAGTTCTACTGTATGGTTATATGATGATGGCATCCTCTTGGATAAGATATTACAGAGGTAAAATAGTCGCCCATTTGGGTCTCCAGGTGAGGACTACTCAGGAAAAACAAAACTGGCTTTCTACAGATCAGAACATGTAATATTAGATCTCCTATATTTAATCTCATGGTCAAGAGCAAATATTTGTGTGTGTATTATGCCTGACTACCTGTTTGTTTTTCTGTCTCTCTTGCACTGTAGTCACCTTTTTGAGGTTATACTGCAAATGGAAAGCTGGACAAAATAAATCTTGGGATTTTTTTACATGCTAAGGTCTGAAATAGTATTTTTGTCTGTCTGCTTATAGGTACTGCTTGACTTTTAAATCCAAATATGCTACAAAGAGATTATGACAGTATGGCTTCACAAAGAGTTCTGATACAGTCAGAGGCGCTACTTTTTCTGTGGATTACATTATTTACATAAGGTTATCACTCATAAATTTATTTTACCTATACTGACTATTATCAACTTTTAAATTATCGATAAAGCTTTATATTCTATTTTGTTGTGAATGTTGAGTGAGTCTCTGAAGAAATGAATATATTTATGGAATTTACTACAGTTGTTAAATACAGGAGAAACATTTGAAGAAAAATTAACTGATTTACTACATAGTCTGTCATTGAGAATTCTTTCCCCTTGCTTTTTGCGATGTACAAAAATTTCCAGCTTCTCTTTTAAACCCATTGTATGTAGTTTCTGGAAGTAATGGAGTATCTTAAGATGATCTTCCATGTTTTTGAATGGGTGTCTGATGCTTTTTTTAATGTGTGTTGCTATAGCTGATTTTGTGAATTGATGTGTGTAACAGTTAGTGTGTTCAGTGTATCTAGTATGAAAGTTGCTGCCAATCTGAATACGTAGTAGCTTGAGCAAGTTTTACATGTGATTTTGTATAATCCTGAATCTGAGAATTTTTTTTTTTATTGTTTAAGGTGTGCATTAATTTCTGTTGTAGTTTGTTGAGAAAGCTACTATCTCTTTATGTGACCTAAGTAGGTTTACTACTTTTTGACAGACATTGACTACATAAGGTACACTGGCCACACATTTGATTGTATTATTGATTTCCTCTAAATAACCAGGTATTTCTTTCTATTTTGCTATTTGTGTTCTACATTGTGTTTATCAATGAGCTGGGTAAACCACTAACCACTGCAATTTGCTTGATGATGTCTAATTCCTTCTCCCTGTCCTCTTTGTTCGATGGAATTTTGTTTGCTCTGTATACCATCATTTGCAATGCAGCTTTATATGTATATCTGGCTGACATGATGCGGCAGGAACTGTGGTGCTGGAAGTTGTCCTCCCCCCCCCCCCCCTTTTGAAATTGTGCCTGTTGTGATTTTCTATGCACAAATCTAGGAATCTAATGATATTATTTTTCTGATATTCAGCTGTTAAAATTTATTTTCTTGAAAACATTATTAAACAAATTTATGATGTTATTGGCATCACTGGCATCATATTTGACTAAAATTAACATGTCATTTACATATCTTTTGCAATAAACTGTGTTTTTAGGCAGGGTTCCTGAAGATTTCTGTTCTAAGTGGTTTATGAAAATGTCTAGTCAAGTTTGGTGGCAAGATGTTCAGGTCTTCTGGTCAGGTGAGTATAGGGTTACAAATACAAAATAAAATAGCGGTAATGCAGGAGTAGGTCTTACAGTGGACTAGAAGATAGGAATGCAGATAAGCTACGAGTACCGTGAGCAGCACAGTTTGAGAGTTTCAAAGGGAGCATTAGACAACAATTGGCTGACACAGGGGAAAGTGCTACAGTAAAGGATGGATGGGTAGCTTTGAGAGATGAAATAGAGAAGGCAGCAGAGGATCAAATAGGTAAAGACAAGGCTTGGTACAAATCCTAGGATAGCACAGGAGAGACTGAATTACATTCATGAATGGAGGAAATGCAAAAATGCAGCAAATGAAGCAGGAAAAATGGAATTCAAATGACACTGACAGGTGGTGCAAAATCACTAAGCAGGAGAAGCAGAGGGCAAATGCAAGACTGTAGAGGCATGTATAAGTAGGAAAAAGATATATATCACTGATGATAACATTAAAGACACCTTTGGAGAAAAGAGAAGCAGCTGTATTAATATGTAGAGCTGACAAGGAACCCCCTGAGTGTGTGTCACTAATTTAATCATTAGTAAGGCTCATTTGAAAGCATTGTGTTAAAGGTTATGACAGGCAAAGTATTAGCTGCTAATTACTCACTATATGCATCAGGATGATGACAGAAAATGAGTGTCTGGGAGCTGCAGAGATCAACCCTCTACGAGATGTATGTACTCACTTCACAAAATGGACATCATTGACATTCAAGAAATGTTCAAAACAAACCATTAAATTTCACCACACACCCCAAATGAAAAATTGCACACTACAGTAATCACAAATGTTTACATCATCAAGATCGAAGGTGAACTCCGTGGGAGTTACAAGCTGTGCAGAATATTCAGCTAGGTACCCACTCTTAAAAAAATGTGTATAGAATCATATTGGTATAACGGAGTTATGAGAACTGATGGAATGTGATGGCATGCAACCAAATGCAAAACAGTCTGTCATGGAGCTTATCATGAAACTGGCTAACCATTAAAGTGTAGCTGCAGATAGTATGATAATATGTTTTATTGGCAAGGAAATAACAAACATCCTGAGGATGAATTTGTCCAGTGGTTCCATGAGGCATGAATTGCAATGTCATACACTTTTCAGTAGGGTAGTTTGCTTTAAAGGAGTATGATTTTTACACGCAGAGCAGGAATCAAGCAAAAGCAACTTATTATGACCAGCTATTGGCCAGAAGCAGTGCTCATACCAAGGTTGTAGTTCTCTTATGCCCATTTTCCCACTCTGGCATGCTGAGACATAAATATTCCCTATTGCCCTTGCAAGATTACGCAACAAGAAAGAACTTAGGGGCAGAGCACCTTCAACTTCTCGCTGCACAATAAATAACTTTCCAGTCAATTTTCCATCCAGAGTAACAGTCAATATAATTGTATATGTATGCATTAAGGCATTGATGTTAGTTGATCTTGATACAACTATCTTCATACCTCTAATTTCCAAGGTTCCTTTCATATGCATTTCCTCTCCAAATCCTGACTGGTCGGAGTCAAAAACAAATTCCTTGCTAAATGGTGAGACAAGTTTGTTCATCTCATCAACAAATTTTCAGGCCAGTTCTGCAGTTTGCAGTGCATCATCAAGTACATGCTTTGTTTCAAATTTCATTATTTTACATCTTCTGCTTCTGCAGCACTGTTTGAAGTTATGCAACCATCCACTGCTTACCTTGAAATTACTGCAATCTAAGTTGCGCACAGTTTGATGTGCATGCACGTAGTAGATCACTATTATGCACATCCTGTTCATTGTATCAAAAATCTTTGAAACACACAAACACCAGTTTTTGGAACAAGTGTGCCTTGTCCTCCCTTGAATTTCCATAGTCTTTCTTGTGCACTATACAGTCATATTGCTGTGGACTTTTACTACATGACTCGACAACTGTTCCAATATAACTTCTACTTGTTAAGCACATATCATCCTCATTGTACTCCTCATGTGCATTGTCCGAACAGTCTAGCATATCTGACACAACAAATTCCACTGACTCATCTTGCAGAAACTCTAATATTTTATCTTCCACTTCTTTCACACTCTGTGAAATTCTTTGGGTTCCTTTCTGACAAAATGTGAACTTTGGCAACTGTTGTTGTACGTGTAACATAATGTTTGCTTTGTTTATTGTTGCCATTGCACTGCTTTGTATCAACACCACTAGCACTGTTGTGAGTTACTTGTCAACTAAGCAGTTCAGCTTCATCCCATAACCTCATACTGTGCTCACCATTGGATATCTCCAGTCCCACCCCATTGATATTAGCAGCCAATATTGTGGTTGGGTGGTAGACAATATATGCGGTGCCAAATGCCATAAACATCATTGGCCTTTTGTGACATCGCACTCAAGAGGTTCTCTGTCAGATGGGAAACCAGTATTGAGCAAAGAAGAGAAAGCCGACAGGTGGAAGGAATATATAGAGGGGCTAGATAAGGAAAGAGATATGATACTGTGAAAAGAATTTCACAGAGCACTGAAGATCTTAGTTAAAAACAGGTAGATGACATTCCCTCCGAACTGCTGATATCCTTGGGAGAGCCAGCCATAACTAACCTATTCCACTCGGCCTGCAAGATATATGAGACGGTGAAATATTTTTGACTTCTATAAGAATGTACGAGGCATGTTTTTCAAGTAAGTACCATCCTGAAATTAAAAAAGACGTGCTAAGATATCTCAATAATTTTATTTTTACATGAAAGCCTGTACATTAAGCTACGCACTGACGCCATTACAGTCTGATTCTTCCTTGTTTATGATGTGTACTGAGTGTTTAAGATGCATCTGATAATTGTGAGCCCCGCCGACTGTGAAGTACGGGCTGTTATAAGACTTCTTCGTGCTAAAAGCCTAAAAGTGATCGATATTCATCATGAGATCTGTGCAGTTGACGGAGAAAACATTATGAGTGATGGAATGGTAAGAAAGTGGGTGAGAGAATTTAATGGTGGCCGCACAAATGTGCATGATGAACAATGGAGTGGGCGTCCTTCGGTCGTTTATGAAAGTTTGGTGCAGGAAGTGGACAATAAGGTGAGAGAAAACAGATACTTTACAATTTCCTCCTTGCTGGATGACTTTCCTGAGTTTCTCATAGTGTTTTGTATGGCATTGAGACCGAGCACTTGAATTACTGAAAATTGTGCGCACGTTGGGTACCAAAAATGTTGACGGATGTGCACAAAACCAAATGTTTGGACAGTAAATTGACTTTCCTTGAGCAGTACCACAATGACAGTGATGATTTCTTAAGCCAAATTGTTACGGCCGATGAAACATGGGTGGCCTACATCACACCAGAATCAAAGCAACAGTCCATGGAAGTTGGGCAAGGGCATCATTTTGCTGCAAGACAATGCCCTTCCACATGAAGCGAATCAGACCAAAGGTCTAATCACATCTTTTTGATGAGAAACTCTAGATCATCCTCCATACAGCCCCGATCTTGGGCCCAGTGACTACCATCTCTTCCTGCACTTGAAGAAACACCTGGGTGATCAGCATCTTCAAGACCATCACAAAGTCAAAACAATGGTGATGCAGTGGTCAACAAGTCAGGCAGCAGATTTCTATGAGGGTATTCAAAAACTGGTAAAATGTTATGACAAGTGCCTCAATATTGACGGAAATTATGTAGAAAAGTAGCTTAAGGTACAGGCTTTCATGTAAAAATAAAATTATTGAGATATCTTAGCACGTCTTTTTTTAAAATTTCAAAATGGTACTTACTTAAAAAACATGCCTCATAGTAATTCTGATTCCTAAGAAAACAGGTGCTGACAGGTATTCCAAAGAAAGAAGATGGTGACATGTATGAATATTACTGAACTATGAGTTAAATAAGTTACAGTTACAAAATATTGATGCAGATTATTTACAGAAGAATAGAAGAACTAATGGAAGCCGACCTTGGGTGAAGAAGATTTGTTAAGGCAAGGTAAACCTACACAAAGAGCAATTGTAGATAAGGAAAAAGCTTTTTTTTATATTTACTTGAACACACTCTTTAAATTCCTGAAGGTAGAAAGGCTAAAATTCAGAGAGCAAAAGGTTATTTACAACTTGTACAGAAACCAAACAGCAGTTGTAAGGATTGAAGCACATGAAAGGTTGAGAAGGGAGTGAGACAAGATTGTTGTCTATCCCTAATTATTATTGAATCTGTACATTGAGCAAGCTCTGATGAAAAGCAAAGATAAATTTGGAATGGAAATTTAAGTTCAGGGAGCAGAAATAAAAACTTTGAGATATCCTGATGATACTGTAATACTACCAGAGACAGCAAAGGACTCTCAAGAATAGATGAAAGAATGGGCAGTGTCTTGAAAGGAGGATATAAGCTGAACTTGAACAAAAGCAAAACACGGGTAATGGAAAGTAGGAAATGAAACACTAAAAGTAGTGCATGAGTTTTGCTATTAGCGAAGTCACATAACTTATGATGAACAAAGTATAGAGGATATGAAATGCAGAATGGCAATGGCAAGTTTCTCAAGAGGAGAAATTTGTTAATATCAAAAATAAATTTAAGTGCTAAGAAGTCTTTTCTGAAGGCATTTGTCTGGAGTGAACTTTGTACAGAAGTGAAATGTAGACAATAACCAATTTATACACAAAGAGAATGGAAGCTTTTGAAATGTAGTGCTACAGAAGAATGCTGAAGATTAGATAGGTAAATCATGTAACTAATGAGGTACTGAATACAAATGTGGAGAAAAAATTTGTGACAATATTTTGCATTGTTTAATTGGTGAATGGATAGGATTATAAATTTTCAGATGATTCAGACTCTGTAGTTGCTTTCTAATCATAAGCCTATATGCCCTAAATACAACATTCCTGTTTCCTGTTAAAACTGACTGTGAGGAATAAAATGAAACCGCACATAGCATCTGTTTGAAGTTATGCATAATGAGAAAGAATACATGCAGGACAAAATATTTATCTAACGGTGCATTGATATTGTGGTTAAAAATTGAGTGTGACAATTTCACAGCACATCTCAGCATTTTTTTTTATTGCAGTCAGTTTTAACAAAAAACCTGTACAGCGTTGTTTAAAGAAGTATATGAAGAACCAAAGAAACTGGTACACCTACCCAATATTGTGTAGAGCCCCCGCGAGCACACAGATGTGCTGCAACATGGCATGGCATGGACTCAAACTAATGTCTGAGGTAGGGCTCGAGGGAACTGACACCATGAATCCTGCAGGGTTGTTCCTGCAGGGCTGTTCATAAATCCCTAAGAGAACAAGGGGTGGAGATGTCTTCTGAACAGCACATTCCAAGGCATCCCAGATATGCTCAATAATATTCATGTCTGTTGAGTTGGTGACCAGTGGAAGTGTTTAAACTCAGAAGAGTGTTCCTGGAGCCACTCTGTAGCAATTCTGGACTTGTGGGGTGTCGCATTGTCCTGCTGGAATTGCTCAAGTCTGTTGGAATGCACAATGGACTTGAATGGATGCAGGTGATCAGACAGGATGCTTCCGTACATGTCACCTGTCAGAGCCATATCTAGACATATCAGGGGTCCCATTTCACTCCAACGGCACACGCCGCACACCATTACAGAGCCTCCATCAGCTTGAACAGTCCACTGCTGACATGCAGGGTCCATGGATTCATGAGGTTATCTTCACATCCATACACATCCATCCACTCGATACAATCTGAAACGAGACTCATCCAATCAGGCAACATGTTTCCAGTGATCAACAGTCCAACGTCGGTGTTGATAGGCCGAGGCAAGGCGTAAAGCATGTTGTTCAGTCATTAAGGGTATACGAGTGGGCCTTCAGCTCCAAAAGCCCATATCGATGATGTTCTGTTGAATGGTTTGCATGCTGACACTTGTTGATGGCCCAGCATTGAAACCTGCAGCAATTTGAAGAAGGGTTGCGCTTCTGTCACAATGAACGATTCTTGTCAGTTGTCGTTGGTCCTGTTCTTGCAGGATCTTTTTCCGGCCGCAGCAATGTCAGGGATTTGATGTTTTACCGGAATCCTGATAGTCACGGTACACTCGTGAAAGGATTGTACGGGAAAATTCCCACTTCATCGCTACCTCGGAGATGCTGCATCCCATCATTTCTATGCCAACTGTAACACCACATTCAAACTCACTTAAATCTTGATAACTTGCCATTGAAGCAGTAGTAACTAATCTAACGACTGTGTCAGGCACTTGTCGTCTTATATAGGTGTTGCTGACTGCAGCGCCGTATTCTGCCTGTTTACATGTCTCTGTATTTGAATTCACATGCCTATACCAGTTGTTTTGACACTTCAGTGTATTAAAAATATTTAGCCTATGTCTGCCCAAACATTATCAGCGCACTGTGAAAAAGTTTGAATATGATCAGATTTTTGGCAGAAATTTTTCTCTCGCCCACCTGTACATTTATAATAAAGCACTGTAAAAAATTTGAAATAAGTCAGTCAAGAACTTTTCGATGTTTCTGCGAACACCTTTCCCATTTATACATTACAAATATGTAGCATAAGTCTACCCAAACATTTGTTAGAGTATTGTGTAAAAATCTGAAGTAAAAAAATATGTAGCCTGTGTTCACCTGGACTTCTATTAGAGTATTGTGTAAAAATCAAAACTGAATTCATCAAGAACTTTTTCAGATTTTGGTAATAATATGATTTGTCTTTATATAGTGGTATAGTTAATCTATTTGCATGTTTGTGCAGTGGTGAAATGGTAACCATAGTTTACAAATTTTTTGAGAAAGCACATTTTTAAACACAGTTTTGAAGCTGTTGTCTATACTTTTATTGACCTTAATTCCCACAAAGGCTGATCAGTGAGTATTTCATAAGGTTACAGTCTTGCAATCAGACATCTTGCCACTATATTTTGGCTAACAACCATTTAGCCATCATCAGATTAATTTTCACTCATACTTGAAGATGGCTGAATGGTTTTCAGCCAAAATATTGTGGCAAGGTGTCGACATCATCCAGCTGCAAGCCCCAACCCATACGACATACACATTAGATGAGGAAATCTTCAAGGATCTCGTAATTAGGTCATTGAATACGGCATTTTGATCCACTACACAGTTTTCTCACAATATTAAAATGGTTTACAAGTTTCTGAATGATCTTTTGATAATTCTGACAGCTGCTGTTGTTTCAGGCCTCACACACAGAAAGGAAAAGTGAGCAATTACTGTAAATGACTGTCAAGATTTTTAAACAAACAAGAATCACATCACGTGTAGGGGAAACATAATTCCCTAGTTTGAATAGACAAATGAATGAAAGGTAATGAAAAGCACTGGATTAGATTCATATGTGTCATTAGTGTTTGCACTTTCATTGAGAACAATGTGTAGTCAGAGGTACCATTTTTTATTTTATAATAGTACCCTACAATATGTCACTCATCGCTTGGCAAATGGAATGTGTTTTTTTTCCCCCTTTCAAAATATGTAGTCTCTTGTTTGAATGATGATGTATTTCCTTCAGCTATCATTTTTCCTTAATTATTGTGAGGATATAATTTTGGTCCTAGACCATTACCAAGTACCTAAAATAGAAGCATCATATACACAATGTATGAGCACCCACTAAGAATTAAACAGAAAGTATATCAGAGCACATTAGAAAATTATAACTTACTTTACAGAAGATTGTTACTAGTACATTATGCAATGCAAGTTTTTGCTCCTGTGTATATTTCATTAGTGTTCATGATTTTTGTGCTTATGACTACATGTAATTATCATAAAATTGGCAATGTTGGCTGACTTATTATGGGAGCATGTTACAATTGTCAAGCAGTTTAATAGTGACGTGCTTCCATAATAACTGAGGTAACATTGTTATCATGTCATTGACAAAGAATCATGATCTGCTAGCATTACAGGACAAGCAGGGGATGGAGTTACTATCGAGCTGCCAATACGATCTGGCCTAAACAAGGAACAATGTCGGCAAGTGATAGCTGTTCTTCAAATCGGGAGTGGAGAAAAGACAGACCAAGCACTCGCAGTAAAACACCATATCAACACTGGGATCATCTGCCAATTACACAGCATAATCCGAATGGAAGTGGAGAAGTAGCTGCAGGACGAAATCACGGAACCTTCAGAGAGTCATTGGTCCTCTCCTATGGTCCTTGTGAAGAAGAAGAAGAAGAAGAAGAAGAATGGCACATGGCATATCTGCGCCAACTACTGAAGAAAATTATGAAGAAAGATGTCAATCCATAGCCACACATTGATGATGCCCTAGGATGCTTGAGAAGAGTGAAGTATTTCTCAATTAGGGACATGCAGGCAGACTATTGCCAAATCATAGTTGATGAGACTGACCAGGAAAATATCACCTTCATAACTCCTGAAGGCCTCTACAAGTGTAAAGTTATGCCATTTGTATGTGTAATGCTCCAGCCACCTTTGAATGTATGACAGACACACTGCTTCAACACCTTAAATGGATGATGTGCCTTTACCATTTGGGTGACATTGCTGTTTTTTATTTTATTTTTTTTAAGAATATTTAAACAGCCTGTTGGAGTATGTTCACACTGCAGGTCTCTGCCTGAATCCAGTGAAGTGACTCTTTGTTGCCCAAGAAATAAAAATCTTGGGAAACCTAGTGAATGGCAATGGAATCTGTCCCAATCCAGAGAAGACAGGAGCAGTCACAGATTTCCTGAATACTCAGCATGTTCATGAAGTTGGCAGTTTACTCATATCTTGCTTATACTACTGGTGATTCATAAAAGACTTCTGTACCAAGCATGTTCCTTGCAAGAACTGCTGCAAGGACATACCACATTTTCCCTGAATGAGGTGCAAGAAAGATCTTTCCTTGCTCTTAAGGAGGTGCTAACACCTTCTCCAGTTCTAGCACTGTACATCGAGAATCTGAAACAGAACTTCACTTAACCACTAGCAGCTATGAGTGTAGGTGCACTTATAGTGTGAATTCAGG
This sequence comes from Schistocerca gregaria, assembly GCF_023897955.1. Lineage (NCBI taxonomy): Eukaryota > Metazoa > Arthropoda > Insecta > Orthoptera > Acrididae > Schistocerca > Schistocerca gregaria. Next base: position 278,709,674 of record NC_064931.1, read on the forward strand.
AAGGTGCTGAAAAGGAGATAGCTTGTGTCTCCAGAGTATACTCTAAGTCAGAGATTGACTATTTTACAACCGAGAAAGAATGCCTTGCAGTTGTCTGGGTCATAACAAGTTTCCGCTGTGTTTATTTGGCAAACCATTCACCACTTTTATGGACCACCATTCCCTATGCTGGCTAATTAGCTCAAAAATCCATCCAGTTGTCTTGTGATGTCGGCACTGAGGCTTCTGGAGTAAGACAACACAGTGGTATACAAAAGTGGATGTAAAAACAAGGTCACCAAAAGCCTTTCATGGAATCCTTTGGTGGAACTCAGCAGTGTTGGTGAAATCTCAGTCACTGCTGCATCAAATGACAGTTCCATTAAACAGAGGGAAGATCCAGCACTACTGAAAGCCCTATAAGCCTTCAAGGAGGAGGAACCAGCCAAAGAAGAATTCCGGTTAATTAACATAGCATTGTACATGAGGAATTATTATCCAATGGAGCAGAAACAACTAACTGTCATTCCAGCTCATCTACAGCCAGCTATCCTGAGTATTTTCACAACACACTGACATCTGGTCTCCTAGGATTTTTGCAGATTCTAGACAGAATCAGTCACAGATGTCACTGGCCAAGTCTCTACCAATCCATGAGACACTATAGCATGTACCGCAACTACCTTTTGGACATCTGGTACCTGTTCCACCTGCAGCAGCACCATTCCATCAAACTGGAATCGACCTCTTGGGAAGGTTCCGTAAGTCAAAAAATGGGGAACAATGGATAATGGTCTGCACTGACTACCTCACCCACCATGCTGTCACTGAAGCTGTGCTAACTGTAGAAGCTCCAGAAATCACAAATTTCCTTCCAGAAGATTACATCTTGAAGCATGGAGCACTCCAAGTGATGATCTCTGATTGCAGAAAAGTTTTCCAGGCAAGACTAGTATTAGAGGTAATTTCACATTGTGAAATCACCCACAGGATAACAACTGCCTATGATCCACAGAGGAATGGCCTCATAGAACACTTTAATATCAATGTATGCTGACGTCAAACAGAGAGATTGGGATACAATACTGCCCATTACATACAAAACAGCAAAGCAAGACACTACAGGCTTCACATCTTTCTTTCTGCTCCACATTCATGAGGATGAAATGACAGTGGATACACAGTTGTCATTTCAACTGGATGATTCTCAGGATGACTACACAAAACAGCTCATCACTAGGACTGAAGAAGACAGCTAGCTCAAATACTGACCCTGGACACCCAGGAGAAGGACTGAGAGCAATACAATACCAAGCACCAACCCGTGAGATACCATTTGGGAGATTTTGTTTGGATTTTTACACCTGTGTGGAAAGTAGGACTATCAGCCAAGTTAAAAAAGTGCCACTTAGGGCAGTACTATAGTTTCATTCCTTATTAGTACCATAGTCTTCATTCCTTATTAGACATCAAATATGAAGCAAGGATTATGATAATTCATCATGAAGATAAAAGGTCAGATATGTCATCCATGTCCTCTGTATGAAGCCCCATTACAGCACAAAGGCACAGACGAACTATGGGAACTGCAAGGAAACTGAAGACCTACTCAACAACTGTGAAGTTTCGACAGAAGGGATACTTTTGATGCTTATTACAGTCCAGAGGAAATAACAACACAGTCAGAACATGAAAAGCCCTCAGTGTCAATACAAAGAGGACCGCTGTCAATTCTAGATCCTATAGTCGGCTCCAGTGAGAATTTCTGAAACAGTAGGTTGTCGTTTTTCCAGGAGAGGGAGCAATGCCGCGACCTGTGGTGGATGTAGTGTGGTGCAAAGTAAACGATCACCAGTCCATTTGTTTGTTGTTTTTTAGTAATTATCATTTCTGGAAGATTCTTGAAATATCTTATGTTTGTAATGCTTGTATATTCTGTAATATTAAATGCTTGTATAAACAGTTGCACTCTCCATCTAGGAGGTCAATTCTGTTCTGGTTGTATGTTAATGTCAGTAATAAACACGCTTTCAGTTCTATGTGGTGTACTTCATCGATGACCCAACGTTTGGAATTTGACTTGATAGTGGTTCTACTACATGCACACTTTGTTCACATGCAGCACCAATGGTGTTTGGTAGATGTCTGACCTGTCTCTGCAGTGCATATATACACACACTATCTCTAGTTTTCTATCAGTTTGCTGAGACTCAACAGTGTCTCATCTGGAGAAGGTGGCAAGTTGGACTATTTAAATATTATATCAACCTGATTTTAGGATAAGGCAGCAAACTCAACAAAAACATATTGAATTACTGTGCTAGAAAAGCCTATGCAGTCAAAACAATTGCTGCTCTTTTCAAAAGATTCCTCAATGTATTAAAATATATTCCTAACATCACTGCGTACAATAAGAAGGTAATATGGTACACCATCCTGACTCTCCTTTCTTTCATATGGCTTCAATTTCCTATTACTCTTCATGGCTCATTATGCCACACCACAGCACTACAAAGACATCCTAAGTCGTTATTTGCCACTTACTATGAAGATCACTTTGGGGATGAGTGCTGTATGTAGCAACATAACAAGAGCTTATTCTCATACAACATGTCCTCTGCACCATACAGTGCCTGGTGGAGGTCACCTCCTTCCTGTTTCACTTGCAAATGGAGCGATGGGAAATGATTGTCTATATGCCTCCCTATAAGCCCTACTCTCTCTCATCTTATCTTCGCAGTCTTTATGCAAAATGTATGTTGATGGCAGTAAAACCGTTCGGCATTCAGGTGCAAATGCCAGATCTCTATATTTTGTCAACAGTGTTTCACGAAAATAACGTTGTCTTACCTCCAGCATCATGGTCCCGGTTTTATACCACGAGGAATCTGTGAGACATGAAGAAACAAACAGTCTTGGTGTCTGCATTGCAGTGTTAAAATTTTTATTATTATTTCCCAAGGATACATATCACCTTTATTTAGGCATCTTCAGACTGGATGATATTTGGTAGTGATGGGTACATGGGATGCCATGCATAAAATATCCCAGCAGGTAAACGCCCCTTGTCAAAGCTTTCGAAACATTGTGCAGTGTCATTATGGCATGTGGTCCAATCCAATACAAGCCAAATGGTGTCAGGCCTACAATAAGTCATTACATCATAAGCATCCCAGAGCTGTAGTGATTAAAGACTTACTGTAGGCCTGATCCCATATATTTTTCATTAGAGTGCACCACACGATGTAATAAGGACGCCATACAGTGTTTTTAAGGCTTTGAAAAGGGGTATTTACCTGAAGGGATATTTCATGTGTGGTATCCCACATATCCACTGCTATCAAATATCAGCCAATCTGAAGGTGTATAAATAAAGGTGAAACACGTCATTTGGAAATAATAAAAAAAATTTTAACACTGCAATCAAGGCTGCTTGTTACTACATATCACACATACTGCTTGCTGTACCAACCCCGGAATGAACTGTAATCTGTGAGATGTCACAGAATGTGGATTTTATGCCTACTTTAAGAAAGTGTTAACCAGAGACCAACAAAGGAGAAGGTAGATAAGAAATATAAAGTAAAAATGGAATGGACACAGCCTGAAGCAAGGCATGCAGCCATTTAATTCAAACTGTAAAGCCAAGGAAATATGAGGGAGACATCTTCTTGGATCTTCTCTGGAAGAGACCTGTAGGTTGAGAACTGGGAGATAGAAACAAAATGTGGCACAATGTAAACAATGCTAAATGACAGGTCATGGCGATTCTTTGAGGAGCCGGATTTGATGACAGACCCTTCCCCTCATATACGACTCCACGGAATATGGACTGCTAGTCATCTAAATATCTCTCTTTATCTAATTCCTTACATTCCTACACAAGTACAAATAGTCACTAAGTTAAAAGGTGGACTACCCGGCATCACACACCAATACATGAGATGTGAAAATTTGTTCTCCAATTTCATGTGGGTGCCTAAAGTCTTTGGCTCACTTATTGTAGATGACATGTATGGGGTAGTTAAAGAGCCCATGGGGTCAGTATTTTACAATTCATTTTCTTGTATGGAAGCAAAGTATAAGAGGTACATCACGCTGTACACATGGCGAGGAAAGGAGGGGACATTGTTTGGTATCATGAAACATGTAAAACAGACGTCAGTAAAAGATAAATGTCAGCAAACCTGAAATTTACATTGAACTGAATCACACTTTAATAACTGATCAATAAATTTAGATGAGCACATGATTACATATTCTCCAAAAACTGGAATTGTAAGGAAATGTTTTATTTTATGTGGCAATAATGGAAACTGTTTTGCGCAAAGCTGCTACAATAGTATAAGTCTCCTATGACATCAGTATTTACATTGTATCAAACTGTAGTGTTGTGGATTAAAAATTTAAAATGTAGTACAATGTATCACTAAATCATTCACGCATAAGAGGGAGTTCCTGATGTCTTGTCTGCGCATTCACTAACTTAATTATGTTAGTTTCAATAATGGAAAGAGGTGACTCATTGATAGCCACATAAACAAGACTGACAACATTGATGAACTTTCAGACAAGTCATTCTACAGAGCTAACAGAATGCACTTATACACATATACATCTGTTGCATTGTCAACTAAAATATGTTGGTACTGCAACTCCACTAAGGTGAAGGGTTGTTTTGGCAGGTAACAGGTTGGAGGTGTTAGTCGACAAGAGCAAAGACACTTTCTGTGTGAGCACATTAACCAGCTAGAATGGGTCATCCAGGATAATTAGACTTATGAATTTTAAGAAGTATGTGGAAAGTGTTGGGAGGAGGAGGGGGACGGGGAGCAGGAGGGGGAGGAGGGTTGGCTGGAGTGAGTACGGAGTGGACTCATGGGAGGAGAAATTTTAGGATGAGCCTACGTATCTGAGTAAGAGTTGGAGGTTATGCTGGAGTTTTGGGATAAGATTACTGTGGTAGGGCTTGTAGGTGGAAGTATTGGACAGTTGGTGGATACTTGCTGTGAGGTAATAGCTGCAGTTCATCATGACAGCGGTGGAGTCTTTGTCTGCAGGGGTTTTATGTGTGCATATCATCAACCAGCTGTTCACCTGTATGAATAACCACTGCCAAACTGCAGTCGAGATCAGAATTGACCACCTGGAATATGCTAGACTTCAATGGCTGCTTCACAGCCCATGTCATTTGCACCCCCCCCCCCCCCCCCCCCCAATTACCAACATCAGTTTCTCTGACTTAAGTAGATGGGAATTGTCCTTGAAATATATATCTTTTATATCTTTTGATACAGTAATTCTCCTGGCCTCAACCACCATGCCTCATGCCTGTCTCCATTCTCCCCACGTCACTCATTCTGCACTCATATCCACATCTCCTCAGTCTGCCTCCTCTTCTGTTATCTCTCCCCCTTCCAATCCACTTCTCCATGGCATTGTGCACAACTCCCCCTGCCTATGCCAGAATGAGCTCACCAGTGTCACATACTTATACCATTAGCTTACTGCCTCTCTGTCCCATCCATCAGCTAACATTCCCCAAATGTCCCTCCCACATCTTGACTCCTGTCTCCCCTCACCCTACTTGAGCTGCAATGCTGGCACAATGTAATCGGCTGGGACAACATAGCTGTCTGTATAGGTGTATGTGCAGTCTGTTAGCTCTGAAGAAGAATTTGTCCGAAAGATTAGCAACAAACACTGTCTTGTTTATGTGCCTATCGATGACCTGATGCCTCAGTGACTTGTTACATTTACCGCTTTCATTATTTATGTTCCACCAAGGACTTTCTTTTGCCATATGTATGCTCACTTGATTTGGAAATGAACTCTGATTTTTTAAATGTGGCTTATCTCAACAACGTTTAATCATTCATATTATTCTCACAGACGTCTCAGATATTTGATAATGCAGACACAAATTTTGGATGTTTGTCATTGAAAGGCCTGTAATTACAGTGAATAGCAACTCGATAGATGCATTATTTATAACTGACAAAATTATTTAAAGGAATCCACCATAGCAAAAGAAAGTAGATGAATTAAGAGTTCAAATTTTTATTACATATATTTTCATGCTTTGCAATTAAAAAATCCCAAAATAGAAATATTTGTTCCAGAATATACCCCTACAAAATATTTTTCAACAAGAATTACTGTGTAACTCTATAATTCTGAATCCATTTCAACCCTTCTCTTGTTCCCTTTGCTGGTTTGTACTCCAAACCAATCCAACCATCATAGCCATTATCTTTTAGAACATCAAATACGTAGCTGTAATTTACTTCACCAGGTGTGTCAGGTTCATTTCTGTTAGGCACTTGGGCAATCTGGATGTGGCCTACGGACACAAGAAATAATATGTTGAAAACATCATTAAGCTAAAATACAATATGGTACACAGGTAATCTAAATGTAAATTTTACATTAGTCCTAAACAATCACGCAGCCAAAAGCTTCATAATATGTTCACATTCTTAACTTTTTGATGCCATTATCTGAGGTAATGCCACATGTTTTAGCAGCAATATCAAATTCTTCCATAACTTTTTTTGCATACTTTATATACAGGTCTCTCTTGTAAGAGTTGTCAAGCACATTTTCTCTGGTGTTTCAGCACGTATATTTGCAACTTCATTTTTGCGTTGTGCAGCTGGAGTCAGCCCAAACAAACAATGCTCATCACTTTCATGCAATGCCAGTGTTGTTGGGAAGCATTGGTTTGTTTGCCATTACAAACAGAATTTTACATGCCCATTCGATAGAGCAGTCTCAGATTACTCTAGTTTTTTAAACATGTATTAATATGGATAGTAAAACTCGAAGAATAACCAGTACTCTGGCAGTAACAGCACTGTTGCATTCCGCACTGACTGATACTGCAAAGTATGCAGTGCTACTGACTCACTGCTGGCATGCTGTTTTTTCTGTGTGTTTCACTGTCCCTGTAAATACATATAGATAAAATGAATATCACACTAGACTAAAATGGGCCTGCTCTATTTCAAGGGCGCATAAAATTCCACTTTAAAAATAATTTTGTTTGTAATATGAAACAAACCAATGTATTCCATCAACAATGGGCTTTACATGAAAGATGTCAAGAGAGCTATTTGTGTGGGCTGACTCATGCTACATAATTCAAAACTGAAACACCAGAGTAAATGTATCTACTGTTTCTTAGGAGAGATACCCTGCATATTTCTCAATACTATGACAAATTTGTAGGAATGATTATACACTCCTGGAAATGGAAAAAAGAACACATTGACACCGGTGTGTCAGACCCACCATACTTGCTCCGGACACTGCGAGAGGGCTGTACAAGCAATGATCACACGCACGGCACAGCGGACACACCAGGAACCGCAGTGTTGGCCGTCGAATGGCGCTAGCTGCGCAGCATTTGTGCACCGCCGCCGTCAGTGTCAGCCAGTTTGCCGTGGCATACGGAGCTCCATCGCAGTCTTTAACAATGGTAGCATGCCGCGATAACGTGGACGTGAACCGTATGTGCAGTTGACAGACTTTGAGCGAGGGCGTATAGTGGGCAGGCGGGAGGCCGAATTGCTCAACACGTGGGGCATGAGATCTCCACAGTACATCGATGTTGTCGCCAGTGGTCGGCGGAAGGTGCACATGCCCGTCTACCTGGGACCGGACCGCAGCGACGCACGGATGCACACCTAGACCGTAGGATCCTACGCAGTGCCGTAAGGGACCGCACCGCCACTTCCCAGCAAATTAGGGACGCTGTTGCTCCTGGGGTATCGGCGAGGACCATTCGCAACCGTCTCCATGAAGCTGGGCTACGGTTCCGCACACCGTTAGGCCGTCTTCTGCTCACGCCCCAACATCGTGCAGCCCGCCTCCAGTGGTGTCGCGACAGGTGTGAATGGAGGGACGAATGGAGACGTGTCGTCTTCAGCGATGAGAGTCGCTTCTGCCTTGGTGCCAATGATGGTCGTATGCATGTTTGGCACCGTGCAGGTGAGCGCCACAATCAGGACTGCATACGACCGAGGCACACAGGGCCAACACCCGGCATCATGGTGTGGGGAGCGATCTCCTACACTGGCCGTACACCTCTGGTGATCGTCGAGGGGACACTGAATAGTGCACGGTACATCCAAACCGTCATCGAACCCATCGTTCTACCATTCCTAGACCGGCAAGGGAACTTGCTGTTCCAACAGGACAATGCACGTCCGCATGTATCCCGTGCCACCCAACGTGCTCTAGAAGGTGTAAGTCAACTACCCTGGCCAGCAAGATCTCCGGATCTGTCCCCTATTGAGCGTGTTTGGGACTGGATGAAGCGTCCTCTCACGCGGTCTGCACGTCCAGCACCAACGCTGGTCCAACTGAGGCGCCAGGTGGAAATGGCATGGCAAGCCGTTCCACAGGACTACATCCAGCATCTCTACGATCGTCTCCATGGGAGAATAGCAGCCTGCATTGCTGCGAAAGGTGGATATACACTGTACTAGTGCCGACATTGTGCATGCTCTGTTGCCTGTGTCTATGTGCCTGTGGTTCTGTCAGTGTGATCATGTGATGTATCTGACCCCAGGAATGTGTCAATAAAGTTTCCCCTTCCTGGGACAATGAATTCACGGTGTTCTTATTTCAATTTCCAGGAGTGTAATTTCCAATTGCTGCCACGAGTACACTACTGTTCATTGTACCAAATATAAAGACCACTGCACAGAATACATGCTATCTGACATCTGGCTGTGCATCTGAGGGCATTTCCTTCTGCATGCCACAAGATTAGACAAAGTGTTCAATGCCACATTCACAATCAGCTGTCAAGCTCAGCTTGCTATTGCTCTGTATATTTCCACAGAATTACTCATTCCATCTTGTTATGAGCTTTTGCATATCTTGTTATATGCTTTTGCATTTTCATTGCTAATTTAGAATGGATAACTGAAGTCTGGAGTCAACCTCCCAGTTCTGTAGACAAATGGAGGACAGCATCCCATGCCTTACAGAGGCTGTGCCATGAGTCATGCTTCATTATTTTATCTGATAATAATTTTTACAGATTCTTGGACTGTTATAACAATATGCTTTGGGCTGGGATTTGGTACACTCTTGGCTTATTGAGACCCACACCGTGTTTTTAATCAGCCCAGCACTAAAAGTCTAATTTTGACAGGTTGGTGGAATATTTGTGGCATCTCCTGCTTCTCCATTATGTAGGTAGTTCTGCTTGACAAAACACCACTGCAATGAAGAGAGGTGGTTGGGCAGGACTCCTCAGCCAGTTCTTTTTACATATTGCTGTGGCTCAGAAGTACCTGCACATGAACCCCAGCTCCCTCCTTGCACACTACTGTAACAGTTGGTGGAGGTATGTACATAAAAATGTTTCCTTCTATTGTCACAGCATACTTTCTCAGCTTGCCCATGTTGCCCATAACCAAAGTATGTTCACATTCTGCTATAACTAAATGCCAGCCAGGACACTTTGCTACTCCCACTTGATAGCAATGAATCAGTTCATGGAGATTACTTTTTAGATCATCAATGGCATGCAAGAAGAGAGATAATGTGTTTTTCACACTGAAATTTAATTCTTTTTTATCTCGAGCTCAATTTGCTTATAGAGGTTAGATTTGACTGGTGCACACAAAGTTAGCATTATTAACAGTTCTGCAGTAACAGCTGTGGGTTGCTGTCCACCATTTCCTTGAATAACTGGCATGGCTGTTGGAATAGGACATGGGTTTCAATTAAATTAACTGCTGTAGAACATGTCATCTGACTGCTGTTTCCCTTACTGGCTATTTAAAATCTGCTGATGACAAAGCATCTAGCACTCGCATCACACCTCACAGTGGGCACTGTCCACCATTTCCTTGAATAACTGGGATGGCTGTTGGAATAGGACATGAGTTTCAATTAAATTAACTGCTGTAGAACATGTCATCTAACTGCTGTTTCCCTTACTGGCTATTTAAAATCTGCTGATGACAAAGCATCTTGTATTCGCATCACACCTCACAGTGGGCACTGTTAACATTACTCTGTAAAATGCTAAGCAACAGCACTTTTGACAGAGTACAGTGCATCTGCAATGCCTATAGCAACATATTACAGCTGATGTGGAAACACTGTAGCTGCCATGTAATAAATATCAAACAACAAGTAGTTTTAAATCAGGGTATATACTTTCTTACATCATACAAAGGTATTTCATCAGAATGAGTAAATGGATGAAACTGTGTTGGAACAGGGTTCAACTATACAAACAAAATTTTAAACATTCTATTAGAGAGATTTAACAGAAGTCACATAATTCTGTTCTACTGTTATTGGTACTGTGATACAGAAGTGTAAGGTATATATAAAAACCAATTATCATCCCTACAGGACGGAGAAATTAACTGATGCAGCTCTGGTACAAAGGCCAGTGAGAGAAAGATCCAATAAAAAGTGATTGTACCCAATTTTCATTGTTGTGCAACTACGCAAAAGCTACAGATCACAAGAACAAAGGAGTGGGGAAAACAAAACTGTCACTGGACTGTGAAATAATAGAAGTCTGTTATATAGGATGATGAGTCACAGTACATGATGTGACAATAAGAGGCACCTGTGTAGTCCTGGAAAATGCCTGGCAAACAGCACTTGCCTAAGTATGACACTGTGACTGTGAAAGTTGGTGACAAATTGATGGTCATAGATATTTACCTGTTTTAGGTTCAAATGATTAGTTTATTATTTACACCACAAAAAGAACAAAGATGTACTTCGGAAATTTGTGGTAAGGTCTTATGGAACCAAACTGCTGAGGTAATCGGTCCCTCAGCTTACACACTACTTAATCTAACTTAAACTAACTTACGCTAAGGACAACAGACACATCCAAGCCCGAGGGAGGACGCGAACCTCCAACGGAGGGGAGGGAGCCGCAAGGACCATGACAAGGTGCCTCAGACAGCTCGGCTACCCCGCGTGGCAAAAGATGTACTTATATACAATTTTTGCAACACCATGCTTCCCACATTGTGACAAAAATTGAAACTGCATCTTTTCTGACTTACATCTATTACAGATCAGTGAAAAGAATTCCATAGATATTAAATACTGTGGTGGTAGCAACCAAAGAAGGTGTTACAAACTGTTACCCACAGGTCTTCAGTCTTTAGAAAACAATGATTGTCTCATAACATACTGGAACATATCAACTGAGTCTCACAGGGATGAAATCCAGTTGGCAATATTAGCTTGACCACATGCAGGAGAGGGTGAAATTAGTTATCAAAACTGGTTGCAAATATTAATTACACTTATATGGTTGAGGCTGAAATTTTTATTGTTATTGTTGTTATTATTATCTTCTTTATAACAACTAATTATTATCTAGACATAAATGTCTTTCTAACATTGACATCAATTTCATGGTTGACATATTTATATAATTTAGATGTGTGGCAGTGTTTACACTTCACTCTAATCTAGATATCCATCTTAATGACTGCATAGATGTATTAAAAACAAAGATTCCAAGACTTACCATGCGGGAAAGCGCCAGTAGACAGGCACAATAAATAAAACACACAAACACACACACAGAATTTCTAGCTTTCGCAACCGACGGCTGCTTCTTCAGGAAAGAGGGAAGGAGAGGGAAAGACGAAAGGATGTGGGTTTTAAGGGAGAGGGTAAGGAGTCATTCCAATCCCGATAGCGGAAAGCCTTACCTTAGGGGAAAAAAGAGGACAGGTGTACACTCGCACACACACACATATCCATCCGCACATACACAGACACAAGCAGACATTTGTAAAGGCAAAGAGTTCGGGCAGAGATGTCAGTCGAGGCGGAAGTACAGAGGCAAAGAAGTTGTTGAAAGACAGGTGAGGTATGAGCGGCGGCAACTTGAAATTAGCGGAGGTTGAGGCCTGGCAGATATCAAGAAGAGAGGATATACTGAAGGGCAAGTTCCCATCTCCGGAGTTCGGATAGGTTGGTGTTGGTGGGAAGTATCCAGATAAACCGGACGGTGTAACACTGTGCCAAGATGTGCTGGCCGTGCACCAAGGCATGTTTAGCCACAGGGTGATCCTCATTGCCAACAAACACTGTCTGCCTGTGTCCATTCATGCGAATGGACAGTTCGTTGCTGGTCATTCCCACATAGAAAGCGTCACAGTGTAGGCAGGTCAGTTGGTAAATCACATGGGTGCTTTCACATGTAGCTCTGCCTTTGATTGTGTACACCTTCCGGGTTACAGGACTGGAGTAGGTGGTGGTGGGAGGGTGCATAGGACAGGTTTCACATTGGGGGCGGTTACAAGGGTAGGAGCCAGAGGGTAGGGAAGGTGGTTTGGGGATTTCATAGGGATGAACCAAGAAGTTACGAATGTTAGGTGGACGGTGGAAAGACACTCTTGGTGGAGTGGGGAGGATTTCATGAAGGATGGATCTCATTTCGGGGCAGGATTTTAGGAAGTCGTATCCCTGCTGGAGAGCCACATTCAGAGTCTGATCCAGTCCCGGGAAGTATCCTGTCACAAGTGGGGCACTTTTAGGGTTCTTCTGTGAGAGGTTCTGGGTTTGAGGGGATGAGGAAGTGGCTCTGGTTACTTGCTTCTGTACCAGGTCGGGAGGGTAGTTGCAGGAGATGCGAACGCTGTTTTCAGGATGTTGGTGTAATGGTTCAGGGATTCAGGACTGGAGCAGATTCGTTTGCCACGAAGGAGGATCACCCTGTGGCTAAACATGCCTTGGTGCACGGCCAGCACATCTTGGCACAGTGTTACACTGTCCGGGTTATCTGGATACTTCCCACCAACACCATCCTATCCGAACTCTGGAGATGGGAACTTGCCCTTCAGTATATCGTCTCTTCTCGATATCCGCCAGGCCTCAACCTCCGTTAATTTCAAGTTGTCGCCGTTCATACCTCACCTGTCTTTCAACAACTTCTTTGCCTCTGTACTTCCTCCTCGACTGACATCTCTGCCCGAACTCTTTGCCTTTCAAATGTCTGCTTGTGTCTGTGTATGTGCGGATGGATATGTGTGTGTGTGCAAGTGTACACCTGTCCTTTTTTCCCCCTAAGGTAAGGCTTTCCGCTCCCGGGATTGGAATGACTCCTTACCCTCTCCCTTAAAACCCACATCCTTTCGTCTTTCCCTCTCCTTCCCTCTTTCCTGAAGAAGCAGCCATCGGTTGCGAAAGCTAGAAATTCTGTGTGTGTGTTTGTGTGTTTTATTTATTGTGCCTGTCTACCAGCGCTTTCCCGCTTGGTAAGTCTTGGAATCTTTGTTTTTAATATATTTTTCCCATGTGGAAGTTTCTTTCTATTTTATTTGGCTACCTGGATGACTATACTTATTGTGTTAACACCCGATGAGCAATTCAAAACCCATAGCAATTAATACATGACATTAAATACAGCTGTGTGAAGAGTATATCACAATGAAGAGCAAAAAATAGTTCATTATTCTCCATGACAAACTTCATTATCTCACCTGTTCTGTTTATTCAGAAACAAAATCTTTTAAACTAAACCTAGAACAACTGTAATAAACCAAGTACTGAATTAGTGCAGTAAACAGTCTTTCAGGAGAACCCTAGAATAAATCCTAGTCTGGCTATCATAATTTAGGTTTCTTGTTAACTTAAAGCCCTTCAGTCAAATGCCTAAATAGTTTTCAAATAGCTTTGTCAAAAACTAGCAAGTGCTGTGTAAGTGCAGAAAAGAATAATTTTGTTAGTTATTTATGTAAAATAATTAATTACATACCAACATATGGTAGGGCCGTTTTAATTGTGTGTGTCAGGTCACCTTGTAAGTGTTGAACATGGAATAAATCCATCATCAACCTTAGATTTGGACTATTTATTCTTCTGACAATGTCCAGCCCTTAAAGAGAAAAAAATGCTCTATCAGAATACCATCACATCTTTTTATCATAATTAAACCTGCAAATAGTTGACATATTATTTTATTTTATTACAATAAAAGTAACCAGCAAATAAATGTTTGCAATGCTGTGTAAGCTTCTTCATATCTGAATAACTGTTGCAACCTTCATCCGTTTGAACCTGCTTGCTTTAGTCATGCTTAGGTCTCCTTCAACAAGTGCATTTGTGCCACAAATTTCTTTCCTCCCAAGAAATTATATTTAGTAGCTCCTCATTAGTTACAAGATCTGCCCATCTAGTCTTCAGCATTCATCTGTATCATTACATTTCAGAAGTTTCTGTTATCTTATTGTCTGAACTGCTTACCATCAATGTTTCACTTCTACATATACAGATGGTGGTAGTATTGTGTATGCAATGTATAAAAGGTACCACATTGGTGCAGCTGTCATTTGTAATCAGGTGATTCATGTGAAAATATTTCCAATGTGATTATGACCGCACAATGGGAATTAACAGACTTGGAATGCGGATGGTAGCTGAAGCTAGATGCGTGGGACATTCCATTTTGGAAATCAATAGGGAATTCAATATTCTGAGATCCCCAGTGTCAAGTGTGTGCCAAGAATACCACATTTCAGGCATTACTTCTCACCACAATCAACGCAAGAGCTGCCGGCATTCACTTAACGGACGAGAGCAGGACTTGTCCATGCTAACAGATGACCAACACTTTGCAAAATAACTACAGAAATCAATGTACAAAAAATGTATCCATTAGGACAGTACAGTGAAATTTGGCATTAATAGGCTATGGCAGCAGACGGCTGATGCAAGTGCCTTTAATAACAGCACAACATCACCTGCAGTGCCTCTCCAGGGCTCGTGACAATAGCAGTTGGACCTTGGACGATTGGAAAACTATAGTCTGGTCAGATGAGTCTTGATTTTAGTTGGTAAGAAAGGGTGGTAGGGTTCAAATGTGGTGCAGTCCCTTTGAAGCCATGGACCCAAATTGTCAGCAAGGCACTGTCCATGCTGGTGGTGGCTCCACAATGATGTGAACTGTGTTTACATGGAATGGACTGGGTTCTCTGCTCCAACTGAATCAATCAGTGGTTGGAAATGGTTATGCTCGGCTACTTGGAGGCCATTTGCAGTCATTTGTGGACTTCATGTTCCCAAACAACGATGGAATTTTTATGGATGACAATGATCCTTCGGCCACAATTGTTTGCAATTGGTTTTAAGAACATGTTGGACAATTTGAGTGACTGATTTGACCACCCATCAAACATTTATGGGGCATAATCAAGAGGCCAGTTTGTGCAGAAAATCCTGCACTGGAAACACTTTTGCAGTTGCAGACGGCTATAAAAGCAGCATGGCTCAATAGTTCGGTAGGAGACTACTAGCAATTTGTCGAGTCTATGACACGTTGAGTTGCTGCACTATGGTGGGCAAAAGGAGGTCTGACAGAATATTATGAGGTATCCCATGACTTTCGTCACCTCAGTGTAAGGCTACAAATATCTTCAGAAAAATCTCCCTAACATTTAACAGTTGATGTCAACAAATTCTTCTTTTCCAGAAATGCATTTCTTGCATTTTATATACTCTCTACGTTGGCCATCATCAGTCATTTTATTTCCCAAATGGTGAAACCCATCAGCTTCTTTTAGTGTCCAATTTCCTGCTCTTAAGTCCCACACCATCATGTAATTTTTATTTGACTACATGGTATTATCCTTGTTTTACTTTCATTGGTGTTCATCTAATAACCTCTTTCATTCTGTTCAACAGCTCTTCCAAGTTGTTAGCTATCTCTGTCAGACTTACAAAGTCATAAGCAAACATCAAAGTTTTTATTTTTTTCCCCTAAACTTTCCTTTCCCTTCTAAATTACTCCTTGATTTCCTTTACTGTTTGTTCAATGTACAGATTGGATAACATCAGGGATAGACTAAAACATTGTTTTATTTCACTGTTAACTGTTGCTTCCCTTTCATGTCTTTTGACTCTTAGAATGACAGTCTGGATCCTGTACAAGTTGTAAGTAATCCTTTGCTCATTGCATTTTGTCCCAGCAACTTCAAAATTTTGAAGTGTGTATTCCAATCAATATTGTCAAAAGCTTTCTCTAAATATACTGATGCCATAAACATATATTTGACTTTCTTAAATCTACCTTCTAAGATAAGGTGTAGGGTCAATATTGTGCCTCACGTCTTCCTATACTTCTCTGGAACCCAAAATGATCTTCAGCTGAGTTTGGTACCCACCATTTTTTTCCAGTCTTCTGTAAATGTCAGTATTTTGCAAGCACAGCCTATTAAACTGATAGTTCTGTAGTAACACACACTTGTCAACACCTTTCTTCTTTGGAGTTGGAATTACATTCTTCCTCGAGTCTGAGGATACTTTGCCTGTCACATATATCTTACATACCTAGTGGAATAGTTCTTTCAGGGCTGGCTCTCTCAAGAACATCAGTCATTCTGATGGAACATCATTTATTCCAGAGATCTTTTTTCCACTTAGGTCTTTCAGAGCTCTGTCAAATGCTTCTACCAGTATTGTATCTCCCATCTTATCTTCAACCACTTCTCTTCTCTTTCTATAACACTGTCCTCAAGTTTTTTTCTATCGTACTCATCTGGGATCCAACTACTGCACACACAGGCATGTGCTGCCATCTCTCTCGCCAATGGCAATACCGTTGTGGGAGATAACAGGAAAACAGTACAACAATATTGTAAGCGGACTGAGTTGTTGTTAACTGCATATCCCACAGCCACCATGGTAATACATGGTGCCAGCTTTGCCACTAGTTGTGTGAAAGCAATCAGTGCTGCCATTCCGAGCACCAGTTCTTCCTCCACAGGTCACATGCCCGCTGATTTTCAGAGCAGTGTTTTTCCATTGGGTGGCTATAAAGGACATCACCTGGCCACTTTGCCCCAGTCTGCATCAGGAGTCATTCAGGTCTGAGTAACAACTGCATCTTGCTGGCTCCTCAATCAGAGCTCCCTCTGTCCTGTGCAGTCATTTGCCCTGAGCCACGTCTGAGAGTTCACTCCATGTCTCCTCAGAGTTCTCCGTGCTGGGCCCAACATCCGCGGCACCCATGACCCACCAGTATGCAGCTCACTGTCGTTTCCAGATTATGCCGGCCATGTATGCAGCCCATCTGATGGAGCTAGTCTCTCTGATCATTTGAGGCTTCCACCTCACTAGACACCATCATCGATTGTCCAGAGCTGCCACCTCACTGGACACCATCTCTGACTACCCAGGTCTAGCACCTCATGGACTTCAAGTACTGACTGTCCTCTAACTCTACTGATCTCCAACAATATGGCTGCATCAATGTCTCCCTTGGAAGAATCTTCTAGTATGTCAGTCACTATCAGTGGATTGGATTTGGATTCATGTTCGAGTAACTATGTTGCTGTAATCAATTTAGGAGTGTAAATAAAGTTAATTTATTCTTGTTACCTTGGGGCACATTTGTAAGTGTGGCTCTCTCAGCCACAACACAAAAGTTTCCCTCGTGCAGCCCTTCTATACTTCCTTCCTTCCAGCTTTCAGCTATTCCTTCTTTACTTAGTCATCTGAGTGCTTGGTATTCACACAGCTGCTTCTATTTTCTCCATAGGTCAGTTTAATTTTCCTATAGGCAGCACCTATTGTTACATTAAAAATGATATTCCATATGTTACTAATGCGAATATTTCTGAACCACAAGATTTTTGGATGATTGCGTGATTTATTCCATAATTATATGTTAGTGAATGTTCTTGGTAGACTAAAAGAAAATTTAACTTTGCATAAAAAAAACTGCTCCTAAGTCTCAGGTTCTCAGCACTGGGCTAGCCCATGTCCTCCAATGACATTAACAAACCTGAGGCAAATAGGCTGCAAAATTTCTTTTAGAGCAACTCTTGTTTTGTATTAGATTTCCAGATAATTCCTTTCCCCTCATAAAGGCTTTCAATGTATTATTGCCACTAGTCTGTTACTTCTTTGGAGTGAAACAATGTTTTGTGTCATTAATCTTTATCACCATTTCTCATCATATGTATGAAATCTTTATGTATACTACATCATTTCTTCCTACAGTTACTAACTTTATGAGTCACTAACTTTTCCTCTGACATCTGCATTTTCTGTTGTTTTCATTTCTGGGCAATCAATAATGTTACAGTTTTCTTCAACATTCTGCATCTTTCAATATTTACATGTTTGAATTAAATTATTTTACAGGTTATCCATGTTTTCTTTATTGCCTGTAAGATTATAAATCCATGCCATGAAGGCGGACATCAGAAACATCAGGCATACGGGCTGACTAGGGTGGCTGAAAGGTAAACACAGTTCTGCCAAAAGCAGAGCATGTGGCAGGTATAAGCCACAGGTAAGAGCACTACAGTTTTTTCTGAGGTTAGAGAACTCAGGAACCACATTTCTTTTGTGAAAAGTTTTTTACCTTTCCCCTGATATGCAACATGTGACTTTGTGGTAATTAATTATGTCAGCATTTAAGAGATGAACGTCATTTGGACTGAGTGCCTCTACTGTAATATCTGACTGCATTACCATAATGAGAACAGAAAGGATCTTGAACTGAACATGTCAGTCCTAATGTAGTATATGTATTCCAACATGTTTCTGCATATTTATTAATGAGTGCATGAACACTTGTTTTATAACTTAGTTAATTATTCATGTACTGTTCAAGGTGTATTGTTTTGCAAGGTCTCAGAAGGTCCTGTCAAGGGAAGTGCTTCTCTTAGCATCTGTAATTATGCTATAAGTGTGTCTAAATTTGAATGATGGTCCATTTTATTAAATTGGCAGCTAAATGGCAAACTGAGGGCACAGAAATGGAGCACTCAAGATCTTATGCATTTCATTGTCAATTCTGCAGGCACTTGTGTCAATCGACAGTGTGAATTTTTAAGTGATTGGTTCTTGGCACTGGGCTTTGGTGTGCTTGAAGCATTTTACAACTTTGTTCAGACTAAGCACAATTTCAGCAAAGTGCACGCACACAATTTGTATTACTGTTATGACACTTTAATTATTATGAGGGAACTTCGAACATAGAGGTTTTTCCAACAGTTTCAAGTGATTGATTTAAAAGGGTAGTAGAAATTTGACTTGTAACACTCACGACTTAGATTTTGTGCATGTTTGCCATGATGTACTAAGATTGAAGAAGCTGCTTGTAGAGCACAGTAAGGCCGTCATTCACAGTGTGTTATTGAAGTGGTTTAAATGAACCTGATTTCATGTGAAAATTATAAATTTTAGTTTGGCCCACTACATTAACCCTCAGGGATTTATACCATTCATCAATTTTTAATCATTTTTATTTACGTAATTCCACAATTCTGCCATACACTATCTGACCAAAGTATTAGTGGACATTATTAGGGATGTATCAATGCTTTGCCATTACGATGGCATGAACTCTGCAGGGAACACTTTCAATGAGGTATCTGAATGTCTATAGAAGAATAGCAGCTCATTCTTCCCCAAGAACTGATACCAGAGAAGGTAGTGGTGTTGGACATTGGAATCTGGAGCAAAATCAACATTCAAACTCATCCCAAAGGTGTTCCATTGAGTTCAGGTCAGGACTCTGGGCAGGCCAATCAGTTTCAGGAATGTTATTGTTCATAAGCCATTGTCTCACAGATGCTGTTTTATGACAGGGTGCATTGCCATTCTGAGACAGTCAGTCATTGTCTCCAAACTGTACCACTACTGTATGCAGTATACAATGATGTAAAATGTGTTCATACCCCTTCACATTTAGCATTTGTTTAAGGGCAATAAAGGGAACAGCCTCTACCCCAAAAAGTACCCCCATACCATAACAGCAACTCCTCTGTACTTCACTGTTGGCACTACACACAGTGGCAGGCAATGTTCTCCAGGCAACTGTTAAACCCAAACCCTCCCAACGGATTACCACAGGATATAGCTTGAGTCATTACTACACATCATTCATTTCCAGTCATTCACTGTCCAGTGGCATCAATCTTTATGCCAACCCAAGCATTGCTTAAGCACTGACTACAGTAATATGTGGTTCATGAGGAGCTGCTCAACCACTTTATCCCATTCTTGTTGATACCCTATGCACAGTCACTGTGCTAGTTGTGCTGCTAGTAACACTTTACACCTCATGACTGATTTCCTCTATTGATTTTTCCCCCGAACCTTCTGCAGTGATTGATGGTGGTCTCTGTCTGCTAATACATGTGGTGTACCTGGTCCTGGTTTAGCTGTGATTGTTCCTTCACATTACCACTTCACAGTAACTTCAATATCAACTTGGGCAGAGTTAGAAGGGTTTAAATGTTGCTGCTGGGTTTGTTACTCACATGACATCCTCTGTCCAGTCCACATTTGAAGTCACTGAGTTCTCCTGAATGACCCACTCTGCTGTTATTGCTTTTCTGCTGACAACACAATACTCCCCACCTCTTTTTTATTCTGGCTGGTCTGTCTCTTGTGACATGTAGTGGGCAATTATGCATTATATAGGGGTGACTGCATACTTTTGAGCACATAGTGTTTTTAAATGTCTGAGCAAAAGAACACTTGTATATCTGCTGCAGAGTCTGCATGATAGCAGTGTGTGATCCACCCCTAAGATAGTGAGTTTCCTGATCACCCAGAACTTTATTTATTTATGCATTTAATTTAAAAAAGGGGATGAACCTGTCATGACTTCAGTTTTCCCTTTGATACATACCAAATATCTTCAACTAGACTACTTGGAGTATTTTTGTTGCAATTCTAAATCTACATCTACATTTATACTCTGCAAGCCACCCAACGGTGTGTGGCAGAGGGCACTTCACGTGCCACTGTCATTACCTCCCTTCTCTGTTCCAGTCGCATATGGTTCGCGGGAAGAACGACTGTCTGACAGCCTCCGTGCGCACTCAAATGTCTCTAATTTTACATTCGTGATCTCCTCGGGAGGTATAAGTAGGGGGAAGCAATATATTCGATACCTCATCCAGAAACGCACCCTCTAGAAACCTGGATGAGCAAGCTATACCGCGATGCAGGGCACCTCTCTTGCAGAGTCTGCCACTTGAGTTTGCTAAACAACTCCGTAACGCCATCACGGTTACCAAATAACCCTGTGACGAAATGCGCCGCTCTTCTTTGGATCTTCTCTATCTCCTCTGTCAACCCGATCTGGTACGGGTCCCACAATGATGAGCAATACTCAAGTATAGGTCGAACGAATGTTTTGTAAGCCACCACCTTTTTGATGGACTACATTTTCTAAGGACTCTCCCAATGAATCTCAACCTGGTACCCGACTTACCAACAATTAATTTTATATGATCATTCCACTTCAAATTGTTCCGCACCCATACTCCCAGATATTTTACAGAAGTAACTGCTACCAGTGTTTGTTCCGCTATCATATAATCATACAGTAAAGAATCCTTCTTTCTATGTATTGGCAATACATTATATTTGTTTACGTTAAGGGTCAGTTGCCACTCCCTGCACCAAGTGCCTATCCGCTGCAGATCTTCCTGCATTTCGCTACAATTTTCTAATGCTGCAACTTCTCTGTATACTACAGTGTCATCCGCGAAAAGCCGCATGGAACTTCTGACACTATCTACTAGGTCATTTATATATATTGTGAAAAGCAATGGTCCCATAACACTCCCCTGTGGCACGCCAGAGGTTACTTTAACGTCTGTCTACATCTCTCCATTGATAACAACATGCTGTGTTCTGTTTGCTAAAAACCCTTCAATCCAGCTACACAGCTGTTCTGATATTCCGTAGGCTCTTACTTTGTTTATCAGGCGACAGTGCGGAACTGTATCGAACTCCTTCCGGAGGTCAAGGAAAATAGCATCTACCTGGGAGCCTGTATCTAATATTTTCTGGGTCTCATGAACAAATAAAGCGAGTTGGGTCTCACATGATCGCTGTTTCCAGAATACATGTTGATTCCTACAGAGTAGATTCTGGGTTTCCAAAAACGACATGATACTCGAGCAAAAAACATGTTCTAAAATTCTACAACAGATCGACGTCAGCGATATAGGTCTATAGTTTTGCACATCTGCTCGACAACCCTTCTTGAAGACTGAGACTATCTGTGCTCTTTTCCAATCATTTGGAACCTTCCGTTCCTCTAGAGACTTGCGGTACACGGCTGTTAGAAGGGGGCAAGTTCTTTCGCATACTCTGTGTAGAATCGAATTGGTATTCCGTCAGGTCCAGTGGACTTTCCTCTGCTGAGTGATTCCAGTTGCTTTTCTATTCCTTGGACACTTTTTTCATTTGTGCGAGGATTTAGAGAAGGAACTGCAGTGCGGTCTTCCTCTGCGAAACAGCTTTGGAAAAAGATGTTTAGTATTTCAGCTTTATGCGTGTCATTCTCTGTTTCAATGCCATCACCATCCCGGAGTGTCTGGATATGCTGTTTTGAGCCACTTACTGATTTAACGTAAGACCAGAACTTCCTAGGATTTTCTGTCAAGTTGGTACATAGAATTTTACATTCGAATTCACTGAACGCTTCACGCATAGCCCTCCTTACGCTAACTTTGATGTCGTTTAGGTTCTGTTTGTCTCAGAGGTTTTGGCTGCGTTTAAACTTGGAGTGAAGCTCTCTTTGCTTTCGGAGTAGTTTCCTAACTTTGTTGTTGAACCACGGTGGGTTTTTCCCGTACCTCACAGTTTTACTCGGCATGTACCTGTCTAAAACGCATTTTATGATTGCCTTAAACTTTTTCCATAAACACTCAACATTGTTAGTGTCGGAACAGAAATTTTCATTTTGATCTGTTAGGTAGTCTGAAATCTGCCTTCTATTACTCTTGCTAAACAGATAAGCCTTCCTCCCTTTTTTTATATTCCTATTAACTTCCATATTCAGGGATGCTGCAACGGTCTTATGATCACTGATTCCCAGTTCTGCACTTACATAGTCGAAAAGTTCGGGTCTGTTTGTTATCAGTAGGTCCAAGATGTTATCTCCACGAGTCGGTTCTCTGTTTAATTGCTCGAGATAATTTTCGGATAGTACACTCAGTATAATGTCACTCAATGCACTGTCCCTACCACTTGTCCTAAGCATCTGAGTGTCCCAGTCTATACCTGGTAAATTGAAATCTCCACCTAAGACTATAATATGCTGAGAAAATATATTTTCCCGTACCTCACAGTTTTACTCGGCATGTACCTGTCTAAAACGCATTTTATGATTGCCTTAAACTTTTTCCATAAACACTCGACATTGTTAGTGTCGGAACAGAAATTTTCATTTTGATCTGTTAGGTAGTCTGAAATCTGCCTTCTATTACTCTTGCTAAACAGATAAGCCTTCCTCCCTTTTTTTATATTCCTATTAACTTCCATATTCAGGGATGCTGCAACGGTCTTATGATCACTGATTCCCAGTTCTGCACTTACATAGTCGAAAAGTTCGGGTCTGTTTGTTATCAGTAGGTCCAAGATGTTATCTCCACGAGTCGGTTCTCTGTTTAATTGCTCGAGATAATTTTCGGATAGTACACTCAGTATAATGTCACTCAATGCACTGTCCCTACCACTTGTCCTAAGCATCTGAGTGTCCCAGTCTATACCTGGTAAATTGAAATCTCCACCTAAGACTATAATATGCTGAGAAAATATATGTGAAATGTATTCCAAATTTTTTCTCAGTTGTTCTGGCACTAATGCTGCTGAGTCGGGAGGTCGGTAAAAGGAGCCAATTATTAACCTAGCTTGGTTGTTGAGTGTAACCTCCACCCATAATATTTCACAGGAACTATCCACTTCTACTTCACTAGAGGATAAACTACTACTAACAGCGACAAACACGCCACCACCGGTTGCATGCAATCTATCCTTTCTAAACACCATCTGTGCCTTTGTAAAAATTTTGGCTGAATTTATCTCTGGCTTCAGCCAGCTTTCTGTACCTATAACGATTTCAGCTTCGGTGCTTTCTATCAGCGCATGATGTTCCGGTACTTTACCAATGCAGCTTTGACAGTTTACAATTACAATACCAATTGCTGCTTGGTCCCCGCATGTCCTGACTTTGCCCCGCACTCTTTGAGGCTGTTGTCCTTTCTGTACTTGCCCGAGGCTATATAACCTAAAAAAACCACCCAGTCCACGCCACACAACCCCTGCTACCCGTGTTGCCGCTTGCTGCGTGTAGTGGACTCCTGACCTATCCAGCGGAACCCGAAACCCCACCACCCTATGGCGCAAGTCGAGGAATCTGCAGCCCACACAGTCGCAGAACCGTCTCAGCCTCTGATTCAGACCCTCCACTCGGCTCAGTACCAAAGGTCCGCAGTCAGTCCTGTCGACGATGCTGCAAATGGTGGGCTCTGCTTTCATCCCGCTAGCAAGACTGCCAGTCTTCACCAAATCAGATAGCCGCCGGAAGCCAGAGAGGATTTCCTCCAATCCATAGTGACACACATCATTGGTGCCGACATGAGCGACCATCTGCAGATGGATGCACCCTGTACCCTTCATGGCATCCGGAAGGACCCTTTCCACATCTGGAATGACTCCCCCCGGTATGCACACGGAGTGTACATTGGTTTTCTTCCCCTCTCTTGCTGCCATATCCCTAAGGGGCCCCATTACGCGCCTGACGTTGGAGGTCCCAACTACCAGTAAGCCCACCCTCTGAGACTGCCCGGATCTTGCAGACAGAGGGGCAACCTCTGGAACAGGACAAGCAGCCATCTCTGGCTGAAGATCAGTATTAGCCGGAGACAGACCCTGAAACCAGTTCGTCAGACAAACTGGAGAGGCCTTCCGTTCAGCCCTCTGGAATGTCTTTCGCCCCCTGCCACACCTCAAGACGACCTCCCACTCTACCACAGGTGAGGGATCAGCCTCAATGTGGGCAGTATCCCGTGCAGCCACAGTCGTATTCCAATCGGGGGATGCATGGGACGAGCTGGCCGTCCCCGAGAAACCCCCATCCGGACCCCCACAGTGATGCCCATTGGCAACAGCCTCAAGCTGCGTGACCGAAGCCAACACTGCCTGAAGCTGGGAGCGAAGGGATGCCAACTTAGCCTGCATCCGAACACAGCAGCTGCAGTCCCTGTCCATGCTAAAAAACTGTTGTGCAAAGAATGTCTGAATTAATCTACAGAGAGCACAAACAAATTGACGCAAAATTCCTGCTTACAGCCTCTCACAGTTTAAAATTTATCCCATCCCCACTTATAATTTTTGCATTTTCTACTGTATCTCACCCTTAATTTCTATTGATTTCACGTTACACTTTATTATTACTAAGTTACAGTCTGTGTTAAAATCACCACATGCTATACTTTGTAGACCAGTATCCAGCTTCTGAATTCTGGTCTAGCCATGAAATTATTCAACTGGTATAATTCTATATTATCTTGTATGAAAAGAGTATTTGCTATTACTAACTGTAATCTCTTACAAAATCCTAAATGTTTTTCTCCTCTTTCATTCATTCCTCCTACCACATAAATCCTTTTATCCCCTCATAACATAATGTAATGGTTTCATACTATAATTTTCTGTCTGTTTTGTATACCTTATGGGCTTCTCAAGTATTTCATATGTTTACCCCATTTCATTAACGTCTGTTGGAAAAGGGAACTTGATACATGTAAAATTTTTGTTGTAATATTTTTTTATTGTATAGTTTTAGAATATTTCAGCTACTCTGTGACCTTCATTCCCACATTTTTCTATTATTGCTTTTGTTGCACTATACACTGTTGACAGGGTGATCACTCATGGAAGTGTTTGATTACATATAGGTTTCCTTGTTTTAATTTTTTTCTTTTGATAGACTCAATAACATCTAAACTGCTTAGTAAAAGCTAGTGTTCACCACATATTCACTCATTTCACCAAGACAGTGTTACACAATTTCTGTATGTCATAAAGAATTTTTAAATGAATGACTGAGACTCATTGTAATAATGCTACAAAAAGCTGTTGTTTATACTGACAATGGTGGCTACAATGTTGGTATCACAGATTTACTTTAAACTTTGTACATCTTTAGTGGGTCATCAAAACAACGTAATATGCAAGTAGTAAAGTGCACTACTCTGGCAATTCTGAGGAAATTGAAGAGAAGTTTTGTGTGTCTATTATGTAACTAACTTATCTGTACATAGGTAGCAGAGGCCGGCCGCGGTAGCCGAGCGGTTCTAGGCACTACAGTCTGGAACCGCGTGACCGCTACAGTCGCAGGTTCAAATCCTGCCTCGGGCATGGACGTGTGTGATGTCCTTAGGTTGGTTAGTTTTAAGTAGTTCTAGGTTGTAGGGGACTGATGACTTCTGAAGTTAAGTCCCATAGTGTTCAGAGCCATTTGAATCATAGGTTAGAGTTCATGGTAGTCAAGTGGTTAGTGTTCAAGTTTCATAAGATGAACATGTAAGAGGTGACGGTTTGATTCCTGCTCAAACCTTCATTTTATAGTACAAGTGTAAATTCTGTGATATTCACAAAAATTGCATGTACACTATTCGTTCTTGTTACACAGCTATGTCTCACTGCTATGCAGGTTAACTGCCAAATGGGACCGGCCTGTGTGTCTGCAACTTGAAGTGTTGAGTGCAAAGTAGTTCCAGGTACCTTATCAGATTGCAAGTGTGAGGGAGTTCACTAATCACGGCAGGCATACATTTTCAGGAAAACTCTACACATTGCTTCATTTATTTGTCAATAGTTATAAATATGTTTGTTCTAATAATTAAATCTAATTAAAAACAGTAAGTAGTCAAATAACATGAAATTCACTAAAACTTCATGCAACTACACGTGTTTTTTATTATTATATTACCTCTCAAATGTCATATAAATTAAACAATGTGACCAGTGATGAAATAAATATAGATTGAAAATTAAGTTTGAGCAGGAGATGAAACTTCGCTTTGGACACATTTGTCTTACGTAAATCGAAAGCTGCCCACTTGACCACCATCAACTCTAGCGTTCAGTGGCTACGGCAGTAACATAATAGATGCATAAATCTTCTGTTGCCTTTTTCGCGGAATTGCCAGAGTAATGCACCTTACTACTTGCACATTATGTTGTTTTAATAGCCTACTAAAGGATAGGAAGTTTGATGTAAATCTGTGATCCTAGCGTCATGGTCTCCCCTTGTAATTTTTTTTCCTGGAATGCTGAGTAATAGCACAAAGGCATGACAACATCAATGAATGACCTGAAACTGTAGAGTTCACTCACCTTTTGAAAAATTATTCATGTAATAGTTTGGAACAGAATGTGGATTGATTGGTTCAATCAATCCTACAATACCCTCTTTCTCGAACAAAGATGCTGCATACTTAATGTTTTTCTCATAAATGTCGTCATTCACACTGCTTGGATTTTCAGCATGTCCAGACATCACATGAATCCTTCAAGCAGAAAAAAAAAGAACCAAGTGATCAAAAACAAACAATTTACAATGATGAACAGAAATTGTACTGCAGGTAAAAGTTTAATATGTTAACCATCACTACTATCTCTAACCCCAATGAAAGACATTTATAATATAGCCAGAGAAAGAAGTAGTGTATTTCTACATCACGACATTACTTTTACAATGGTGCTGTTACTAGAAACAAACTTCAGGGAAACATTCAAAATGTATAAGATGCTATTTAATGACAGAGCCATGCAAAATTTGAAAGCACTGCAAATGGAGACAGTTTGCATTTTAACCAACCTTGCAGATGACAGTGGGACCATTGAGAGGGTGTTTAATGTATGTAAGGAGGGAAAAAATAGTATCTTTCTCAATTCTTCTTAGATAGCATATTCTCATGGGGTGCCTTCCACTGGAGTTTGACTTGCACTACTGCCCCACTCTTGTATGTATTAAACAAAGCCATGGTGATATCCACAATTATGTTTTGGATCTTCCTTGTCTGCTCTATTAAACCTATATAGTAAGGGAGTCAAACTGACATGTTACATTCAATAACAGATTGAACATGGGTTTTGTAAGACACCTCTTTTGTGGGTAAATTACATTTTCTTAGGATTCTTTCATGAATCTCAATCTGGCATCTCCTGTTCCTATAACCCGTTTTAAGTGACTGTTCTAATTTAGGACACATACTCCTAGTTTTCTTTTCTTTTAGTAAAGCCTACAGTTAAACACATCTGTTTGATAATCCATCTTCTAATTTCTCTGTACACATGTGATGCTCAAGTGACCAATGATAAACTGTTGCTACATGGGGAAAAGGTTCTTTTGTATTAAATATATAATTCTTATAGGTCCAGCAGCCTTTCCAAGATCTGTTATTTTGTTTTTAATACTACAAGAGAAAAGAGGAGTGGTAGTATGATATTCTGCACTGACAAAATTTTGGAAAACCAAGTTCTGTATTTAGGCCTTGCCTGTGTCATCCTCTGTTTAAGTGCCAGTGTGACCATGACTGATATTTTTATATAAGACTAAAACGTCTTGAGATTTTATGTCATGTTGGTAGCAAAAATTTCACAATCAAACTCACTGACACTCATTTTGGCTTCATCTAACTTTAGATTTGTCAACACATTTTTGACTTCATGTACACCTTTCATGAAGCTCTTTTTGCTTTAATAACATACTTGTAACATGTCTGTTGAACAATGGTGATTCTTTCCCATCTATCATAACCTTGCCCAGAACACATACACCTACAGTATACGAGACAATACATTCGATTTTCGCTGACACTACTAATTTTCATCCTTGCAGATTAATGTGTGATGCTGACTGTTCAGCTATCTTGCAATCTGTTTATTCTTGCATTTGCTACATAGATACATTTTCCTACCTTTGTTTCAACATCAGTAATAACTGATGTGTGAATGAAGTAATCGGATAGCATTCATTGAGAGTCGAGAATGGAGAAAATGACACACATAGTTCTATCAGTCATAATGAGTTACGAGAACAAATGAAAGACTGTGCCAATAATTCATTTTTAATATTTTGCTAAGTCACTGTCCTTTTCTACAGGCTACTTCTTTTATTACATGAATAGTGATCTATCTTCATGTACAGGATTTAAATCTATCTTGAATTTTCCACTGACTGTTAAATCTAGCAACAAACAGGCCCACTCTTCACAACATAATCTGTACAAGATCAGTAACAATGAGAAGCTGTTGCCGTGTGCTAGTTATCAAACATCAAAACATTGCCAACAAAGAGGGGAAAAAAAGATTCTCATTTAAAACATTTGGAAACAAAATTGATTACTGAAAGCCTCAAACGCAGTTTAGATAAAAAAAGAAAATGTAGAAACCTTGTGGCTTAAATTTGAACTTATTGCCCAGTATAATATGGAAGAGTATGTCCCAACTATGTTACTGAGTGTTCACACAGATTCACAGTGATCCAATGATACTGGGTGGGCAAAATATAACAGGCCCAGAAAGTATTTACAATAAGATTCAAGTAATGTTTTCTTGAGTTCAGCATCTTTTTAGATAGTTATGGTTTCCATTTACTACAGAGCCCATTTCACACCATTTTAGTTCCAAGTTTTGCATTGCATAAAATGTTAAATCATTTGTTTCTCAGATTGACAATTTACCCTAGACCAGTAAAACAAACAAAAATTATGAACTCCAGCTTTCAAAGATTACACATAAACAAAGTCTTGTGTAGTTCTTCTGTTAATGAAATCACACACAATACACAATTGAAGACACAGAAATAAATTTTAAATATCTAATAAGAAAACTGAGGTTGGCAGTTTGCTGTGTGTGATTTTTTGGACATAAAGTAACTAATTTTCACTTAATTTCTGCCCTAAACAAATAGCAGATACTTATTGCACAGTGAATGTTCAAAACATTTATGTATAAATACAAAAAGCTTTTGAACACAGTGTTTTAGGAATGACTAATTTGTTACATATATTTCTTGCTAAAATGGCCACAGTTTAGTCTTCAAACTTTTATGTAGATTTTGCAGATTTAATGCTGCAGACTACATTACTGTTTCTACAAGTAATAGTACTTGAAGAAAACTGCTGAGAGAGAGAGAGAGAGAGAGAGAGAGAGAGAGAGAGAGAGAGAGAGAGAGAGAGAGAGAGATTGGAAACCATATTTCAAATGTATCCAATGGTGGTAGGCACTTACAAAGTTGATACATCAAAAGAAGAATGACTGTCTGATGGCTTAGAAAGCGAAGGTACCTGTTTGTTGTAGAGTAATGGAATATAGTTTGGGCTCACAGATAAAGAATTTTTGGATTTTGAAGAACTGCTCAGCTGGAGCCAGGACAGATTTTGTGAATGACTATTATGCAGACCTCACATTATCCTTTTAGTGCACAAGGTACAAAAGTCTTTAGAGAGGAGCACTCGGATTAATGCCATGGCTGACATCTAGAAAGGCTTTCACCACTATGACACTGTCACTTAGTACACAAAATATGTGCTTGTGAAATATTACACAGAATATGATACTCAATTCAGGATTTCTGGTAGCTAAAACTTCACATGCAGACCTTAATAAGGAGAATTCAATGGAAGTGGGAGCAGCACAGGCATTCCTGAAGGGAGGGGAATATAACTGTAGCTGTTTTTGATATACAAAGTATATCATATCATATAGACACTTCTAATATTCCAAAACACGTATAGACATCAATAAAAGGTTTATAACAAGTGGTCATATTAAAAAAATATATATTTTTTTTACCTGTTTAGATGGTGAAGCAACACTGCAATAGTGTCTATGTGGACAATGAGAAAATTTGTCTAACTGGCAGTGGAAAACTGTGTTCCTTAGGTTAGAAACGCATTTACCAAAGTTCATCTCCCTCATTTTCTCCCAGTTTTCTTTGAGCAGAGCATTGCTCCACAACTCTTCTCGTGTATTTTTTGTCCAAGAAAACTTGTGTAGTATTTGTGATTACTTGTTTTCCCTTTACAAGGTAACCAATATAAAGAATCCCTATACACTCCCCAAAGCCTTCCTAACAGATGAAATTAACTTTGGTTTTTAGGCACAGGATCACCATCTTCCATCTACAGTTTTAACTGGTGTTCTGTTGTAGATGTGAAATGGCAGAATTTTGTCTCATCCAAAATCAGTTATATTCATTTTGAAATTTTACCAGGGTCCCTGAGGAATTCATTATTATCCTGAGGAATTCATTATTGCAAGTGCTTTCCATCAGTATTTAATAAATTAACTGGACAGAAGATCATTAAATTCCTATGGATTTGAAAGAGCAGTGAAAACTGAGTATGCATAACAATTTATACATTGCAATTTTGGTTCCATTATGGTGATGAGTAATTAAAACTATTACCATCCTGTAAATAATTGAATTCTTGGTTATCCTACACGGACTGAAAGTTTTCATGATACAGAGACGGCAACTGCTCATCCTGCAGTGGCTATTTCTCTTGTCATACTTACACTCAAGTGTCGGATAAAGTTGACAGCAAACAACAGAAATGTTTTACAAAAAAAAGTGTGACATCCATAACTATGATACAATGCACAACTTTGATTTTACAAATACAGTACAACACTCAGTACTACTCTCATGGACGTTATGTAAGCTTGACATTAATTTTTTTTTAAAAGGTGTTATGTCTCATTTGAAGTTGGAAGGTGATATACTGAACTCACTACAATTAATCGGTACGTCAGTGTAACATAGAGGCCAAGACCACCTGTTGTGATAAATCTAAACAGATGTCACATCTCATCCCGATTCACTGTCAACTAGCCATATAAGAATAATACGTAACTTGCACCAGCATTAAGAAATGCTACTGCTTATTGTTTACTGTCTCACCATTGCACAATCTCTTTGTATTAGAAATTTATTTTCCCTCACTTGGTTTCTCTCAGGCTTGTAATACTGCATGCAAATGACAATCAAATGAGGCACTGCTGTTGTTAAGGCAATGGTCTCACACTCGAGAGAATGGAGTTTGCATCCTTTAATATTTTGTGTGTCCACATATTTGACTCATTTATTTCCATTGTACAATGACAAGAAATTCTGTATCATTATCAGATAATCTTTGGGCAATAAAAAATAAAAAGAATGACAGTGGACTCTGACTTGCTGTGAGGAAGAGCAAAAATTGTGTTTAGACTTAATTACAACAATCTGTCTGTTATCAAGGGCTTTGGTTTTGTATTTTGCCCTGTGTTAAGCAACTGGCACCAATTTTACAATGACAAAGGAAATCTAGGACTACACTGTGAACTCAGACAGTTTTATGTTTTTGCAAGTTTAAGAACAGTTCTATCAAGGGCAAGAACAGAAGCATCTTTACGAGTAGGAGACACTACAGTGGAATCTTCAAGAGCAAGTGCAGTTATTTTTACCACAAGGGTAATCTGTGTCACACATCAAGCTCTACTCACTTTTACAGCATTTAACAAAGCTATGGAAGGCTGGGCAGTTTATTCCAGACTTTCTAGGTAAAATCACCATATCAGCACCACAATTTCTACTTTTGTGGATCCTGCAGGGCAGTCTGTGTTTGTTGCAATAGTTTAATCCATTGGCTAAGCGTAGATTGTAACCATTTTCTGAAATTTGTAGTCTGTAGACCACTCTGAAAGTAAAACAAAAAAAAAAAAAAAACCCCTCATGTTGTGACCACAAGGCTACAGATACACAAAAAGCAGAGGCTGCTGACACAATCATATTGTGTTGTACACTTATATGGGCTCAGTCAACATTATCAGTCTGTGTGTTCCAACCCTGAGTGTGAACAAATTGTTATTAATCATTTTGCATCTGATCAGGAGGTGTGTTCGGTAGCATTTAAGCAATGATATCTGTCATTAGAACAAGTACTTGCATTAGTCTGAGCTTTAGAATTTTCCCTGGTAACTAAGCAGAACTTGTAAGATGCGGCAGATAGCAGGACTGAGTGTGGTCCAGCAGAAGTCCATCTGGCCCTGATCACAACAGCTGTAGCAGTGCCAGGTCATTTCTGCCAGAAGTATCACTCTAAAACCTTTCCTTAACATGTCACAGTAAAGTTACAACTCCTGGCACAGTTGCCTATATAAACATTAAGAATACACATCAGGCCACAAGATAGGCCACCTCAACTGTGTTATTGTTAATGAACAACATATTGAAGAATGTCTCCTGATAAAGAGTCCGTGAACAATATATTGACCCATGAGCTTCACAACATGACCCCAGCAGGAGTTGCTGCCTGTACATGTACATCATCTTGTTGAGATCAGTTTAAACAGCCATGTCATGGTGCCACATGTGACCCCCTGGGGCCATGTAAGGAAACTGCAGAGCTTACAACAGCAGTTGCAGGTGACACACTTTACATTCCACTAGTTCACTAAGTTATTTGATATTGGATGGACTCCTTGCATTGGATCTTTGTTGTCATGGTAGTGTATGTTGTTGACAACTAAAATAATGGCTCAGACTTGCTATAGAGGAGGGCAGAAACTGTGTTTGTTTTACTCCTAATTATCTCAATATATCCAAGCACTTGTGTTAATAAACACAATTTGGCATGACCTTTGCAGATTGGGGGAGTGCTAGCCAAAAATAGAAAGGAGGACAATTGGGCAAAAAAAGCAGAGGTGGAAAGCAGAAAAAGGATCATGGGGGGAAAACAGACAGACAGTACACCACATCCCGTACTGCCACAACATAATGTAAGACACAAAATGAGTTTTCCTCCTATAGTGCACTGATTCTCTTGTGCCGGAAGAACATTTGCCAAAGAAGCTTCAGTAGTAAATTGTCATGAAGGTAACAACCATTGTGAACACTTGTACAAAAACAAAATTGTTTTCTAGACAAACACTCACTTTTCACCAAGATCTGACTACAGAAATTGTTACACACTTCACATATAGCCATTCTTTGGCGTGAATGAATTGCTATTAAGGCTTTCTGTCAGTTTCCACACATTCTCTTTTCCAGTGAGACTATAACAATCTTTGTTTTGGTAACATTCTCCACATGGTAACATTAAACCACAGTGTGTCTTTGCCTTCTTATTACCTTACTTTGTATATATTTATTTACAGCACAGCATACAGTATGTTTTTGAGCACAGCTTTTTATGCTTGTCAGATTCTCAGTTCATGTTTTAAGTATGATGTCAGTAACTATCTATCACATCTACTTTAGTACTGGCACAGACATGACAACACCGCTACACAATACTGTTGGCATGGGTACTTCACAGACCAATGGGGGCCCGATATGAACCAAGGAACAGAACCCTGTGTGAGGAAAGGAAATTTTCTACGTGAGTCAATCTCCAGAAACAGAAAGTCCAAAACCACACAGAAATGCACATGGGATGAATTCAGCATGTGGCTGATGTGGGTGGCTGATGACTGAGCACTTGGTAACAGCACTTGGCACAAAGTGCAAGGCAAAGTCCGCAGTAATTGAACTCGGCATAAGCACTGGCCCACTTGGCTTACTGTCGCCCCCAAGCAAAAACTCCTGTCAGTGGGTCTGTCCGTTCTACAAGTAGTATGCACCCATCACGGCAGGTTTCTGCACTATTCTGCTACATTACCCACTCCAGCTCATCTGCTTCCATCACAGTGTCTGCTGGTACCAAACAGAAATACTCTTCTTCACAAAGTTTTTGCCTTTGGTGACCATCATCATTATAACAGCATCATGGTTGTTAAGCCCCGTCCCTGTGATGACACTATCAAAAGTATCAGCTCTGCTTGTAGTCATGAGGTGTAAATATTATTTTGGTATGTGGTTTGTCAGACTAGTAGCTTGGGGCAAGTATCTGATGGTGGCTTCAGTATTACTTCAAAAGACTTATCGTCCTTACTGCCATAATAGACACACAGTATTTCCATTTGATATTATACAAATTAAATCAGCACCTACAACTACCACCCAATGGCCAGTGTATTTCTGTGCTACTGAATTTAGATTGTCTTTGAATGGATCAACAATTGATGTGTGTAAATCAGGGGCTTGATAGATCAATAATTTACCACTGCTGGTTAATTTTGTGCACATGAGACAGGGTCTATTTGGATCTCATTAGCCAATGTTCCCGTTATTGCTGTAAACATTCAACCTCATGAGGTCTTTAATTCATGTTTCTGATATACATTCCACATGTTGCTGAAATTTATGAACTTCTTACTTCAGTATCAAACCAGCTATCAGACCCCAGTATAAGGGGCAACCAAAACATTTCTGTTTGAAGGCAATACAGTGCAGAATTGGTATGCCAATCAGACAAAACTGTTGTGAACAATGAGGAAATTACCCCATTGACACGCTAGAATGAAGATACAGATTTGGTAAAATACCATGTCCTGCTGTGTGAAGAAGTCCATAACTGCTTGCTGCATATCCTAATCTGATAGGAATCATCAACCCTTCAAAGACTTTTTTAAGAGACTGAAGCGGTGACAATCACATGAAGAGAGATCAGCACTGTACAGCGGGTGCTCGAGTTCTCCCACTTGTCCGTAATGTATAAGGCTGGTCTCCCACATCGACTAGCACCTCGTTTGAACTGCAACCAGCATGGAACTGGCAGCACAATCATGCAACTGTGGTTTTTGACAGATGTGCTGCCCAATACACATTCTTCAGTCTCCAATGGATGTCTACTGGTGTTTGTCCTTTAGTAGCAAAGAAAAGAAAACAGTATGTTGGTCTTACTTGTGTACATTTGGTAATAACGTTGTCATCATTAACGTTTCTGCATTCACCACATGACAGTTGGAAAGACATTAATGCTGCCATAATTGATTGGCTGCATGTTAGTGCTTATATATCCACATTGGAGTCATACTCTTTGTGTATACACTGCAGCAATGCACTGAAAGAAAAACTTGTTGATCACTCCTTATACACTCCTGGAAATTGAAATAAGAACACCGTGAATTCATTGTCCCAGGAAGGGGAAACTTTATTGACACATCCCTGGGGTCAGATACATCACATGATCACACTGACAGAACCACAGGCACATAGACAGAGGCAACAGAGCATGCACAATGTCGGCACTAGTACAGTGTATATCCACCTTTCGCAGCAATGCAGGCTGCTATTCTCCCATGGAGACGATCGTAGAGATGCTGGATGTAGTCCTGTGGAATGGCTTGCCATGCCATTTCCACCTGGCGCCTCAGTTGGACCAGCGTTCGTGCTGGACGTGGAGACCGCGTGAGACGACGCTTCATCCAGTCCCAAACATGCTCAATGGGGGACAGATCCGGAGATCTTGCTGGCCAGGGTAGTTGACTTACACCTTCTAGAGCATGTTGGGTGGCACGGGATACATGCGGACGTGCATTGTCCTGTTGGAACAGCAAGTTCCCTTGCCGGTCTAGGAATGGTAGAACGATGGGTTCGATGATGGTTTGGATGTGCACTATTCAGTGTTCCCTCAACGATCACCAGAGGTGTACGGCCAGTGTAGGAGATCGCTCCCCACACCATGATGCCGGGTGTTGGCCCTGTGTGCCTCGGTCGTATGCAGTCCTGATTGTGGCGCTCACCTGCACGGTGCCAAACATGCATACGACCATCATTGGCACCAAGGCAGAAGCGACTCTCATCGCTGAAGACGACACGTCTCCATTCGTCCCTCCATTCATGCCTGTCGCGACACCACTGGAGGCGGGCTGCACGATGTTGGGGCGTGAGCAGAAGACGGCCTAACGGTGTGCGGAACCGTAGCCCAGCTTCATGGAGACGGTTGCGAATGGTCCTCGCCGATACCCCAGGAGCAACAGCGTCCCTAATTTGCTGGGAAGTGGCGGTGCGGTCCCTTACGGCACTGCGTAGGATCCTACGGTCTAGGTGTGCATCCGTGCGTCGCTGCGGTCCGGTCCCAGGTAGACGGGCATGTGCACCTTCCGCCGACCACTGGCGACAACATCGATGTACTGTGGAGACCTCACGCCCCACGTGTTGAGCAATTCGGCGGTACGTCCACCCGGCCTCCCGCATGCCCACTATACGCCCTCGCTCAAAGTCCGTCAACTGCACATACGGTTCACGTCCACGCTGTCACGGCATGCTACCAGTGTTAAAGACTGCGATGGAGCTCCGTATGCCACGGCAAACTGGCTGACACTGACGGCGGCGGTGCACAAATGCTGCGCAGCTTGCGCCATTCGACGGCCAACACCGCGGTTCCTGGTGTGTCCGCTGTGCCGTGCGTGTAATCATTGCTTGTACAGCCCTCTCGCAGTGTCCGGAGCAAGTATGGTGGGTCTGACACACCGGTGTCAATGTGTTCTTTTTTCCATTTCCAGGAGTGTATTATGTGAGGAGTGACTGATTTCTTGAAAATTTGCTGATTTTGGGACTTTGTTGCAAACTCTTTGGTAGTTAACCCACTAGTATTTTAATATTCTCACTTCCCATTTTGAGGTTTGTTTCAGATTAATGGGTAGTTCCTGAGATGGGCAGTTTTCTGCCAATATTAGTGTTTTACCTACCTAAAATCCCTATGAGCATTCCAAAATTACTCTGCCACCAGACCTGCTGCTTCCAGTGAGTGGCACATACCTCAACTAATCCAGGGTAGCCCTTTAAGTCTCCACCCTGTAGCGCAGATTAACAACCCTGCACCTGAACTCATTATAAAACTAAAAGTCTCTGGCTTAGGCCCTGCAGTCAACTACACAGCAGAGGATTCTGAATAGTCATCAGAATTATGCTGGAAATCGACAGCGGTGCCGACAATCAAGAATGAGACTAGCTGTCTTCGCCATTTACACCAGTCTTCAGAAAGAACAAAGAACAGACCTATATCCCAGATGACAAGCTTTTTGTTTTTTTTCAGTTTCCTGGAATGAGTTGCACACAGCACTATTTTCACACAGTTAGCCACTCAGTGTGCTCAGATGAAGAGTTGGTTTCAGAATGTGTGTTAGCACCTCACTGTCATCACCTAACCAATGCACTACTTACGGGAAAAGCAAATGCTCCTCTTACAGAATTACACAGAAAGCAGATTTTCCAAAATTGTTGCATGTTCCAGTGTCATCAATATGTCCTTTAAAGACCGGTGAGGGCAAGGCTTCTTTAGAGCTCACCGTTTTTCTTTGTCTGTTGCCTGTAATACACACCAACAATTTAGTTGAGAGCAAACTTTTGGTGCTACACAGTTTTTACTAATGGGAATGAAACCTTGTGTATGAATCACAGGAACATCAAAATAAATGAAAAACTAGTAAATATAGAATATGGAAGGATGAAGTTGATGATACAACATGAAATGAAGGCTTAGCAAGTAGGAACAACCAATTACATTGCCATTCTTCAATGACCATTTTTGGATGTCAAATACAATTTAATCATGTAAGTAATATAACACCACATGAATTTTAACAGGATGCAATGCAGAATTTTGAAAGGGTATCTGTAAGAGAGGGTACAGGTGTGTAACTGTGGAATACTGTGACATGCATTTTAACTGTGACTCCAGAGTGCTTACATCACAGGTTATACATTAATATCTTGATGATAAACTGTGTAGAACTGCTTTTCAGGAAAGGAGCAGGAGAGGTTTAATGCCTAAATGACATATGTGGCCAGTCGAGTCATCATGCTAACAGGTCCAAGTGCAAAATCTGTATATAGGGTGCATAATTAGTAGAGAAAACTGAGACGGATGAAAGTATATGAGGGATTTTTTTTTGGGTGGGGTTGGAGAGAAGACACCAAATGATATGTTGCATGTCAGAGAAATTTGGTGGTAGTAGAGGGCAGGGGGAGTGGGGGGGGGGGGGGGGGGGTGGAGGGACAAGGTATTACATGATATGTCACTACTTGTATGGAGAAATGTTCTTGAACCAGCCCTGGAAAGAATACCTGGTTTCAGAGATCCTTGAACGTATTGCTATAGCATCAGAGTAATCTCGATCACTGGTAAATAGAATCTGAAATTATGTGACAGCACCCCAGAACTTGACATTACTTGCTCTTGTAATGTGGAACTCAACAGTTAATCATTTATCACGGCATTGCTGTTGTAAATGACTGACAATACATCCATTATTTAAATAGCATAAACAGAGGAAGAAAAAGAGATGCCAAGCTGAGATGTTACAAACTGAAGCATTATGAGATAGCATTTTGCTTGACACATGATTGCCTGTGAATTCCAAGTAACTCAAAATAAAATACCAAAAAGAACAGGAATCAGTATATGCTTCAAAATCCTATCATTTTGATAACCCAAGAGGTTTCTAGAATCTTAGCACCATTTATGTCTGGACTGATACGTTACACTGCACAACGTTAATTATTATTCCTTTTTATGACCATATGAAGAAGTAGATTAAATCCACAAACAGGTGAGAAAATACAGTAAATACTAATGCCACATAGTATGAATGGAATTAAAAGTAAAACAGGAAAAGTGTAGAAAAACTATGAACAGAAATATTTTGTGTACATTAAAAGATGGGCATAGAGGATGAGGCAGTGAACAAGGAGACACTTGCAGATAATACAGGGATTCTACTAGATATGGGTTGGGCTACACAGTTACTAATCCGTTATCAAAAAAAGCTTAGAAAATACAAACAGCACTTAGACACTGGCACTCCTTTACTGTGATGTACTTGCTAAGGCAACTGTTTTCCGCAAAGTTAATAGTATATGCATTTCAGAAGACAGTGTGGTATGAGTGCATTCCTGCTAGGTATCTTCTCTTCAAGCTGCTGACAATTTACACACAGCCGTACCCATCATAGTATTACAAAAGACACCACACAGAACTTCTATAAAGTGAGATATCATCTGGTCTATCATTTGTAGTAATATAAATAATGCAAAGAGTAAAGGTAACAACTCAGTGTATAGTTGAGGCACTGAGTCAGTGACAGGCAATTAAGCAAGCTGCCAGCTTCTGAATGAATCCTTCCTCATAAGAAAAAGTAGACTGAAGAGGCAAAGAAACTGGTAGACCTGCCTAATATTGTGTAGGGCACCTGTGAGCATGCAGAAGTGCCACAAAACGACATGGCATGGACTCGACTAATATCTGCAGTGGCACGGGAGGGAATTGACACCATAAGTCCTGCAGGGCTGTCCATAAATCAATAAGAGTACACAAGGAGGTGGAGATCTCTTCTGAACAGCACATTGCAAGGCATCCCAGAGTGAAAATCTCATTCTGGGAACATCCCCCGGCTGTGGCTAAGTCACGTCGCCGCAACATCCTTTCTTCTTGGAGTGCTAGTTCTGCAAGGTTTGCAGAGGAGTTCCTGTGAAGTCTGGAAGGTAGGAGATGAGATACTGGCGGAATTAAGGCTGTGATGATGGGTTGTGAGTTGTGTTTGCGTATCTCAGTCGGTAGAGCACTTGCTCGAAGGCAAAGGTCCTGAGCTCAAGTCTTGGTCCGGCACATAGTTTTAATCTGTCGTGAAGTTTCATTCCAGATATGCTCAATAATGTTCATGTCTGGGGACTTTGGTGGTTAGTGGAAGTGTTTGAACTCAGAAGAGTGTTCCTGGAGCCACTCTGTACCAGTTCTGGACGTCTGGGTGTTGCATTGTCCTTGTGGAATTGCCCAAGTCGGAATTCACAATGGACATGAATGAGTGCAGGTGATCAGACAGGATGCTTATGTATGTTTCACCTGTCAGAGTCATATCTAGTCATATCAGGGGTCCCATATCACTCCAACTGCACATTCCCTGCACCATTACAGAGCCCCCACCAGCTTGAACAGTTCTGCTGACATGCAGGGTCCATGAATTCATGAGGTT
Source organism: Schistocerca gregaria (assembly GCF_023897955.1). Lineage (NCBI taxonomy): Eukaryota > Metazoa > Arthropoda > Insecta > Orthoptera > Acrididae > Schistocerca > Schistocerca gregaria. The sequence continues at coordinate 278,750,333 of NC_064931.1, forward strand.
ATCTTCATACCCATACACGTCCACCCACTCTACAATCTGAAATGAGACTCATCCAATCAGGCAACATGTTTCCAATCATCAACAGTCCAACGTCGGTGTTGATGGGCCGAGGCGAGGCGAGATGTAAAGCTTCGTGTTATCCTGTCATCAAGGGTACACGAGTGGGCTTTTGGCTCTAAAAGCCCATGTCGATGATGTTCCATTGAATGGTTTGCATGCTGACAGTTGTTGATAGCCCAGCATAGAAATCTGCAGCAATTTGCAGAAGAGTTGCACTTCTGTCATGTTAAATGATTCTCTTCAGTCATCGTCAGTCCTGTTATTGCAGGACCTTTTTCTGACCACAGCGCTGTCAGAGATTTGATGGTTTACCAGATTCCTGATATGCACAGTACACTTGTGAAATGATCGCACAGGAAAATCCTCATTTCATCGCTACCTTGGAGATGCTGTGTCCCATCGCTTGTGTGCGTTCACTCACTCAACCTGCCATTGTAGCAGCAGTAACCGATCTATCCACTGTGCCAGACACTTGTTGTCTTATATAGGCATTGCCGACCGCAGCACCGTATTCTGCCAGTTTCTTTGATAAATGTCTGAAGATGATCTTTAAGCCGAAAACAAGTTAACACAATAAAATTAATATTGTAGAACAAAAGCAAATTAGCACTTTTCATTTATTAAAAATAGTACTGACAATGGAGAAAAGAATAGCGATCAATCACAAAAACTGTCTTTTATTACAGCAGATCTAGATTTTAACTGTTACATAGCCACCTTCAGTTGGACATTAGTCTGAAGTGTCATGTACTAAATGATATTAGTTGATGCAGTGCATACAGGAACCTACCATGATCTCAGAAACTGAGCTCAAATTAGGCTCTAGTATGCTTTACATCAACCACTTTGGACTAACGTCACCTCCTGTTGTATGCACTGAAGGTGACTATGTAATAGTTGAAATCTAGATCTGCTGTAACAAAATGACAAATTTCGCAACAGACTGCTGTTCTTTTCTCCATTGTCTATATTCAACAATTGCTGTATACAACAGGATCACATGGATTCCAATCTAATTAGAATAGAATGTACATACATCTGGATGGTTACATTGTCCTAACTGACTACATTATGCCAACATTGCAGCTCGACTATGGTGAATGGTTAGGTAAGATAGAGTGGTCAAGGTGACAAAGCAGGCAAAAAGTTATGAGGGAGGGTTGGGGAAAGTTGCAGACTGCAGTGGGCTGATGCAGCAGGCACATGGGATAGGAATAAGGCACTGGTGAGCTCAGACAGGGGAATTTTGTGCAGTTGAACAATGACATCGATGGGTGGATTGTGACAGGGAGATAGAACAGAGGAAGAGGGAGACAAAAGGATGGGTTGAAATTGGGGGAAGGGGTTTAAGGGGCAGAGGTTGTGGTCAGTGTGGGACAGAGGCCAGAGGACAGGAGTATTACAGAACTGAAGGATGTGTCACAAGAACAATTTTCATCTATGTAATTCACAGAAACTAGTGTTAGGGGGAACAATACAGATGGCATGAACTGTGAAGCAGCCCCTGAAGGTGAGCATGTTGTACTTAGCAGCATATTCTGCCACTGGTGATCAACTCTGCTCTTGGCTACGGTTTAGCGGTGATCTTTCATTTGGGTGGACAGCTAAGTGGTTGTGATGTCCACATAAAGTGCTGTGCATAAGAAACAGCATGGCTGGTTCAGGATATGACTGCTTTTACAGGTGGTACTGACTCTGATAGGGTACAATATCCCTATGATAGGACTGAAGTACGATTTACTGGGTGGGTGCATTGGACAAATCTCACACCTAGATTTTCCACAGGGATATGACCCTTGTGCTAGAGGTTGGGACTAGGTGGGGTGCGAGAATGGACTGCGACAGTTCGTAGACTGAGTACACAGAGGCCACCACTGTGGTAATTTTGGGAAGGATTGTGGATAAGATGTTCCTGGTGAAGGACAGGTAAAGTTGTTCTGGTCAGAGGTCCCAAACTATGTTAAAGAGCAGAGCTGACTATCCAGCAGTAGAACACACTGCTGAGTACAACATGCTCAACTTCAACGGCAGTTGCTTCACAACCCCCAACACCATCTCCTCTGAATTACTTAGATGGGAAGTCTCCTTGCAACACAAACTTCACTCCTCTAATATTCCAGACCTCAATCTCTGCTAGGCCCTGACCTACACTGACGTTCACCCCTGTCTTCATACCCACTTACTTCAATCATTCTGCACTCATAATCTCATCTCCCTCCTCTTCTGTTGTAACTCCCTCTCATAATACAGGCCATGACATCACTGTGAGTCCACACAACTCCACCTGCCAGCACCCAGAACAAAGTACCAGTGCCTATTCTTATCATGTGCACCTACCGACTTGTTCTCTCATCTGCCAACCACTCTTCTCCATCTCTCCCTCTTGCTCCCCGCATCCTCTCTTCAGTCACCCCAAGTGAGCTGCAGTGCTGGCACAACGTAGTCAGCTGGGGCAATGTAACCATGCAGGTGTATGTTTGTTCTATTATTCTGATCAATGATTTATCTAAAAGCTAGCAATGATTTCAGTCTTTTTCATGTACCTATCGACAATTCAATGGTTCTACTATATGGTGAGTAGTTATCTTTACTCCTTCAATTATTTATATTTGAGCAAGGACTTTCCACTACACAAATTTCTTACAACACATGTCATTATCTTAATGTGAGAAGTTTAGTTATACATGCAATGCGTGCAATGTAGTGCTTTTCCATGTCGGTTTCACTAGTGCTTGACTACGAGAAGTAGTCGAAATTAGCTAATTGCATGGTTTAATAAAAATCATGTTACAGCCTACTACGAACCATGTTTACGTTTGAGAAACGAGCTGTGTCAATACAAACTATACAGACAGAAGATTTCTATTGGTAATTAAGAGCTGAGTTTCAATAACAAATGCCAAATACTCTCATTTCCAATATATATTCAGGACCATCATCAGCTCTGCATGCTGCATTCAGCAAGCCTAGCACCAGGAAATTTGTTGTGGCTCGCCGATCATTCAAAGCGCCGCCGCGCCATTACGCGCGTCCTCTACGTGCGGCGCTGTCTGCCAGCCATGCAGCAGCTGCGCCACCTAAGCGGCCAGCCGAGCAGTGGCCGCTAGACTGGGACTCAGTGCACACGTCTTGCTTGTCAACTTACTCTGTGATTTATATGTGTTGTGTTGTTCTGAAATGTGTGTCCAACTTGACGTTATAACAATTGGCGACGAGGATGGGATCTTGCGTCTTTGTCTTTTGCTGAAATGTGCTCACTTCTGTCTGTATATTATCAAAAGCAAACGCATGTGTTAGCCTCTCGTTTTGCTTTTTATCGTTGTCAAAAACAGCCGCATCAATCCTATCGCGCTTGGGCTGCTGAACTTCACGGCCTCAGTCGAAAGTGTCAATTTGTTACTGACGTTCACAAAGAATCCTATGCCGATTCCATGGTGCGGGATGCTATTATCCGGTCGGCGCCCGACAAAGAAGTTCGCCAACGTGCCCTTCAGTTGGCAAATCCGACTCTACATGAAGTTCTCTCCATTGCGCAGTCTTGAAATTTCTCGCGCCGCTGGGGCGCAAATAGAGGCGTGGGGTGATGTCGGGGAAATACAACCTATGTGCGCTGTTGACGCGTGCGGGGCGTCCCCGCCGGCCGACGTGGCTGCAGTGCGCTCCCACGCGCACCCTCGGCCTAACCGTAAACAACCCGCTAAGAAACTGCAGCAAAACCCCCGGCAACTTCCTTCATGCCCGCGGTGTTTTGCGAAACATTCACGCAATGATTGTCCCCAACGTTGGGCTGTGTGTCACAATTGCAAAAAGAAAGGTCATGTGTCTTCCGTTTGCAAATCAGAACGCATACATGATGTTCATGAACATGACACTGATTCTGTGTTGTCTGTCAATTGCACTTCTTCCCTTTCAGGGAAGTTATTCCGCACTGTCCAAATCCTTGGTCGAGATGTTCGCATGCAGGTGGATACCGGTTCTGCTGCCACTATAATTAATTCTTAGATGTAACTTCAATTGGGTTCTCCACTCCTGTCACCTGTCACTCGGCAATTACGGACGTACAATAAACAGAAGATTTCTCTCTTGGGACAATTTAATGCTGAGGATCTTACAAATCCGTCGTTCGCACTGTTCCCATATTTGTGGTCGACCAGAGTAACGCAGAGTATCTTTTTGGTTTCGATGCCTTTCGTGTTTTTGGGTTTTCCATAGATGACTGTCAATATCGTCTCTGATGCTATTCCTTATGCTCAATTGGATTCCTTGTCGATGACATTTTCGTCCCTTTTTTTCCTCCTGGGTTAGGCCGTGCAAACGACTTTGAAGCTCATATCACGCTCAAATCCACTGCTCGGCCTAAGTTTTTTCGGGCTCGGCCCATTCCTGTGGCCCTTCGTGATCGGGTAAAACGGGAGCTGGATCGTCTCACTGATTCAGGGGTCTTGCTTCCTGTCACTTCCAGTGAGTGGTCCTCTCCTGTCGTTGTCGTTGCTAAGCCAAATGGTGATATTCGTCTCTGTGGCGATTTCAAAGCCACTGTAAATGCTCAATGCCTCGCTTCAGCAAACTGTCGCTGCAATCGATACCCTTCTTCGCCTTACATCTGTTAAGGAACTGCAGGCCTTCTTAGGGAAAATAGCATACTATCACAAGTTTTTACCGTCTGCGGCTTCGGTGGCTCAGCCGTTGCATCGCCTGTTGCATAAAAACGTGCCTTTTCACTGGTCCGCGTCATGGGATGCGGCTTTCCTGAAATTGAAGACTATGCTGAAACAAGCCCCGTGCCTGGCTACTTATCGACCTGGCCACCATCTTGTTCTTGCCACAGACGCCTCTCAATACGGGGTCGGTGCAGTCCTTGCGCACCGTTTTTCTGACGGTTCGGAACAACCCATTGCTTATGCCTCTAAAACGCTCAAAGAGCCCAACAAAAGTACTCTCAAATTGAAAAAGCTTTGGCCATTATTTATGCTCTTCATAAGTTTGGTGTTTTTCTCTATGGCTCAAAATTTCATCTTGTTGCGGATCACAAACCACTTGTTTCCTTGTTTCATCCATCAACGTCACTTCCCGACAAGGCTGCACACCGCCTCCAGCGTTGGGTTATTTACTTGTCTCGTTTCAATTATGAGATTCATTTCCGGCCAACGGCTCAACATGTAAATGCTGATGCTCTGTCTCGCCTTCCCATGGGTCCTGATCTGGCATTCGACAGGGACGAACTTTTGTGTTTCCACCTGGATGTTGCCGAGCAGCGCGTTGTGGACGGGTTCCCCATCACTGGGGGGCAAGCTGGCGGCTGCTACGGGTTCTGACCCTACCCTCTCCCGGGTTTTACGCTGTATTCAGAAGAGTTGGCCAGTTCGTCCGTCCGCTAAGACTTCTGATCCGTTGCGAACTACTACGCTTTGCGCTACCGCCTCACGGCTAGGGATGGTGTTATCCTCCTTTCCACTGACAATGCTTCGCCGCGTGTTGTGGTACCTGCGTCTTTGCGTGCTTCGGTCTTGCGCCTCCTTCACCAAGGGCACTGGGGTGTGTCTCGCACAAAATCTCTGGCGGGCCGTCATGTGTACTGGCCTGGCATAGACTCTAAAATAGCACACATGGTCGCTGCCTGTGGCCCTTGTGCGTCACAGGCCGCTGCCCCGAAGTCATCTTTGTCACCGTGGCCTTCGCCTGAGAAGCCCTGGGAGCGCATTCATGCTGACTTTGCGGGACCCTTTTTAGGTACTTATTGGCTCCTTGTAATTGACGCCTACTCTAACTTTCCTTTCATTGTCCGTTGCACGTCGCCTACCACGGCGGCAACCACCAGTGGTCCCGCTCGCATTTTTTCTTTGGAAGGCCTCCCCTCTACTCTTGTTACTGATAATGGTCCGCAATTTGCCCCTTCCAAATTTGCGGATTTTTGTGCTCGTCACGGCGTTATGCATGTCACGGTGAGGCTGAACGACTGGTCCGCACTTTTAAGGCTCAGATGAGGAAACTTCTGACTTCTGCTGCTGATGATGATGCGGTTCTCCAGTTTCTGGCGTCTTACCGTTTCACCCCCCATGGGCGACCACAGCCCGGCTGAGCTCTTACATGGTTGACAGCCCCGCACGCTACTTAATCTTCTGTGGCCTTCTACCTCACGGCCGCGGGTGCCTTCACTTGGCCGGTTCACCGCCGACCACCTCGTCTGGGTACGGGGATATAGCAGGCGGCCAAAATGGAGCCCGGGTCGCATCTTACGACACCGTGGCCGACGCCTGTATGAAATCCAGACGGACACGGGTGTTGCAGTGCGTCATTCGGACCAGCTTCGGCCTCGTGTGCCGGCAACGCCTGTTCCGAATGCCGCTACACCACCTTCGGCTCTAACTGACGTTCGGGATCTTGGCATCTCTCAATACTCACAACGCAGCCCTCTCACCGTCATCGCGATGCCAGCACAAGAACGGACGCCACCAGGAGACGTGCCCATGCGGGAACCGGATGACCATCCTCTGTCAGAGCCAATCTACTCGCCTCCTCCTCCAACGGACGCAGACACATCGCCCATGTCTCCTGTTATATCAACTGGACTTGCCGCAACGGGCAGATTGGTGCATGGGGCTCCAGCAGATTCGACCCCTACGTCTCCTGTCATCTCGACCCGTTATCATCGGGGACACTTCCGTCCGTATGGGAAGCCTCCTCCTCGAGACTTTACGGCGAGTCAAGCGCCTATGGACGTTAGCCATCTCCAGGACACCTCCATCAGGACCAGTGCAACAATTTAAAAGGGGGGAAAGTGTTGTGACTCGCCGATCATTCAAATCGCCGCCGCGCAATTACGCGCGTCCTCTACGTGCGGCGCTGTCTGCCAGCCATGCAGCAGCTGCGCCACCTAAGCGGCCAGCCGAGCAGTGGCCGCTAGACTGGGACTCAGTGCACATGTCTTGCTTGTCAACTTACTCTGTGATTTGTGTGTTGTGTCGTTCTGAAATGTGTGTCCAACTTGACGTTATAACAAAAAGCAAGCACAAAAAAGACAGGAAGGCATTCATTACTTACCGTTTACAGTGAAGGCCTTTTGCATATTTAACTGCAAGACTGAGGCTTTCTTTAAACTTCTCCTCCTGTCCAGGAACTGCTGCAAACCCACGTTCTCCTTTACTTGGGTCACCTACGAGAAGTTTGTACAGGGTTTTATTGCTGAATACAACGCGATTTATTTGACAGAATTGAAATAAAAATTCATGATAGTGACAAGAAAACTATACAATGAAATAAAACTTATATCACTGCCTTAACGATATTTAAACTATTAGCCAATGTGAAAAAATTAATTAGTCCTGCCGAAACATGTCACCCTATCTGCCAACAGTCAAGCCTGATATTCTTGTGTTAAAGAGTGTGCCTGGAAAATGAAAGGTCACAGGATTGAATCCAAACTGCACCACAGAATGTATCAGTCTGGCTTTATCCTAGCTTTTATGTTTCAAAGCTGTTATTCCTATAACACTTAGTTCAGATTCTTCATTACTGGGATAGTTTGGGGATATGCAACTCACTGACATGGTATCTGTTTGAAACAATTGCACCACGTTTTTGAGCTACACAGAATTATTCGCAGCCAGTGAGGAGAAACATTTGAATTGAACCAAGTTGTTTTCTTTCAATGAAATACAAACTGACTGAAGTATAAAATGTGATGTTCTACATCACAGGAAAGAAAAGGCTAAGGTTTAACATCCCATAGATAAAGAGGTCATTAGAGACAGAGCAGAGGTTCAGTTTAGGGACTAGTGGGAAAAGGAACCATCCTTGCATCTTATAAATCAAAGTATTATAAGAGAAATATTTTCACAAGTCTTCCGACACAGGTAGAAAACCACATGTCAAATTGTAATATCGTCCTGTATTGATGGTAGGAAGGAAGAACTCTTCTAAATAGCTCACTCACTATAGGAACTACAACATATTGTGCATCATCCCCAACCAACAGATCTTATAATAGTCAGCACACTTCAACAGCAAGTGTGACAAGATAACAAGTTCCCATCATATCTTTTTAAGGTATTTCGTAACTCATGTCATAGATTCCAGTACGCTCTAGAATACTGCAAAATGATATTCCCTTTCCCTCTCTTTAAAAGTCTAAAAACAGGTTGCAAATTTTCCAGACCTATTTCTTTGTTCAGGACATCTACATCTACATCCATACGACGCAAACCACCTGACGGTGTGTGGCGGAGAGTACCTTGAGTACCTCTATCGGTTCTCTCTTCTATTTCAGTCTCTTATTGTTCGTAGAAAGGATTGTCGGTATGCTTCTGTGTGGGCTCTAATCTCTCTGATTTTATCCTCATGGTTCTCTTCAAGAGATATACGTAGGAGGGAGCAATATACTGCTTGACTCTTCGGTGAAGGCATGTTCTCGAAACTTTAACAAAAGCCCGTACCGAGCTACTAAGCGTCTCTCCTGCAGAGTCTTCCACTGGAATTTATCTATCATCTCCGTAAAGTTTTCGCGATTACGACATGAAGATGTAACGAAGCACGCTGCTCTCCGTTGGATCTTCTCCATCTCTTCTATCAACCCTACCTGGTACGGATCCCACACTGTTGAGCAGTATTCAAGCAGTGGGCGAACAAGCGTACTGTAACCTACTTCCTTTGTTTTCGGATTGCATTTCCTTAGGATTCTTCCAATGAATCTGTCTGGCATCTGATTTACCGACGATCAACTTTATCAACTTGTAAATCACTCCTAATGCGTACTCCCAGATAATTTATGGACTTAACTGCTTCCAGTTGCTGACCTGCTGTTTTGTAAGGGATCTATCTTTCTATGTATTCGCACCACATTACACTTGTCTACATTGAGATTCAATTGCCATTCCCTGCACCATGCGTCAATTCGCTGCAGATCCTCCTGCATTTCAGTACAATTTTCCATTGTTACAACCTCTCGATAGACCAAAGCATCATCTGCAAAAAGCCTCAGTGAACTTCTGATGTCATCCACAAGGTCATTTATGTATATTGTGAATAGCAACGGTCCTATGACACTCCCCTGCGGCACACCTGAAATCACTCTTACTTTGGAAGACTTCTCTCCATTGAGAATGACATGCTGCATTCTGTTATCTAGGAACTCTTCAATCCAATCACACAATTGGTCTGATAGTCCATATGCTCTTACTTTGTTCATTAAACGACTGTGGGGAACTATATCGAACGCCTTGCGGAAGTCAAGAAACACGGCATCTACCTGTGAACCCGTGTCTATGGCCCTCTGAGTCTCGTGGACGAATAGCGCGAGCTGGGTTTCACACCACCGTCTTTTTCGAAACTCATGCTGATTCCTACAGAGTAGATTTCTAGTATCCAGAAAAGTCATTATACTCTAACATAATACGTGTTCCAAAATTCTAAAACTGATCGACGTAAGAGATATAGGTCTATAGTTCTGCACATCTGTTCGACGACCCTTCCTGAAAACGGGGATGACCTGTGCCCTTTTCCAATCCTTTCGAATGCTACGCTCTTCTAGAGACCTACGGTACACCGCTGCAAGAAGGGGGCAAGTTCCTTCGCGTACTCTGTGTAAAATCGAACTGGTATCTCATTAGGTCCAGCGGCCTTTCCTCTTTTAAGCGATTTTAATTGTTTCTCTATCCCTCTGTCGTCTATTTCGATATCTAACATTTTTTCATCTGTGCGACAATCTAGAGAAGGAACTACAGCGCAGTCTTCCTCTGTGAAACAGCTTTGGAAAAAGACATTTAGTATTTCGGCCTTTAGTCTGTCATCCTCTGTTTCAGTACCATTTTGGTCACAGAGTGTCTGGACATTTTGTTTTGATCCACCTACCGCTTTGACATAAGACCAAAATTTCTTAGGATTTTCTGCCAAGTCAGTACATAGAACTTTACTTTCGGATTCATTGAACGCCTCTCGCATAGCTCCTCCTCACACTAAATTTCTCTTCGCGTAAATTTTGTTTGTCTGCAAGGCTTTGGCTATGTTTATGCTTGCTGTGAAGTTCTCTTTGCTTCCGCAGCAGTTTTCTAACTCGGTTGTTGTAACATGGTGGCTCTTTTCCATCTCTTACGATCTTGCTTGGCACATACTCATCTAACGCATATTGTACGATGTTTTTGAACTTTGTCCACTGATCCTCAACACTATCTGCACTTGAGACAAAACTTTTGTGTTGAGCCGTCAGGTACTCTGTAATCTGATTTTTGTCACTTTTGCTAAACAGAAAAATCTTCCTACCTTTTTTTTAATATTTCTACTTATGGCTGAAATCATGGATGCAGTAACCGCTTTATGATCGCTGGTTCCCCGTTCTGCGTTAACTGTTTCAAATAGTTAGGGTCTGTTTGTCACCAGAAGGTCTAATATGTTATCGCCACGAGTCGGTTCTCTGTTTAACTGCTCAAGGTAGTTTTCAGATAAAGCACTTTAAAAAACTTCATTGGATTCTTTGTCCCTGCCACCCGTTATGAACGTTTGAGTCTCCCAGTCTATATCAGGCAAATTAAAGTCTCCACCCAGAACTATAACATGGTGGGGAAATCTACTCGAAATATTTTCCAAAATATCCTTCAGGTGCTCAGCCACAACAGCTGCTGAGCCAGGGGCCTATAGAGACATCCAATTACCATGTCTGAGCTTGCTTTAACTGTGACCTTCACCCAAATTATTTCACATTTAGGATCTCCGTCAATTTCCTTAGATACATGCAGCGAATAATCAGAGGAGAACTAATGAAGTTGGACACAATACTTTCAGCCATCAAATTAAACTACTGTCTCGGTAAAAGCACCCCAGCTGAACATCCAAAGGAAAGTCAAGTCAGTTCATTTTAGAGATAAGATAATTAAAATCCTAAACTCTCCTTATGGCACAACCTCCCATTTGATGTAGAACAGAATCAATAGAGAGATCTAAAAGTGGGAGCAGGGGAGCATCATAGACTTGGAACAATAAACAGACCTGATCCAAAAATTCTAGGCTGCAGCCTCTACAGGCAATTTTGAAGCAATCTGAATTGTATGAGAACCAATCAGAATTATAGTAACAAATTACTATGCAACTATGAGCTACACAGAAATCCATTAGGTTTCTTTGCCAGCCTTGTAATAATGACTCAATCATATAACATTCAGTGGCAATGTACTGGATCTTCTCCTCCCAAAAATATTTTACAGGGGTTAAATACGTAAAGTTCACACTGATTAATTTAATAGATTTCATGTAACATACTACAGCAAACAGACACAAACTTAATTTTGAGCCCAATTTCTCACTGCACCAAGTTACACAATTAGTGCTTTTTATTTTCAAATTGCCCATTACATCATAACTGCATAGTCTTGAACATGTCTCATGAGTAGAAACCATGTCACAGTTTCAATCTCCTGCTCCATACATAACAAAACATCTAATGCATTGTAGTAATTGTAATGTGAACCAACTTTTTTGGAAAATATCACTGCTCAATACCATCATTCCTCTTTCCTGTCCCACTGCATATCATCAGAGTCAGTCTGTTACCTGTAATGAATGTGAGGTAGCAGGTGTAATGAATGCTAATTAGAGAAATGAACACAAAAGGTCCCATTCAACCTTGTTCCAGAAAACAGGTCAAGTAATTGAACCAGCTGTAAGTACAATTAATTTCATTTTTCATCACAACATGGTGGAATGTGTGCAATGTACCTAAGCATTTACAATTTACAGTTAGGAAGGACTGGTGAATCCATACTGTCCTAAATCTGGAGCACCAAAAAGAGCCATGTTCTGGAGACTTCTTGATACTTCTAGAGAATTCTTGTAGGTGCAGTAACACATTTGAATGTAACCAGACTTGTTTTTGGCTAGTAAGATGGAAATAGAATATAAGAGAGATGCCTTCAATTCAGCAGGAGTAAGAGTACCAGAGTGAAAGCAGTTGTAACCAGAAGCAACCCGTAGAAGTCACTGTCAGTAGTATGAATATCAACTGATTAAATGAAGTCCATATTACTAGACTTCTGGAATTGCACTGTATCAGATGGAGATTCCCACTTGTCTTCATGCTTTATTAAGATCATTTCTGTAGAATTATGGGACTAAGTCGCAGTCACACATCATATGTCACATTATCCTTTCACTGAAGTCCGTGGAACATGTTAAGTCCATCACATTTGGCACTGTAAAGGTGAACGAGTTACAAAATAGTTGCTAGAACAACCCACAGATTGCTGTTGTTTCTAGCTTAACAGTTAACTGTGCTTCCACTGAGTGTACAACTATACAGTGAGTACATCTGGCAGAAAAGAAAAACTAGTTAACGGTGATGAACTACAGCCAACAAAAATGTAGAACTGGTAAGTAATAAACTGCTTTTGTTATCAAACAATATTTTTATTCATACTCTTCCCTACTGCTGCTACCACTAGTATATGAAGAAGCTTCTTCCCTAGCATCCAGTTCCAGTAGGTTAGAGCCCAAAGCTGTTCAATCTTGATCTGATATCATGACACATCTATAGTCAGTCACTACACACCAATCACTCTTTAATGACAGTTGAAAAATTTAAGATCTTCACAGATTCCAAATGTTTCTTATAAAGTCTACAAAAATGTCTTGTTCCATATTTATTTATTTATTTATTTGCCCTGACCAGATTAAGACCTACAGGCCCCCTCTTACATCAGATTAGGGTAATGATCAGTTGTATATAAAATTTCACATGGTGTTACTTTATGGATTCATCACTGAATTGACTGAAGGATATGGCAGTATAATAAGTGGCACACATGACAGCATTTCTACTCTTTTATTCCCCCTCAATCACAAATTATGCACAAGTATTAAAAGCTTAGTTTTTGACATACATGAAATTGTACAGCAGGACAACAAAAAATATCAGCATGCATGTTTCACTATACAACAGTGTGTACACTTGTGAAACTTCCTGAGTGGTTAAAACTGTGAACTGGATTACGAGTAAAATCCAGATCCTTGTGTTTTGCAGAAAATTGTCTGAAGCACTTGGAAATAGGAAAGAAGGTAATGACAGATGAAAGCTATCATGCAAGTCAAGTGTAGTGCCAGGGTTTGAATATTAGCACACTGTTTTAATTTTTCAACATGTTTAACAATAACAACACTTTTTAAAATTCTTGAATAGTCTTCATTCACAAGGAGAGTTAATCCTGCATTATAGGTTGCAAGAATATAGCACAAGTCACAACACTCCACTTATTACTCATTATGATGTAAAAAAATATACATATATCAGTGATCACAGAATGCCTTTGTGGGGTGCACCTTTTCTTCTTAGAAACAAAAGATTTCTGCGAACTTTGAGCCTGTCAATAGTTTTCTGTCTTGTGTAAATGATTTTCAGTTGTTAAAACTTTCAGCTGTTGCTGTCTCAATGCATAAGTATGAGCTAATATTGAAAATCCTTCCTCGTATTGTGGAAAAGAGCCAATTCTGCCTTTAAAGGAGTCTTCTGCTTCCTACATCACCACCGAAAGTGGGTTTCTTATTTTATTATGAGGTATTTATTATGAACAGAAGATTTCCTTAAACACCTCACTATTTGATTCACCATTGACACACATCACACTTGTAACCACTCTCACTTTCATCAAGTACAAAGAGAGACTGTATAAATATGGTACACATTTACAAAACCATAGGACATTTTGATGGGAGGTGATTTCTTGCAACAGCTGTATTAAAACTTTTAAATAGCTACCATGTGGAGTAATTTGTTGCCAGCTTTCTTAAACATGTTTCATAGAAATGGACAAAGTGTACACTTATGAGCAAGTCAATTACAAACATGGTGGTGACACGCTGTGGCGTGGCCACGTTGAAGGTATTGGGGAGCCATCCTAATCAATGCCAATGAGTACCATCATTCGTCAGTTGAGATTACATTTTTCCCACATTTCTAGTATCGACAATGGTGTTCCTACACCCATGGTAATCTCCATGCCCTGTTACTTCCTGTGGGCAGAGGGATGTGTTTGAAGCACTGGTATATGTACTCCATACCGAGAATGAGGCTGCTCACCAGAAATTGTTGGACAAGACTGAAGTGAAGAGAAATTTGTTGAACTGTTGCCTGTATATCAATGGTTAAAATCTGTGACAGCCCATAGTACTGCTGTCATGCATCTTGCTGCTGGTAATGATTTTCTCCGAGTTGAGGTACTCCCCCCCCCCCCCCCCAAAAATATAGCAGCCTTCTTAAACACACAATAATATGAGCACTTCGCACTTTTAAGTCACCTCAACAAGACATATTCTGAAGAAATGATCATTAAAATTAATGATAAGGGGACATGTGCACATGATGGATGCTGCATTTATGTATGCCAAACCCAAAAGGATCCACGACAGATATTTCTAAATCTGTGCGGAAAAACAAAAACATCATGAAAATGATTTTTGTTGCTATTATCTCAATGTGAACATAACATTGATCCATTATACTATACATCTCACAGACAACTACAGTCAAAATGTGGCTTGATCATGGTGAAAATGTACAAAAAATGCTTGGACAAAGAGGAAACTTTTGTCTTGAGTGACTATTTAGTATGGGTAAAACAAGCACTGGTTCTTATAGCTCGATGTTTTTATGATTATTTGCACAGTGAGTTATATCAAAAGTTAACGTGATTAACGCTCCTGACTGCAGCACACTGTCGCCACTGCAATAGTTAAAGTACACAAGCTGGAATTCGAAATAATGTCCCCTCATACACTATTCTTCAAATTTGGCTCTGTGTATTTTTTTTCTATTTCTTAACCTAAAAATGGCTTCATTTATTGAAGAGGTTATCTGCATTGTAATGAGCATTATGTAGTTAAAAAAAAAACTTAGCTTCAGGTGATGTGGAATCAGGCCATTCAAAGGGAATGGTCATTAGTGATCTTGTTGAATATGAATGTGTGTGTCATCCAGTGAACTCAACAAAGAATCTTTACTCACAAGTATCATTACTGTGACCAATTCCTGCAAGCATACATTAGGAGCCTCTTTTTTATTTAATTCATCCAGGGATCACCTGATAATGGTATAGTATTTGATATCATAATACAATTAAAATAAATAGCTCAAACGTACAGACACACAGACTGTACAATGATGTTTTTGTGAGGATAGGGCAGGTGGTTGGTCCTGGACTTGGTGAAGGAAACATCCAGCTATTTCTCTGAAATGATTTTGAAAAATCACAGAAAATAAAAAATCAGGAAGGCCAGGCAGAACAAAGTCCACCCTCCTGAATGTAAGGTCACTGCCTTAACAATTTCACTCCCTGTATCAGTCGGTCCATATGGTATAATGCTCTTTTACTCATACATACAATTTGCAAATATAATGCAGAAAATAATTGTGCACTGTTTCTTTGCATTTATCTATGCTATCATTGCACACACATGATGGACAACAGTTGGTGACTCCATGACCACAAATATGTTGCTATGCTCTCTGCAATCCCTTTTGTCTAACTATAGGGCTATAAATATGTTACTATGTCCCATTCACATCTCCATTTTCTCTCTTCTGTCCATCTGGAAAACTAAGTCAGAACCCCCCCCCTGTGAAGAGTCAGATGCTGAACTCAGGAGAATGACAAGCCATTACTCTCGTGCACTATAAATCTTGGCACATGATGCTCTTGTTAGAAGCATTATAGTATGTTCACATACTGTAAAATGACAGGAGGTTGTAAGTGTCCCCTCTCGTTCTAACCCCTACTCTGCATTCTCTAAGTAGGCTTTAACTGTCTAGTATGAAATACTTATGAAGTATGTTTTGTACACCTTTTAAACAGGTGTATTTTAGTCATCTTTTTCGTCTCCTTGGGCAGTTTATTATACAGTTTTATACCCTGATAGAAAACACTCTACTCAGTTTTTGAATACGTAAAGAACTATTAGTGAAATACTAATGCGTCCCTTAACATCCATAACAAATTGGCTGATGTACTCATTTGGTGCTGTCCGAATACCCATTTTTTTAAAAATAGTTCTTCACAATGAGTCCAACTACTACTTTTAATTATTATTCTTATGGTTCTTTTCTGTAGTTTGAAAATGGTGTCCATATTTTGTGCCTTTGATCCCTAAAAAGGATCCCATTGCTAAGAACAGAGTGTATGTAGGAACAGTATGTCACTACAAGACATTCGTTGTTACTCATAACTGAACCCCGTGAGCATAACATACTGACCCTTTTTTTGCCAGTATCTTTGTCTGTTCATCCATAATAATTGACAAAAAATATTAATTCCTAAAAACTTTGTAACTGTTACACAATGCATACATTCATCATCTGTGTTTAATCTGAAAGAGTTGTTTTCCCTCTTTATGCTGAAGTCCACGTGGTTTGTTTTCTTTAGGTTAAATGTTAATTTATTACATACCGCCCATCTAAAAATTTCTCTGAGGGTTTCACTTGCCTTTTCTACTGGGTTTTATGGGGATTTATTGATAAATATGACACTTCTGTTACCAGCAAAGAGATCTTTTCCCCCATGTCTTATATTGTCTGGACAGTCACTGATATATGCTGAGAACAGAATTGGACCTGATATACTCCCCTACAAAACACTGATGTTTGTGTGTTTCTTGTCTGACAACTGGATTTTTTTAAAAATATTTATCATCAACAGAACTGCGAACACTGTTTACCTTTTGCACTCTATTTTCCAGGTAAGACTGGAACCATTCATTTGTTATTCCTCTTACAACCACCTCTTCCAGCTTGATATAATAGTGTTTCAGGATCATATAAAGTTGATCTTCGGTAAAGCAGATGCCAGACTGAGATTCATTGGAAGAATCCTAAGGAAATGCAATCCGAAAACAAAGGAAGTAGGTTACAGTATGCTTGTTCGCCCACTGCTTGAATACTGCTCAGCAGTGTGGGATCCGAACCAGATAGGGTTGATAGAAGAGATAGAGAAGGTCCAACGGAGAGCAGCGTGCTTCGTTACAGGATCATTTAGTAATCGCGAAAGCGTTACGGAGATGATAGATAAACTCCAGTGGAAGACTCTGCAGGAGAGACGCTCAGTAGCTCGGTACGGGCTTTTGTTAAAGTTTCGAGAACATACCTTCACCGAAAAGTCAAGCAGTATATTGCTCCCTCCTACGCATATCTCGCGAAGAGTCCATGAGGATAAAATCAGAGACATTAGAGCCCACACAGAAGCATACCGACAATCCTTCTTTCCACGTACAATACGAGACTGGAATAGAAGGGAGAACCGATAGAGGTGCTCAGGGTACCCTCCGCCACACACCGTCAGGTGGCTTGCGGAGTATGGATGTAGATGTAGAACAGTGTTAAAAGCCTATAGGAAGACTAAGAATATGCTTGTAACAGAGACAAACTTGTCAATAGCTTTTGTGTACTTGGTAATGGCTGATGACATACTTCTACTTAAACAAGCAAACTGTGTTCCTTTAAGAAGGTTGTATCTTCTTCAGGTAACCCATTAGTCAACCTTTTTTGACTGACAAAATTATATTTGAGAATACTGACAGCAGTGACACTGGTCTGCAGTTCACTATACTCTCTGCATTATCATTCTTTAGCAAAAGCCCAACTCTGTAAAAATATCCGAACTAAATGACTCACTTATCATGTTTATTAGTGGGGTTTGTATGCTGTATATGCATGCGTTCTGAATAGACACTGGAATTTCATCTATGCTTGCTAACTTTTATGTCTTTATGCTGATTTTCTATTACTCCATATCCCTCCCCCCCCCCCCCTCTCCCTGGATGTCTCCTCCTCCCCCATCTCTCTGTCCAGCTCATAGCCTCCTCTCTCTCTGTCCACGAACTCCTCCTTCCTCTAACTGTTCACCTCCTGAACACCCCCCCCTCCCCAAAGACTCTGTCCAACTCCTTGTGCCCCTCTGTCCCCTTCCCCCTCTTACCTGTCTATCTCCTCCTTCCCCCTATCTCTGCCCATCACCACCTTTCCCCTCTCTCTGCTCATCTCCTGCCACTCCCCTCTTTCTGTCCACCACCACCTCTCTCTCTCTCTCTTGCTCCATCTCCTCCTCCCCCCAGCTATGTCCATCTTCTCCTTCCTCCTCACTGTATCTCCACCTCTCCCTCTCTCACACTTCTCTGTTCGTCACCCCCATTCCAATAGGTTTGTGGTTCTTACCCACATAGTTATTTCTTTCCAGATAGTAAGTAATTTGTATACCAAGTTTGGCTGAAACTGGTCCAAGGATGTAGGAGCAGCATTTTACACACGACTTTATCCATGTAAGTAAAGGACACATATTTAACATGTATTACACATATCTGTACACAATTTCAATCTCTATCAAAATTTGCCCTTTATTTTCATATTCATGTATCTCAGTGTCTGTGATGTCATATGTCCTGAAATATTTGTCATACAGTGATATAATTTTGCAGGTACATTCAATGGTATATGAGGATAATGTCTGTGAAATGTGTTGTGAATAGAATTAGTATTAAAGAAGTGATAAATTAAAACACTGTGTGTGATGCAGCAGTTTTTAACACACCTCTGCATTTAAGATGTCATACTCCTGAACAGTGTGTCGTGCAATGATATAATTTGCAGGTACATTCAGTGGCATTGCTGTACAATGATGATACAACAAGAGAAATAAGGGCTCGTATGGAGGCATACAGACAGTTGTTTTTCCCTCTCTCTATTTACGAGTGGAATGAGGAAGAAAATATAGTTACTTGCAGGGTGTATATGTAGATGTAGAATGCTGATTCCAAATTAGTTCTTCCTGTAATGACTCAAGGATACTATGCTTCCAATGAAAACTCTCCTGATGGGTGCAGATGAACAGGGCATCATTTTCTACTTTGTAGTAGGTGTGGATCTGCTCACTGTCTTGAGTTTTGAGAAACTCTGCCATGATCTTAGCTGGCTTCTCATCAGTAATCTGAATGGTAGTGATCCTTCTGAGCTTATTCCTCATGGCAGCATCCTCTGGGACATTCCTAATAAATCATACATCAAGTACCTTTCTTTCCACCTGGTAATACATTCTCTCGGCCTGGAATGTACTTGACTGTGTACTCACATTCTTACAAGACCAGTGCCCAGCACAGCAGCCATGCATTCAAGTGCTAACAACGGTTCACGAATGTTAATGCCCTGTGAGTGGTCATTAATATTTCCTGCTGGTCTAATAAGTACTTCTGAAACCAGTGCTATCTCCAAATAGCTGCCAACAATTTTTCTCGGTCTATCTCACAAGCACTCAGCATGTGGTTAGCAAAGCAGATGGTTTTATGTTCTATCTGTCCTTTCTGCACAGATAGAGGCAGTAAGACATTATCCTTCCTGGCTCTGCAAACGATTGAGTCACAGGTACTTGAGCGTCTTGAAGTTCTTGACACCTGTTCCTGGGAAAGGGGCCACTAACGATGACACGGACTGCTTGGGCTCTCCGTAAGCTGCCAACTGGTGCACCAACTGGCATGCAACCTGGTGAGTGGCCAGCTGACAGACATGACATCAAATGCGACTGCCCCTTACATAGTCATTGCTGGGCGGGCAGTTAAAGTGCTGACTGCCACACCGGGCCACTGACTTTGCCAATCCACACACCTTCCTCCAATGTATTCCATTAAGGTGTGTGTGTGGTGATAGAGAGTGAGGATGTGTAATCATGGCTACTGATAAAAGAGCCACATCAAGACACATTTGTCTAGTATATTTCAAGTTGTTTTCCCTTGATGCTTGTTAGAATTAAGTTGCTGAGAAATTTCTCTCTCTTAACTCTTTCTGGGAGTGGTTGTAGCACCTCAAAAACTAACAGCTTTCCATAAATAATCATATTGTTTAATTGGTAATAATTAATGCAAGGTAGTAATGTAATTTAATTTTTAATATACTAATTAGTGAGGACCTAATAAAACATTATGGTCAAATGTTATGTGTTTAATTATGTTGGATTGTGCAAGGAGAGTTATCAATAACTTTCCTATATAAAGGAATTGTTGTACCTAAAGTTTCAGCTAGACTGCATTAGCCATTAATTATTTTAAAAAATCCACAAAACCACTGATAATGAGAAGCAGCCATTGAAAGTCTGAATGTGGCTACTTCGTTAAAAGCTCCCTTCTACCATGCACAATAATACCAACATATTGCCCTTACAATGGTCCCCCACTGGTGCTGGGGGTGGATACCATTGTCACTAGAGAGTTGCTAACACACAGACTTAGGCAGTCTCCTGATTTTCTCTGTGAGCAGACCCTTGCCTCACACTCAATCAGTGTCAAAACTTCATCCAGATCAGATAACAGTGGAGATGCATCATCCTGTATAGGACAAAGGAGATGGACCATTAAACCGACAGTCACTGGCTCAGTGTGTCCATCTTTGTTTATTTTATACAGATGTTGTAACCAAGTGTCGTCGAGCTGAAGAAGTCAACCATTCCTCTGCGCATTGCACCATGTTTTACAGAATATTAATTTCACCAACTGTGGTGTGAGACTATTAGTAATTCACTGCTGCCACAAAGAGTGGTGCTGCCACTTCTATCTCCAGAACTCACTGCCAAGACAGGTATGAGAACATATGTCAGAAGTTCGGTCCTCCACAATTCCCTCTCCGCTATGTCTTCTTGCTGTTTCCAACTATTTATCATTACTTCAGCCAAGAGTATTAATCTTACAGTGCATTAAAGTGTGTTCTTCAAGTCAGTAGGAACCTATGGTCAGAAGCAATGATTTTTGTGCCCACTACTGTTTACACAAACTAACCTGATGCGTGGCATGATGGATGATAGGTGTGACTGTAAAGGCATTTCCCATTGACATTCGCTCCCATCAGCCACAATGCTGAGTGTCAAATTAGCTTGCATGCCAGTACCTTACCTACGTTAGGTGCAGACTCTCTTTTAAATTGTCGATTAAAATTTGTTTCCCATGAATCATTATGAGGCAGTAACTGTTTTGTACAGTGAAAAGTACTGTTATTTGTTAGCAGTTTACTTTCTATGTTATTCTCATTATTATGGAATAATATGACAGTGTTGTTTTTCCACACGCCTGCCTTCTTCTTCTGGTAGTTCACTGAGCCCGCTATGCTGGTGCTCCCTTTTCTGCTGTGCAATTATTACAGCGATGGTCATATACTGGAATGAAACCCCCATGCCTGTAAGTAAGAAATGCATCCAATTACCACTTCCCAGTTGGTTTAGCAAATAACCACAGTTTCCAGGTGACCTAGAATGTAGGTTAACAATAGTGACATTCATTCAAGCAATTCCCAGTCCAATATAGGACTTCTGGACCTTGGGGTGGGATGTCCAGTTGAGAATTATGGGGTGGTAGCCTCAGCTAGAGGTCTGGGCAGTGGCTGCCAATCCAGTTATCACAATACAAACTCAGGTGAGGGTGGTAGTGGCATGTATGATCAATGCAGCCAAAGGTGGTTTCTCTGTGGACTGTCCCTGGTGTCTACATACTATATGTGGCTGCCCTGTGAAGACTTATCTTTCCCTTTCACCCTGCCCAGTAAACCCTCTTTCTTTCTCACCGTATCTGGTAGGTCCTCACCCCATCTGGCAATTCTTCCCTGAACCTGGGGTTCTGAGCAAGTTTTCTGAATTCTACCCCTTCTCCTAAACTTCACCAGTCCTTTTCCTTCAACCCTTTTGCCAGAAGAAGGAGCCATTGGCTCCAAAAGCTAGCAGACTTCAATATCTTTTATACAAGTGTTCTCCTGCCACCATTTGGTGAGCAGATTTTTTATCTATCCAATTACATTATAATACGAGTAAAAGTATCACCTGAAATGTATTGAGTGAAAAGTATAGGTTTCAAGATGAAAGTACTTGATACAAATGAGTAATTATGGTTTTTTTCAATCTCTCTAGATGTTAAACTATCTTTGTCAGTGCACCATGAGAGCACTGCCAGGTTCTTTACTAAAAGGTATCATGCATAAGACACCACATAACTCCAAAGTTTCAGAGATAAAAAAACAAGAAAGGAAAATTCTTACGTGCATATACATTCCCACACAAGAAAAAAATAACTTACACCGAGAGAACCACAGACACAAACACACACATTTGCTGATACTGTATGCAAGAGAAACTTAAAATTCTATGAACATATTGACGGAATGACTACTAAAAGATGTATTAAGAAAACAGTGAACTCACAGAGACATATGCAACACAATGGTACAGTGCAATGGCAAACAGCTACCCACTTAAGTAGAGGACTGTTACTGAGTGGTGCTTGTGGCACACACACTTCTTCCCACCACTACAGTAATGGGACAGTACACTGAGCCACTCGATTCTGAATACATGCTTCCTTGGCAACCACGTCTCCTAATTTGGCTGCCGGACAAATCAAATGGCCTACTATCCAGCAGAATGATACTCCTTAGACAGAAATGTTTTCAATGTGTGTGGTATCAGGTTCATTTGAGTTTTGCTTGTCACTGTGCTAACGTTGTTTCGAATTTAGATAGTTGGTGCACTAGTAAGGGTTATGGAAGTGTTTTCAATGAGTTTTTTTTGTTAGGTCTGATTAGTTTAGTGTTTGCTGTGCAGAAAGAAGTATATTTTTTTAAATTGCTATTTAGTTAGGTATGCATCTGACAGTGAAATTCATAAGTGCATCATTACATTCTGTGAGATGTGATGATAAAATGTCTCTCATACAATTTATGAAGATGTTCGGTCTTATTTCTGAGTATGTTATGTGTTACTTATCGGGACACAGGTATTGTGTATGTGTGGGTTTTTTTTTTTTTTTTTTTTTTTTGGGGGGGGGGGGGGGTGCAATGCAGTGACCAACATAGGTGATTTTGCCAGAGGCTTTTGTTGGTAAGTAATTTTTGTTTTTTTTTTTTTTTTGGTTTCATTCTATAGTAATTGTGATGTTTTGTGTGTTCTGTATTTATGACAGGTTGGGTGTTTCAATTGATGTAGCGAATATGGGGCATTTGTGTTTTTGAGTTGTTGGGGTTTGGTTCCACTATACGGAGTTAGAGGTGGTGTTCTTTTGGTATCGACTGCTGCAGTTGAGCTATATAGGTCATGGGAAATCTCCAATTCCCCTTTTACAGGGTTGTTGGAGTTGGTGTTTTGGTATCAGTATCTGTGGTTGCACTATATAGGTCAAGGAAAATGTCTGATGCCTGTTGTTTTGTTGGTGTAACAAAATGCTGTAATTTATTTTTTTTATACTATTTGTTTTCAAATGGTGCAGTGGTTTTGTATTGTTGTATATATAGCTTGTTCCTTCCCTAAACACCTAATTTACTGCAGCTGTCCAATTAGATTCATTTTATATTTGGAGTGGGACGCTACTGTGTCATTTTTATTTTTCATAATTTTATTCTGTTTTCTGTCTTTCCCTTAGCTGCTTTGAATTCATGGAGGTATCTACCGTCTATGCATAGATGGTACACACCTCCATGAATTTTTATTTTAGTTTACATTTGCTGGCGTGTGTGTGTAGTGACATCATTGGCGCCATTTTGTATAAACTGGAAGTAGCAGTAACCACCATATTGATGACGGAATGGGTGTAAGAAGAGGGATGGAATCAGACGCTTCTGCAATGCCCCACACTTGTAGCCTACTTAGTGTCATTGCAAATCTTGGGGAGAGACAAATCTGTAAGTTGATGTATTTTGCAAGTTTTGATTCAATAATGTCATATTAAATAACGTTCTGGGGCAATTCATCTTTAAGAAAGAAAGTTTTCATTGTGAAAAACGTTCTGTAAGAATAATAAGTGGTGCTCACCCACAATCATCTTGTAGACATATGTTTGAGGAGTTGGGCATCCTGACAACTGTCTCACAGTACATCTACTCCCTCACAAAGTTTGTTGAAAACAGCCCACTACAGTTCAAAAGGAACAATAAGGTACAAAATTAAAGTGCCAGAAGAAAAAATGACATTCATTGCACCAGATTAAAGTTGTCTTTAGTACAAAATGGGGTGCAAAACGCTGCAACAAAAGTTTTGATCACTTGCCCAGTGATATAAAACATCTAACAGACAGCGACATATAATTTGATAAGAAAATGAGAAAGTTTCTCCTTGACAACTCCTTCTATTCCATACAGCAATATCTATTATTGAAATGTGTAAATGGTGGTGGGGGGGGGGGGGGGGGGTAGGAATTACTAAGTCACATTCGTATATCTTTTAACGAACTTAGAAATGTTCAGAACATAATCATATGTAAAAATTAATTTATGATGTGAATGTAAAATGACTTGTTCCACATTGTTACAATCTACTGTGCAAAATGATCCATGGAATATGTAGCTAACTAACTCTGTGATCACCTGTTTCATACATTTTGTTACGAAAAATTTAATCATTTGATGACTTAAAACGACACATCAAGGGGGATGTCTTATACATATCACATATGTACAACTTGATTTCTAGTGAACTTGGGCCATTGTGGACCAGGTTCTGTTTGTCATAGCCTGCCATTATACTGGGCGAAACATCGTTAGAAATGTAGGCTCTCTTTTTCTGAAGAATTAGAAAGGTTACTCTCGTTATGTATATGCTGGGTTGAAGCACAGTGTATTGTACAACAGACATTTTATATAAACTTAAGGCAGTTTGTAACATTAATGAAAGTTTATATGTTTTATGAATAGGTTTATTTCATTACACAAACTTCGTTTGTGAGATCTGATGTTACCGTAAGTTACAACGTTCTGATGCTTAAAAACTAGACACTGTCATCATGCATGAGCATACAAGTCATTATGTAACTAAGTGAGCATACAACGTTTTAGTGAAGCCATGGAATGGAATACGCCTAGACTGGAAAATCTAATTATGCAATTAACATATTAACTATGATTTTTAAACTAAATTTACAGCAATAATTTTTTAATACTGCTTACCAGGAAATACATTTATCAAGATCTGGTCGACACCGGCACTTTCTTTTGCTGAAATAACTTCTTCCAGGGGATATTCATACGGAAAAGCACATTCCACAGCACGAAAACCAGCTTCCTTAGCTAAAGCGTATCGTTCGATAAGTGATGTAGTTTCTTGAAACATGAAGCTAAGATTTGCACACACCCTGAGGGTCATTTTCGCGAATATACTTCCAAGTACTGTCTGTACACAACTAACTACAGGAAAACAGAATACGACTAATACAACTCGGCCTGTTATCACTGTCTTACGCAACACTCTTCTAGATCTACATTACACAGTACCGCGTTCAGTCACTTCTACATTGCCCAGGAGTAGGTGTCGACAAACTTATCCTTGTGAGAATGATAGTTGGAATAAAACTACAAATCGGTATTTGTTGTTATTAGTGGCCACTAACATACAAACTTCAATACTACACGTCTTTATCGTTTCATGCGGACCGTACTCGATTTGAAAATGTAAATAAAACAAAGATAGTACTTTTAGTGTGACGCATCAGTTTGTTTTTATGGTACCGAAGGAAATAAACACCATCTTTAGCGTTCGCGTGATTTCCAGACTGTGTGATTACTGGCATAGTGACACCAGAAAATTTTGCACCTTATATTGTATGGCCGCATATTTTTATTACGAGCCCAATACCATATCTATGTGCGTCTATTATATACGTTTGCTATACTGCTTTGGTACTTTCTTGATGACACATATTTTATTACGAGCCCAATACCATATCTATGTGCGTCTATTATATACGTTTGCTATACTGCTTTGGTACTTTCTTGATGACACATCTTGTGGAAATGCGATCACCGTTAAGAATGTTAACAAATTAAGAGAGATGAAAGAGGAAGGTGGATTGTCCGCAGACATACATAATCATGTTACAGAATAATAGTTTACCGCCCTATTGGCTGCGAGGTGATTCGATAGTAGGTTAACAAGACAAAGATTGGAATTCCATACATCCCAAATATGAGTGTAATGATTCACACTTGGATTGGTAGCTGATGAAGATGTCCGTCAGTGTGTAAGCTACTGGCCAGGAGGTCAAGAGCAGAAAAAAGTATTAGCCAGCCCTACTTCCACACACGCACACAACAAATTTTTAATGATTTATAAAGTGGTATATCATATTTGTGTCCTTTGTCTAGTCTTTGCTTCACAATAATTCTTCCAGAGTGACACCCGTGCACCGACTATCGCTCGTGTCGTACTAATTCAATAATTCATTGTTCGTATTTTGTAATAAAGCAATAATAACAGTGGAAAATCGTACAAGGTAATTGACCAACAATGAAGACATCAGAGGTGAAGAACATCGAATCTAGCGCGACACAAACAAAACCGCAACGAAGAAAGCATGGCTGAAGCACAAGGTCACGTGACTCCAATCCGACAATTAATGTAGCATCGCTGTCGAATGATCATTTATTTACATCAATGGTGCAGTTGTATTTGTAAACTGATGTTAAAATCATGGGAGAGAAAGGACAACAATCAACCCAGCAGCCTATCGTTAAGATAGGACATTACACTTTAGGACAGACATTAGGAGTTGGGACCTTCGGTAAAGTGAAAAGTAAGTTTGCTACTTTGCTGTATGTGACAGCTGAGAATAAGCTATTTTGAATCGCAAATTTATGTTTTAGAGTTTCGATTTTTAAAGTTCTTTTGCACTGAAATTAATAAACTGTTCATCATTTACATTCGTTTATAATTTCTGTACTAGTTTAATTTACAGTAGGTTATGTACTGTTTTGTTTACATTTCAAGGTTGTTCATATTGGCTACTTTTATTTGTTATTTTTTTTATCCAGCTACACAACTGCGACGGTGTCACACTGCTACGGAATGCCTTGTAACGTACACAGAAATTGTTGAAAGAAAAAAGAGAGAGAAAAAAACGCAGCATAGTTATATAACATCACACGTTGTGTTTAATATAAAATTGAAAACTAAATTAGTAAATGCTGACAACCTCCCAGTACATTTATTTTCTGTATTAAGTGCTGTCAACAATCAATCACAGTTGTGAAACGACAGTAACATTTGTAAATATATAATAACAGGAGAGATTATTTACGCTAATCATCACTTAACCTTAGTGTGACACACAAAATACTGAGCTAGTCAGCAACAGAAATCTCTGGAAGTGAGTTAGTTTAATGTTCCATGGATCATTTCCATGTACATTCACATTGAAAATTAAGTTGTAATTATGGCTACATTCTAACATTCATAAGTTTGTTTTTAAAATCTACAGATTCCTGTCTGCCACGGGTTACACATTATCCTAGTAGAAATTATTCTATGGAGTAGAAGGAGTTGTCAAGGAGGGAATTTTTCAGTTCTTTTTCAAATTTTACAATGCTGTCTGTCAGGCATTTTATATCACTGGTTAAAGTTATCAAAACTTTTAATTGTGGCATTATGCACCCCTTGTGCTAAAGACAACTTTAATGTGGAATAGTGAATGTAATTTTTCGTTCTGGCACTGTATGTACATCATTGTTCCATTTGAAGTGCAGTGGATTGTTTATGGCAAACTTCATGAAGGAATAAATATAATGTGAAGTAATAGTCAGAATGCTCAGCTAATTAAGCAGATGCCCATAAGATGATTGTGGGTGAGCACCACATACTCTTACAACATATTTTTGCACTATGAAGACTTTCTTTCTTAAAGATAAGTTGCCCAGAATATTACTCCGTATGATCTTTCTTTTTGTGTTCCAATGTTTTCATCTGAGTGCACTTGCAACTTACTTACTCAGTTATTTGTTAGATGTATTCCAGTCTCTGTCTTACCCTACATTTTTTACCCTCTACAGCTCCCTCTTGTGCCATGAAAATTATTCCCTGATGTCTTAACAGCTGTCCTAATAATATGATATTATTGAGTGAAAATAATGCAAAACATGTCAATTTACTGTCTTGTCTCTCCCCAATATTTGCAATGATTTACGTGCAAATATGGCTGAACTAAGCTGTTTTAGGAGCTCCAAAATGTGCTTGTCCAGTTCAAATTCTCATCACTATAGACACCTAAAAAATTTTGA
This sequence comes from Schistocerca gregaria, assembly GCF_023897955.1. Taxonomy (NCBI): domain Eukaryota; kingdom Metazoa; phylum Arthropoda; class Insecta; order Orthoptera; family Acrididae; genus Schistocerca; species Schistocerca gregaria. The sequence continues at coordinate 278,778,417 of NC_064931.1, forward strand.
ACTTGTAAACTTATTATTTCCTCATTACACTTATGACTACAGTATCTCTAGATACAGAAAGTGTCGTGTTTTTGTAAAATTGAGGATGAGACCATTCACAGAGACTTTACTGGTCTTATACAGATATGATTTTATGTATGAAGAGTGAATCTGCTTTTCTGAAATTGTGTCATTTCATTTGTACCTGCACCTGGGTTTCAGGCTGGATCCCCCATTTACGTACAATGCTGAGGTGCTATTCCAGAACATGGAAAGCCTCGGCAGTTCTGTTTGTAAGGAGGAATTTAAAGTAGACTGGGGTGGCAGTGAGTTGGTTGGTTTAAAAGGGTGGAAAGGGACCAAATTTCTTAGTCATCGGTCCCAGGTGGCAATGAGAATTTGGATCGATTAGCAAGGTGTGCGAGGGTAATCTGTGCAGTTATGTGAACCACTCTGCAAGCTGGTTTAGTGGCTAACACACCTGCCTAGTAAGCAGGAGACACGGATTCGATTCCAGTGCATTAACTGCACTGTTAAGTAAAAATTATTAGCCACCATCTTAAATAAGTGTTTTATTAAATATACTGACTGTTACCATAGTTGTTTGCATTGCTAAATATTGGAATACCATTTATCTTGTTGTCCTCTGACCATTTTGTGTAATGGCATTGGATATGTAAAATACATTACAGAAATATTTGCATGTAGTAACAATACATATGAAAATTACATTACAGCAATTTTCTTTGTAGTCTGCAAAACACTTTCATCAATGCAGGGCTATCAGTGAAGAGTCCAGACAAAGCTGTGTTTTCTGAAGAGTTGCAGCAGATTTTTCAGTAGTTACAGTAGCAATAGTCTGGTTGAGATAGTGATCTGCCTTTTCCATTAGCCAACATCACCTTGCTACATTGATACTGCAAGTGGCTGAAAGCAAGGGGAAACTAGAGCTACTATTTTTCCTAAGGACACACTGCTCTGTTGTATGGCTTAATGATGATGGCATCTTGGATAAAATATTCCAGAGGAAAGATTTACATAGGATGGAAGACTGGAATTTGATAGTAGGAAATAGAAGGAAAAATATTAGAACCTGTGCTGGGGGAGGGACTAAACAGAAGAGTTATAGGATAAAATTTTGCATGGACTACAAGTTAATCATTGGTAACACTTGGTTTTAGAATCATAGAAGAAGGTTGTAGACTATAGGCAAAAGAAAGAGCCTTTGAGACCAGAAGGTTTCAGATAGGTTATATAAAGGTATGGTAGAGATTTTTGAAACCAGATTTTAAATTTGCAAAACATTTCCAGTGGCAGATGTGGACTGTGGCCATATTTTATTGGTGTGACCTCAGATTTAAACTTTTTTGTTTATTAAAAAAGCACTCAACATAATAGAAAAGTTGGATAACACACGAGATATTGAATTTAATTGATGAAGGGAAAAAAGGAAGTAACTGGAGCAGGCAAAAGTGAATTCAGAAGTCTGAAATATGGTATTGACAAAAACTGTGTAATCGCTGAGGCTGTAAAGGATGTGCAAATAGATGACATTTGTAAGAAAGTTAGAGACTTTTAGAGAAGACTTTTAGAGAATAGAGCAACACCTGTATGAATATCAAGAGCTCAGATGCAAGTCACTATGAAGCAAAGACGGAAAAGAAAATATGGAAGGAACATATAAAAGTGCTACTCAAGGCAAATGAACTTGAAGTCAGTAACACAGAAAGGAAAGAGAAAGTAAATGAAGATGAGGTGGAGGGATGTAGTACTATGAGAAGAATTTGACAGAGTACTGAAGAACCTAAGTTGAAACAAGGCCTCTGGGGTAGAGAGCATTCCGTCAGAATTATTGAGGTCCTTGGCAGAACCGGCCACGACAAAACTATTTCATCTGATGTGCAAGCTATATGAGACAGGTGAAATGACCAAGACTGCAGAAAGAATGTAACAATTGTAATGCAGAGGAAGGCATGTGCTGACAGGTGTGAATGTTACCAAACTATCACTTTAATAAGTCATGGTTATGAAATACAGAAACGAATTACACTGCCTGAAGAAAAAAAAAAAAAAAAAAGTTAAGCACCCAGAAGACATGGTTGGATGTTAGTGTAACTTTGTACACATACTCACCATTGGGGTATGTAAATGATTAGAATTGCAATTCTCTCTGACAGATAAAGGTTGCCAAGCGGATCAATATTGTTTGCATTTAGTGTTGTTACTAGGCCTGGTAGTGTACATAAAGGGTGTGAACAGTGTCAGATGTTGAGGGATCACTGTGAAGAACATAGATATGGTACAAACTCGTCTGAACCGTGTCAGATGTTGAGGGATCACTGTGAAAAACATGGATATGGTGCATACTCATGTCAGGCATCATTATCAGCATCTGAGAGAATTTCAAAGGGGGCTTCATTGTATGTTTCCACTTGGCTGACTGGTAGACTAATGAATTATTCAGTCTTGTGGGGCATTCAGCCTTGTGCACATCAAGTGCATCGTAACCTCTGCACATCTGCATCTACTGTACACAAACAAGTAATTGACTCCTTGGAGCATTCTGTGTCTTTTTGCACCATTAATTGGCAGTTGGACTAGTGAATTATGCTGGTAATACCACAGCACAAAGGTCCACATTTGAAGTGATTGGGAAACATGGACTGCCAATGAATGACATAGCATCGTATTCAGTGATGAATTGCAATTCTGCACTACCCTGAATAACTATTGTTGGTGAATATGTGGGGCAACCTGTGGAGAGATCCCATTCTTCCAATATTCTGTTGAGACACAGTGTTTACTCATGGTGTCATTGTATGGGGAGGCACTGGGTATGACTTCAGGTCATGACTGGTAATAATTGAGGGAACTGTGGTGGCACAACAGTACGTAATGGACATCCTGCATTTTTATGCGTTACCTCTCATGCGGCAGCATCATGGTGCCTGTTTTCATCAGGACTTCAAATGTGCACACATATCACAGGTCTCTCCATACTATCTGTATGATGTTGAGATACTCTTTTGGCCAGCAAGATCCGCAGATCTGTCCCTGAAAGTACATGTGTGGCACCAGCTCATATGTCGATTCCACTCCTGTGTCTGCATCTGGGATATCAATGTTCAGTTACAACGTGATGTATACATGCAGACTGAAATGACAAATGAGAATTTTTTACTAGGGCCAGGATTGGAGCCCGGGTCTCCTACTCATTAGGCAGATGCACTAACCACTACACCACCTTGGCAAAGTGGCTTTCATAACTGCATGAAGTGGTGTAGAATGCCTACCTTCTCAAATCAAATTCCTAATCATGTCTCAGTCCACTTGGTTTTCCCCCTAAACTCAAACAGCATTGCAGAAGCGTTGTATTGGAATATCACAGCATCAAATGAAATGGGGGATCCTGCTTGAATTCCAGGTGCAGGTGCTTTAATGAAATGAAACTGTATGGTTCCAGAGACCTTTTCAAGTCTAAATATCTACTCTAATTGACAGGTTGACATAAACAGCCACAGCTACTAGTGCAGTGTTCAGTGGCACCTGCTCACTGAAAGTGTCAGAGTGTATGAGTGTGCAGACTTCTCCAGATACCCTCTCGGCATTAACACAATTATTACAATAGGGTTTGTATTTGAACAGTAGGGAGTTGGGTTTCTAAGAATCAAGTCTCCTTTAGAGCCACACTGACAACTGTAAGTTGGCTGACAGAGCTCAACCAGTTGGTGGGGATAGCTTTGTTCTGGGAGAGATGCACTTTCACAGGTGTCCTCTTCCTTAGTGATGCCGTACGAGGGCAGGGCATTTCTTTATGTTCCAATTGGTTGGTTACCACTGGTGTTGTGGATTTGGAAGTTGAGAGAGCTGATGTCCCCTTCATTGTCTGAAAAACAGGAACACTAGACTGGAGTATGAAAAAGCAGCGAAGTGGAAACGGTAGTATGAACTATATTGCTGTTGAATCATGCTCCATCTGAATGTGTGCTTGTTCATTGAATCCTTAGGCATGATTTGGGGGGGGGGGGGGCACAGTTGAGGGAGCTGATGCTTCTTCCCTTGAGTGAAAAAACAGGCATTGGCATGTGACTAGGCTCATGACTTAGTCCCTGAGATGTAGCCATCACAGTGCAGGTGGATTATGACACAATATTTGCAAAGTTTGACATCATAGTGATTGGATGGAGTCATTTGAACTTTTTCTTTGCGTATTGATATGACAGCCAGTTAAGTATTTCCTGTTACTGTATTTTCTTCTTCCTCTTGAAAACTGGACATGTCAGTGAATGAGGGCAGTGGAGTTCTGGACGTTTACATGTTTGGTGGTGGTGGGGGGGGGGGGGGGGGGGGGTCGGGTCCCTCCCTCACAAAGTCTGCTTCTGCTCTCCCAATCATGACTTTAACTTTCTCAGATACAAAATTTCTGTCAAAGGCTATTATCCTTAGGTCCTCTTTGAATCAAATGAACTAAATTTACTCACTGTTTCTCTAGGTTAGCGTGCAGTCCTTAACCTCTTTATAATGTTAGATTCTGGTGGAAGATTAGACCTTGAATCATGTTGAGTTTGTCATGAGAAAAGACAGTAACTGTTATATCCTGAGATTATCACAGGCCTGAAATGCCCATGATTGGTGAGCATTCACAGTTTTAATCAACAGACATCCATTTCTCATTGTTCCTTATTGCAGCAACTTCTCCAAATCTGTCCTCAATATTTTCAATGAAAAGCAGTGGATTTGTTGTTGCAAAATATTCTACATCTACATGACTGCTTTGCATTTCACAATTAAGTGCCTGGTAGAGGATTCATCGAACTACCTTCAAGCTATTTCTCTACCATTCAGCTCTTGAGCAGCATGCGAGAAAAACAAATATTTGAAACTTTCCGTGGGATCTCTGGTTTTTGCTGCTCTATTATGCTGCTCATTTCTCTCTGTGTAGGTGGAAATTAACAAAATATTTTCCCATGCACAGGGGAAAGTTGATAATTTCAATAAGAAGATCCAGCCACAATGCAAAATGCCTTTGTTTTAATGATTGACACCCCAATTCGCATATCATATCCATGGCACTTTCTCCACTATTTTGAAGTGATACAAAAGAAACTGCCCTTCATTGATCTTTTTCAGTGCCTTCTGTCAGTCCTATCTGATGCAAATCCCACGGCATGCAGCAATACTCCAGAAGAGAATACCATAGTGTATGCAGTTTCTTTAGTAGACCTTTTTGCATCTAAGTCATTCATAATTGTACTCCCTAAGTACATAGTTAAATTTACAACTTTAGATTTGTGCAGTTTTTCATGTAACTGAAATTTGGTGGATTACTTGTAGTACTTATGTGGATGATTTCACACTTTTCATTACTAAGAGTCAATTTCCACTTTTTGCATCACTCTGATATCTTGTCTAAATCATTTTGCAATTAGTTTTGAACACCTGATGAGTTAGTAGGTAGTAAATGACAGTATCGTCTGCAAACTATCTAAGAGGGCTACTCAGTTTATCTCCTATAAATGGTTTATGAAGAACAGCAGAGGGTGTACAAAACATCCGTAGGGAACAACAGATGTTACTTCTGTTTTACTCGATGACTTTCTGTCAGTTACTATGAAATATGTGTTGGCTATTTGTTGGTTGGTTGGGGGTGAGGGGGGGGGGGGTAGAGGACCAAACATCGAGGTCATATCAGTCCCTCAATCATCAAGAGTGTTTTGTGATCTAGTCAAGAGATTCATTACAGTAAAAGCGAGAAGTTTAAAAATGATGTAATGGACATCTTATGTACTGCCAATAATTAAAACAAGATGGAGGAGATAGGGAAGACAGCAGGTGGGCATTCCTAGGGCTGTACATATGACAGGAAACATTCCACCTGCAGCTGTCCCACCCCTGATACATTACAGCCAAGAGTGCACATTATCCAACAAAGTGTGACACCCAGAATAGAAAACTGGGTGCAACACAAAGAGGCAAACAAAATTTAAAATTGAGTGAAAGGGAGTAAATGAGGGATGAAAGAGTATACTGGGAAAGGCTCTCAGCCTGTCTGGAAGTCTCCCCTGGCATGTGATTTCCAAACTCTCCTCATTTCCTCCACCTCACCAGTCCTTTTCCTTCACCTCAGAGCCACTGGCTCTGAAAGCTTGCATATTTCAATATCTTTATATGTGTGTTCTCCCGGCACCACTTGGTGAGTAGATTTGTATTATCTATCCAGTTACATTATACTTACAGAAAGGAGTGAGGTATTGAGGCATAAAAATTTGACCACATACCCAGCGATGTAAAGAACTTCATCAATATATGTAATAAAAAGTAACTGGTGTGTGTGTATGTGGGGGAGGGGGAGGGGGGGGGAGGTGCACATGCGCATGCTTGCATGCATGCAAAACTTTGCAAACAAATTTCTTCTAGAATGTTGTAGAATGTTCCATAATGTTATAGAACCTTCCAGAAGGTTAGAGAATGTTCCACAATGTTCTAGAATTTTTCAGAGTGATTGTGAATGTTCTAGAATCACACACACACACACACACACACACACACACACACACACACACACACCACTCATTTGGAAGTTGGTTACAGCAGATCAAAGAAAAGAGAAAGTGAATTTCTTAAGGTAATGAACAAAGTATTGAGTGGAATTTTAGTGTATTAAATTATATTAACATTTAACAGGATGCCAAAATATGAAAGAGGAGGAGATATTACCAGTGGTGAATTGAAAAGAAGGAAACGAAAAGAACAATGAAGGATTGAAACAGGCAAGGAATGAGAAGCACAGTTAGCATCACAATGGAAGAGACTGGATAGATGGAGAGAAAATTTAATGGATGAACAATGAGATTAGAGAAGAGGACCAAGTGAGACACTGAACAAGCAGAAATGGAGAACATGCTGAAAAATAATAGTATGAAATGAATGCAGTAGAGTTACAATGCGTGAAGTTCACCACGAAAGACAACAGTTGCAAGTGCATGAACAAAATAGTGTAGGAGAAGTGCAAAGCAGGGAAGTAGATTTTGGCAGTTGAAGCATTCCATTATTATCCCACTAAGGAGCACAACAAACATTAACATGTTGTCATTGGTCAAATTGATCAAGTGTGACAGGTCAGCAGTGCCATGAAATTTTGTAAACACCAGGAATATGTTGTTTGAGTGGAAAATTTCTGTTGGCACCATTGGAAGTACCTCCATCAGAATTAAAACATTTTCTATGAAGTATGAAAGCATACAATGCTTGCTTTCAAATGACATTGTTTGGTATTATTTCCATTAACAGTGAAGAACACCAATTAAATCCTGTGTTATCGATTAAAGGCAAGTCTGGCATCGGATGAGATCATTGTTACCATTGCCAAACAAATGTTATAAATTTTTGCAAGTGTATTTCATTGGCTGCAAACAAATGTAAGCTGATCAACATCTACCACATACAAAGTGGATTGAAGTGGGAGATCACTGAAGAACTGGGGAGACTTTTATATAAGTGCACTCAATTGATTTATGTATTCAAACAGTACTGGGTCATATTGTATCCAGTTAGTATTAATTAGGGTATTGTTGAATACATAAATGCATTTTAGAATACTCAAAGAGTATTTTTAAGTGCCAAATATTAACATTTTTAGAATTTTTTTGAATGCTCATTTTTATAATGTTTTTAAGTGTTCTGGAATATTCTCAGAAAACAAATGGAAATGAAGACCGACTGAAGTGGGTCTTTTTCAGCTACTAGATAATAAAATTAACTCCAAACACAAACTACTGAAATCATATCTGCTTGACAACCCCTTCTATTGTAAATAATACACACTGATTGCAAACTTTCCTTTTCAGACATCTTATAAGATTAGTTTTGAAAACTCTTATTTAGTTTACCAAAAGCAGACCAGGCCATTTTTACTCATGTTTTTGCCTTTGCTGTCAATCTAGCCATTGTCTTCAACTGCCGTCAATACAAAACTACTTCAACCATTTCTATGATGTCACTGTTCATTTGTATTGTTTCCTTGTTGATATGTTGATTGGTTATTATTTTGGTCTTATAATAATGTATAGATTTTCAGTGTATTGAATCTAATTGCACTCACTTTCAAAGTTCCTCATTTAAGTTTTTCCATTTTTTACTGTAGTTTTAGAGGCAAAACAGCAAAATGAAGATGATTCAGATATATTCTGTTAACATGTAAGTTCATTTTGATGCTTGGTATGGAATCTCATTGCCTGACTTCTCTTTCAGTTTTACATTCTACACTATCCTGATGAAATCTAATGAAGGTGTAGCATTGACAAATATTCTTCAGTATATTAACAAATGTTGTGTTGCTGCACAGTTTCTCAAGTCCTGTCACATGAGATATTATTGAAAGCAAGTCAAACACGTTCATAAAATTTATTAATCTCGAATCACTCACAACATACAGATTGTCCACTGTGCTATAGCCATTGCTAAAATGAGCTTGTTTCATTTCCTGATTAAATCTTGTGGTTTTTTATATATCTGGCATAATTTTAGTGAATATCTTGAATATTATACACATTGCATTGCTTTAGATTAGATTTCGGCTACTCAAGATTTGTAGTCAACATATTTTTTCACCTCTAAAAATTACTTCTTGTTACTGAGCTGCCATTGCCGTGCATCAAGAATGACTTGAAAAGAAGCTGCAAATTATGAGTCTCGTACTGACTTCAATAAAAATTTGCAAGTCATGTTGCACCAAAGCTATTGAAATTGGTTACCGGCATGGATGGAGGGATTGATTTGCACAGAAGATATATGTAATAAAAAGTAACTGGTGTGTGTGTATGTGGGGGGTGGGGGGGCAGAAGCAAGAAATATGTTAATGTACACTCCTGGAAATGTAAAAAAGAACAAATTGACACCGGTGTGTCAGACCCACCATACTTGCTCTGGACACTGCGAGAGGGCTGTACAAGCAATAATCACACGCACGGCACAGCGGACACACCAGGAACCGCGGTGTTGGCCGTCGAATGGCGCTAGCTGCGCAGCATTTGTGCACTGCCGCCGTCAGTGTCAGCCAGTTTGCCGTGGCATACGGAGCTCCATCGCAGCCTTTAACACTGGTAGCATGCCGCGACAGCGTGGACGTGAACCGTATGTGCAGTTGACGGACTTTGAGCGAGGGCATATAGTGGGCATGCGGGAGGCCGGGTGGACGTACCGCCGAATTGCTCAACACGTGGGGCGTGAGGTCTCCACAGTACATCGATGTTGTCGCCAGTGGTCGGCGGAAGGTGCACGTGCCTGTCGACCTGGGACCGGACCGCAGCGACGCACGGATGCACGCCAAGACCGTAGGATCCTACGCAGTGCCGTAGGGGACCGCACCGCCACTTCCCAGCAAATTAGGGACACTGTTGCTCCTGGGGTATCGGCGAGGACCATTCGCAACCGTCTCCATGAAGCTGGGCTACGGTCCCGCACACCGTTAGGCCGTCTTCCGCTCACGCCCCAACATCGTGCAGCCCGCCTCCAGTGGTGTCGCGACAGGCGTGAATGGAGGGACGAATGGAGACGTGTCGTCTTCAGCGATGAGAGTCGCTTCTGCCTTGGTGCCAATGATGGTTGTATGCGTGTTTGGCGCCGTGCAGGTGAGCGCCACAATCAGGACTGCATACGACCGAGGCACACAGGGCCAACACCCGGCATCATGGTGTGGGTAGCGATCTCCTACACTGGCCGTACACCTCTGGTGATCGTCGAGGGGACACTGAATAGTGCACGGTACATCCAAACCGTCATCGAACCCATCGTTCTACCATTCCTAGACCGGCAAGGGAACTTGCTGTTCCAACAGGACAATGCACGTCCGCATGTATCCCGTGCCACCCAACGTGCTCTAGAAGGTGTAAGTCAACTACCCTGGCCAGCAAGATCGGATCTGTCCCCCATTGAGCATGTTTGGGACTGGATGAAGCGTCGTCTCACGCAGTCTGCACGTCCAGCACGAACGCTGGTCCAACTGAGGCGCCAGGTGGAAATGGCATGGCAAGCCGTTCCACAGGACTACATCCAGCATCTCTACGATCGTCTCCATGGGAGAATAGCAGCCTGCATTGCTGCTAAAGGTGGATATACATTGTACTAGTGCCGACATTGTGCATGCTCTGTTGCCTGTGTCTATGTGCCTGTGGTTCTGTCAGTGTGATCATGTGATGTATCTGACCCCAGGAATGTGTCAATAAAGTTTCCCCTTCCTGGTAATATTTACAAGTTCAAGTTAAGCGTATGTTATTTTTCTGTTACTCGACTACATTAAGTGCTAATTTGTTTTGGGGTCTGTGTAGTTGTTAAAAGTATTTACATAATAATGAAAGACATAGGTTTTTAAGATGAATTTTTGTGATGAATAAATAAACCTTCACAATACTCTGAAACTGAGTTACATGTCAGCAAAGTAAGTGCTAAATAAGAATCTTCAAGTTACTATGAACTGTTGGTGCATTACATTAGGGGTGTTGTTGTTGTTGGTCTTCAGTCCAAAGACTGGTTTGATGCAGCTGTCTGTGCTACTCTACCCTGTGCATGCCCCTTCATCTCTGAGTAACAGCTGCATCCTACATCCATCTGAATCTGTGTATTGTCCTGCTGTACTGATCTCTTGCTCTCCCTCTACAGTTTTTACCTCCCACACTTCCCTTCAGTATTAAATTGGTGATCCCTTGATGTCTCGTACTGTTTCCTATCAACCAATTCCTTCTTTCTGTCAAGTTGTGTCACAAATTTCTTGTCTCCCCAATTCTGTTCAGTACTTCCTCAGTAGTTATGTGATCTGCCCATCTAATCTGAACCATTCTTCTGTGGTGCCATATTTCAAAAGCTTCTATTCTGTTCTTGTCTAAACTGTTTAGCACCCATGTTTCATTTCCTCACATGGGCTACACTCCAGACAGACTAATACTGTCAGAAATGACTTCATAACACTGAAGTCTATATTCAATGTTAACAAATTTCTCTTCTTCAGAATCACTTTTCCAATTGTTGTCATTGTACATTTTATATCCTCTCTACATTGGCCATCATCAGTTATTGTGCTGCCCAAATAGCAAAACTTATCTACTGCTTTGTGTCTTGTTTCCTAAACTAATTCCCTCAGCATCACCTGTTTAATTTGACTACATTCCATAATCCTTGTCTTGCTTTTCTTGATGTTCATCTTATATCCTTCTTTCAAGACACTGTCCATTCCATTCAACTGCTCTCCCAAGTCTTTTGCTATCTCTGATGGAATTCCAAGGTCATTGCAAACCTTGAGGTTTTTATTTCTTCTCTCTGAACTTTAATTCATACTCCAAATTTTACTTTGGTTTCCTTTACTGCTTGCTCAATTACTCCTTCTCAACCTCTGCTTCTCTTTTTTTGCTCCTTGATTCTTATAACAACTGTCTGGTTTTCATACGAGATGTAAACAGCCCTTTGCTCTTTAAAGAGTGTATTCCAGTCTTAATAATAATTTAGTATTGAAAAATGACCACTCAATGATGAGTTCTAAAATATACAAGGGATGGATAAAGTCACAGAGATAAAAAGTAAATAAATGAATACATGGCCAGGGGAAAGAATACATTGGCAGTGGGGGCAACCAACGTCAGCATAAGCCTTGATCTGTACCAACGCTGAATGCTAAATTGTTCAGGTTGATATAGAAAGGCAGAAGTTAGTAACGGGCATGAATCCAGTTCTCCAGAATAGCTTTTCATTTATTGAGATCAGATGATTATGGTGGCCAGTAAGAATGTTAAGCCTTAGGCCTTTCTACATGTTTCGAAAGCCATGGGTAGGCAGCACTAGTTGTATGAATTGGGGCATTATTGTATTGCTAAAATTCATCATGTGAAACAATCTTAGGCCAATTATTTACCAATAGCTGGTTTGTAGTGAGCAATGTACTGGAAGATATGCTTTAACTAGTTTGAAAATTGTGTTGAAAATGAAGATATAATAAACTTCACTTTAGCCTGTGTTCTTTGATTTCTAAGTGAAATCAGTAGATGTAACTTCTCAGTATGATAGTTGTATCTTACAAATGTTTATTTTAAGAGCAATGTCTTGTGTATTGTGTGTCTTGTGTATTGTGGAAGTTGTTTGCTGTTGAAGTCCTTTGTAACAGGAAAACAATAGTATTGATTCATAGTTCATTATTCATAAATACCATAAAAAATATTGTGTTAGAACACAACAATTTATATTCTTTTGCAGTTGGTGAACATCAGCTTACAAATCACAAAGTTGCTGTTAAAATATTAAACAGGCAAAAAATCAAAAGTCTTGATGTTGTTGGAAAGATTAGAAGAGAAATACAAAATTTAAAACTCTTTCGTCATCCTCATATAATAAAACTGTAAGTTATTACAACCAGTTTTTATTAGGTTTTCTTCACATATTTGCAAGCTGTAATGTTAATTAAAAATCAGTATCCTTCTGCTTTATGTAATAAATCAATAATTTCTGGGATAACTGTGATTTATTTGTAATTTATCTTTAAAATAAAATTTCAAATAAAATTTTACCTACTGTAGAACTCACTGATATATTTGCATTGTTTTGTAACAGGTATCAAGTGATAAGCACACCAACAGATATTTTTATGATAATGGAATATGTTTCTGGAGGTGAACTTTTTGACTACATTGTTAAAAATGGAAAGGTATTACGCTTTTACATTATTATTCTCCAACATATTGTCTTGCTGTTTGCTATAATTGATGTGTTTTTTGGTTGATATGACAGTGTGTGGTTAGTTAATAAAACACAGTATTAAATTATTATTTCAACTTTTAGATTTCCTTCTGTAGTAACCAAGTAATACATGAAACCAATCAAATAACACCAATATAGCTTTGTTCATAAACCTCTGAACAGTAACAGAAATAAGCAAGTAACAAGACAAAAGAATCATACAAAAGGTGCAACATAAGTGATACACTGAACAACTGATGTGAGCGGTACAAACTAAATGAACATAGTGTGGGTCAGTCAGTGCTGATTCGCGGGTATTTAGGTGCAAGTCTAAGGTGATGGAGACCGTGTTGTGTGCATGCTTCTCAAGGTGGCCTGTAGGGGCTGGCCTGCACTGATATAGTGGGCTGTTGATTTAAGTACACATGTGTGGTACACTACACTCTGTTCACCCACACTCGCATCCACTAGTAGCATGATACAGCACCTTTCCTGTCCTTGGACATCCATGTGTGTTGGTTTTACTCATGAACAGTCAGCAGATGAAATTCTGGCCATGCAACATTCCACTTTTTGTTATAGTTCCTTGAAGTGAAGGTGAACAGAGTTGTGGATGAGATCTTTTGTGTATAATTGATGATTCCCAGTAATGCTACTGATATGCAATAGATTTCCACAACCAATAGCATATTGAAGGCTGAACAACTTCGTTGCTTGCTCCAATAATAGCTACTTTTAAGAAAAACTTTTTCAGTGCTGCTTTTTTTCTGTTGCGTTAAACTGTCAGAGAGAAACAAATTGTACTGTAATGTTTAGTAGAAGTAGTCATTTTTTTCACCGGGTCTTAATAGCAATATCAGCGTAAAGGAAGGTTAGGATTTAAGGTTCCATTGACAGTGTGGTTTTAAGTAATGGAGTAACATTAGAATTAGAAAAATGTTTTGTGAAATGTTTAGAAGTTCAACATTTATGTGTCATTCCTTAACAGTGCCAAAGAAATCAGAATAATTATTGAATGAATAAGATGGATATTGCCTAATGCATTAATAATTGAATATCCCTAGTTCATTATTGTCCCTCGCTCTCTTGGTCTTGAATCTTTCTTTCAGTATTTTCATCATTATGTTTCCTCTGTGTTCATTCAGGTCCATTTTGCTTCTCACTTCAGATCATTTGAAACTTAACAATATTGTTATTTGAGCTAATTATGATATTAACTTGACTATCACTGTTGTTTTTATTTATTTTTTCAATTTATTCGAAACATCATTTAGTTTTAAATTGCAAGAGCAACACCAATTCAGATTGTTTTCAATATGGGTGATCATTATTATACCTTCATATTCTCCATCTCATTAACATTGTAAAAGACAATAACATGCTGTTGAGGAGACATCACTATGATACCTACATTCATATTGTCATAGTAATACAGTCTAATTCTTATTAATAAGCCATGTAGAAAAAAAGTTTTGTAAAGAGTGAAATACAACAATGTATTCTTTACTTTTCAAAAAATACAAGCAAGGTTATCTTCAAATCACAACAAAACAGTAGGGAAACAACCTAGGAACACCTTATAGCCTTTATAGACAGTATGAAAGCCTTCTTAACATAGTCTGTTTTGAACTGTAGATTATATTTATGAGAGAAGAATAAGAGAGCATGTCATAGGCATTATCCAAAATCAGAACAGCAGCACTCTTTTTTTTCATGTTTGTTGATGATAAAGATGTCATAGAATCATTAAACATTAATCAAGGTTTTTTACAGGAAGGTTATCCATCACCTATTTCATTTACTTTGTATTATAGTAGTTAATTAAGAAACAGAAGACTAGAAAATATATAGGTATGTCACTACACCAACAGTTATCAGTAAACACTTTTCTTTATCCAATGAATGGGGAATTCTAGCTGTCTGTGAAAATGAAAATGACCTACAGAAATCTGTTTCCCTGACTGTTAAGCTCACTTTGAAATATGAGATATCAAAAGCGAAAGGCATAGTGATGACATTCTGTAGCGAAAGTACAGGGTGATTATAATTAAAGTTATACTTTCAGACTGCTATAGAAATAACACCACTGGTCACAATGACATCAAATTGCAATGGTATATTATCGGAGAATGGGGGAAACATATGGCAGAAGAAGAATAAACAGTTACAATAGGTAGCAATATATGGTGCTGTAAGCATCATAATTTAATACTAGTTGATTACAAATGACAAATGAATTGTACAACAGTGCCTAAGGTTTACGCTTGATGTTAAACAAACTGTACTACTGAGTGTGCGTGTGTGTAAAGGTGTGATAACTGTTATGTTACGTAAGCCCATACACCACAGCAGGGTCATCACATCGGATGGAAAAAATCAGTTTGTAATTGTCCTGAGGCCAAAAACCACATAAAAAGGATCACTCACATTGGTTTTAAATTGTCCTGAGGCCAAAAACCTCATAAAAAGCATAAGTCAAAATCAAATTGGATTATTAATTTCTGTGTGACTGGCACAAAACATGTTCAATATGCTGTCCACCGTTCCTGCAACAAGTTGAAATCGAGAAACAGCTTGTTCCACAGTTGATTGAAGTGTTTCCGAGGTCACGTTCAGAATGTGTTGTGCAATGCATGCCTTCAGTGCAGCTAAGTTTGCAATTGGAGCACTGAACACAACATCTTTCAGATAGCCCCGCAGCCAGAAGTCACATGGATTAAGATCAGGTGGTTGGGAAAGCCAGGATGTAGGGAAATGGCGGCTGATAATTCTAGCATTTCCGAAATGGCACTTCAGCAGCTGCTTAACTGGATTTGTAATGTGTGGAGGTGCACCATCTTGCATAAAAATGATCCCATCCACACATTCACACTGTTGGAGAGATGGAATGACATGGTTGCACAAAGACGCTCGTAGCACTTACCAGTGACGGTACAGATAACAGGACCATAAGCACCTGTATCTTCGAAAAAAATGTGGCCCTATGATAAATGATGCCATGAACCAGCACCACAAAGTGACCTTTTTAGGATGAAGTTTTACTGGTTGATTTGCATGTGGATTTTCTGTTGCCCGTATTCAACAATTCTGTATACTGACATATCCTGTCAGATGGAAGTGGGCTTCGTCTGTCCGCAAAATTTTCCATGGTCAATTATTGTCCACTTCCATGCGAGCAAGAAATTCTAAAGCAAAGGGCTCTCTTGCTGGCAGGTCAACAGTAAGCAACTCTTGCACATGGGTAGTTTTGAATGGGTAGCAAAGAAGGATGTTTCGTAGGATTTTACGCACTGTGGTCACAGGTGTGTGCAACATTCGGGTAATTCTCCGTGCACTACATGTTTGCACACCACCACTTGCCGCCTCCTGCATTGCTGTGGCCACTGCTTCCACTGATGTCGAATCAATTCGTTTCCTCCCTCTACCAGGTTGCACACCAAAAGAACTCCACTTTTCGAATTTCCGAATCATTTTCTCCAGACCCATAGCAGTCATTGGACCAGCGCCGTATTTCAAATCCTTCAGTGTCTGGAACTTCTGCAGAGCATCGCATGCACAGTCATCATTCTTGTAATACAGCTTTACAGGCAGAGTGTGATCCTGCATTGAGACCATCATGGTGAACGTGGCAGAGGTGAAAGGAGAAAAAGACGTTTACCCGGTGTGTTTATACCAACTTCAGTGGCTCGTGCGCATGACAGATGTTTTCATTTATGTATTCTGACACATAGAGCGCTGTCTGTTGATGTTTTCACACTTTTTTTTTCTTTTGTCATACGTTTTCCCCTTTCTTCGATAATATTCCGTGGCAATTTGGCATCATTCTGACCAGTGGTGTTACTTCTACAGCGTTTTGAAAGTGTAATTATAATCACCCTGTATTATAATATAAAGAATGAGTTTAAATAATGTTAAAACAGAAAATTGCAGTAAGAATATTGTATCCAAATTAGCTGTCTTTTTAAAAATATGGGGAACAATTCTGGAATGACCGACTTGAAAATGTACACAAATGAAAAATTATATATGCCAGTCATTGTGTCTGCTTTTCCCAGGTCTATGTGTTTCTTCTCTTGTGAGAAACACCTTGTCACTAACCAGTTGACCTCTTTGGTATTATCTCAAATGCTGCCACATTTTTTGGTGCTTCTTGTTTATTTCTGTTTTTTAAATGTCCACTGTAGGTTGCCCCTAATACATCCCAGCTTTGAGAGAATGAACCTAGTGTTTTTAAAGCATAATATGTAATGGCTTTCTTTGTGTGTTAAAGAGCAATAACACAGTTCGCTCTGTGTATTTCACACATACATTCTTCTTGATGCCTAAAAGTACATCTGTGTGTCAGCATATGAATAATCTACACTGCTGGCCGTTAAAAACACAATTGGTGAACATACTGTGCAACAAATTTCATATTAGTTTGAAGTGTACACCACTACATGCTTGGTTATGCAGATGATTAACATATCAGCACAAATGCAAAGCAAGTGGGATTAAGACCATTTATGCCGTCTATATTCAGTCTATAAGGAAAAGTTATGTAGCAGGCTTCTGATTTGGACATCGCATTTGAATGTCTTTTTTTGTGTGAGAAGCTCATGTTATACCTTGTGTGAGATGGAGCACATCATATTTGAAAGTTGCAGGATTTAGGTCCATCGAGACAGTAGTCCATTGTTCTGTGATATTACTGCTTGTGTTGTCTGGGATCCCATAAAATATGAACTTGATGGGTTTAGGATGTCTGTTTTCACTGCCAAGTGGGATCTCTGTGCCCCCCACAAATGGCACCTTAGAGGACTGATATATTGTTAGCTTGACCTTGCAGGATTGTACAGTCATGTCACATACCTAGAGCCATGAAATGAGCTTGTTTGCTGCAAGACTAGTACCCACACAGATATTGTGAAGATGTCTGGAACACCACAGGCTCTCAGCACAGCAACTAGTGTTGTGGGCTTCCTTCATGTGGTAACAAAGAGAGGCACACAACAGGTGTATGCTCTGTGATAACAATGGGGACAGAAGTTGCATCACGTCATCTTTTCAGATAAATCTCTGTTCCACGTAAATCACGATGATGATTTGTGTGGAGGCTCTGTGTACGATGAATGTTTCCAGATAGCGGTTGTTATTGCTGTATCAGCCCAGCATGTGGCATGATGGTGTGAATTAGTAGTAGTAGTAATTGTAATTGTAGCTTTATTCATCCGTAGATCTCTTTTTACGAGGATGTCGTTGTTGTTGTTGTTGTTGTTGTTGTTGTGGTCTTTAGTCCTGAGACTGGTTTGATGCAGCTCTCCATGCTACTCTATCCTGTGCAAGCTTCTTTATCTCCCAGTACCTACTGCAACCTACATCTTTCTGAACCTGCTTAGTGTATTCATCTCTTGGTCTCCCTCTATGATTTTTACCCTCCATGCTGCCCTCCACTACTAAATTGGTGATCCCTTGATGCCTCATAACATGTCCTACCAACCAATCCCTTCTCCTGGTCAAGTTGTGCCACAAACTTCTCTTCTCCCCAATCCTATTCAATACCTGCTCATTAGTTATGTGATCTACCCATCTAATCTTCAGCATTCTTCTGTAGCACCACATTTTGAAAGCTTCTATTCTCTTCTTGTCAAAACTATTTATCGTCCACCTTTCACTTCCACAGATGGCTACACTCCATACAAATACTTTCAGAAAAGACTTCCTGACACTTAAATCTATAATCGATGTTAACAGATTTCTCTTCTTCAGAAACGCTTTCTTTGCCATTTCCAATCTTCATTTTATATCCTCTCTACTTTGACCATCATCAGTTATTTTGCTCCCCAAATAGCAAAACTCATCAAAGCATCACCCAATTTAATTTGACTACATTACATTGTCCTCGTTTTGCTTTTGTTGATGTTCATTTCATATCCTCCTCTCGAGACACTGTCCATTCCGTTCAACTGCTCTTCTAGGTCCTTTGCTGTCTCTGAGAGAATTACAGTGTCATCAGTAAACCTCAAAGTTTTAATTTCTTCTCCATGGATTTTAATTCCTACTCCGAATTTTTATTTTGTTTGCTTTACTGCTTGTTCAATATACAGAGTGAGTAACATTGGGCATAGGCTACAAACCTGTCTCACTCCCTTCCCAACCACTGCTTCCCTTTCATGCCCCTCAACTCTTATAACTGCCATCTGGTTTCTGTACAAATTGTAAATACCCTTTCGTTCCCTGTATTTTACCCCTGCCACCTTCAGAATTTGAAAGAGAGTATTCCAGTCAACATTGTCAAAAGCTTTCTCTAAGTCTAGAAATGCTAGAAGCGTAGGTTTGCCTTTCCTTAATATATCGTCTAAGATAAGCCATAGGGTCAGTATTGCATCACGTGTTCCAACAGTTCTACGGAATCCAAACTAATCTTCCCTGAGGTCAGCTTCTACCAGTTTTTCCATTCGTCTGTAAAGAATTCATGTTAGTATTTTGCAGCCATGACTAATTAAACTGGTAGCTTGGTAATTTTCACATCTGTCAACACCTGCTTTCTTTGGGATTGGAATTATTATATTCTTCTTGAAATCTGAGGGTATTTCGCCTGTCTCATAAATCTTGCTCACCAGATGGTAGAGTTTTGTCAGGACTGGCTCTCCCAAGGCTGTCAGTAGTTCTAATGGAATGTTGTCTACTCCCGGGGCCTTGTTCCGACTTAGGTCTTTCAGTGCTCTGTCAAACTCTTCACGCAATATCGTATCTCCCATTTCATCTTCATCTACATCCTCTTCCATTTCCATAATATTTTCCTCAAATACATCACCCTTGTATAAACCCTCTATATATTCCTTCCACCTTTCTGCTTTCCCTTCTTTGCTTAGAACTGGGTTTCCATCTGAGCTCTTGTTCATACAAGTGGTTCTCTTATCTCCAAACGTCCCTTTAATTTTCCTGTAGGCAGTATCTATCTTACCCCTAGTGAGAGAAGTCTCTACATCCTTACATTTGTCCTCTATCCATCCCTGCTTAGCCATTTTGCACTTCCTGACGATCTCATTTTTGAGACGTTTGTATTCCTTATTGCCTGCTTCATTTACTGAATTTTTATATTTTCTCCTTTCATCAATTAAATTCAGTATTTCTTCTGTTACCCAAGGATTTCTACTAGCCCTCGTCTTTTTACCCACTTGATCCTCTGCTGCCTTCGCTTCTTCATCCCTCAAAGCTACCCATTCTTCTTCTATTGTATTTCTTTCCCCCATTCCTGTTAATTGCTCCCTTATGCTCTCCTTGAAACTCCGTACAACCTCTGGTTCTTTTAGTTTATCCAGGTCCCATCTCCTTAAATTCCCACCTTTTTGCAGTTTCTTCAGTTTTAATCTACAGGTCATAACCAACAGATTGTGGTCAGAGTCCACATCTGCCCCTGGAAATGTCTTACAATTTAAAACCTGGTTCCTAAATCTCTGTCTTACCATTATATAATCTATCTGAAACCTCTCAGTATCTCCAGCCTTCTTCCTTGAATACAACCTTCTTTTATGATTCTTGAACCAAGTGTTAGCTATGATTAAGTTATGCTCTGTGCAAAATTTTACCAGGCAGCTTCCTCTTTCGTTCCTTACCCCCATTCCATATTCACCTGCTACATTTCCTTCTCTTCCTTTTCCTACAATCTAATTCCAGTCACCCATGAATATTTAATTTTCATCTCCCTTCACTATTTGAATAATTTCTTTTATCTCATCATACATTTCATCAATCTCTTCGTCATCTGTGGAGCTAGTTGGCATATAAACTTGTACTACTGTGGTAGGCGTGGGCTTCGTATCTATCTTGGCCACAATAATGCATTCACTATGCTGTTTGTAGTAGCTTACCCCTATTCCCATTTTTTAAATTCATTATTAAACCTACTCCTGCATTACCCCTATTTGATTTTGTATTTATAAACCTGTATTCACCTGACCAGAAGTCTTCTTCCTCCTACCACTGAACTTCACTAATTCCCACTTTAATCTAACTTCAACCTATCCATTTCCCTTTTTAAATTTTCTAACCTACCTGTGCAATTAAGGGAGCTGACATTCCATGCTCCGATCCATAGAACGCCAGTTTTCTTTCTCCTGATAACAATGTCCTCCTGAGTAGTCCTCGTCCGGAGATCCGAATGGGGGACTATTTTACCTCTGGAATATTTTACCTGAAGAGAACGTCATCATCACTTAACCATACAGTTAAGCTGCATGCCCTCAGGAAAAATTACAGCTCTAGGTTCCCCTTGCTTTCAGGCATTCGCAGTACCAGCACAGCAAGCCATTTTGGTTAGTGTTACAAGGCCAGATCAGTCAGTCATTCAGACTGTTGCCCCTTCAACAGCTAAAAAAGGCTGCTGCCCCTCCTAAGGAACCATACATTTTTCTGGTCTCTTAACAGATACCCCTCTGTTGTGGTTGCACCTCCGGTACAGCTTGCTGAGGCACGCAAGCCTCCTCTCCAACGGCAAGGTCCATGGTGCATGGAGGGAGGATATAGGACATGTATTTACAAGTTTAGACAAATTTAGAATAAGCTAATTCGTGTACACATACATTTGCAGACTTCTAGTTATAGACAATCATTAGATTTCCTCCTGGTATACAATACTTCTTCTACAAATAACTTATTTAATAATGTAATGCAACACTGTTCACTCATATCTCACCATCAGTCACTGCACACACTATACACACATTGTTTTGTAACACTTAACTCACTACCCCCCCCCCCCCCCCCCACACACACACACACACACACTGGTGATCTCTGGGCCATTTTATGTATCGCAACTTCCCATATTTACTATCCTGAAAAACTGAGTCAGCATCCCTCTGTAATGAGTGAGATGTTGAGCTCAGAAAGAGGAAGAGGTGCAAGTATTGTGCTATGCATAGCTTGAGGGTAAGTTTTTCTAGAAAAGGAAAAAAGAAGGAAAAAACATAGTGTGCAGGTGTTATGTGGAATGTTGGATGTTTTATAATCATTATTATTATTTATTTGCATAATATTTTCTTTTACCAAACCCCTATTCTGTTTTATCCAAGTAATCCTCCAATGTATAAAATGTATTGAATAACAGGTACTTTTTAGCTGCCTTCTCAAATAAGTGTATTTTTGCAATTTCTTTAATCTCTGATAATTTATTGTACAGTTTTATTGTGCCATCATGATGGAGTGACAGTGGCAAATCTTCCAATAATTCTAACAGTACCTCACGCCCTAATCTTAGTTCGTGTATGTATCATGAAGTAGGAAATTTGAAAGTGATGTGATCTTCAAACTGGTTTTACATTCTAATGCTACATTTCAGAACATGGGTTCCTTACAAAAACTTCATCCATAAAGTTCCCTTTACAACCCGTATAAGCCTGTAATAGAAATTGTGAAACACCCTGTGTAGCCCGTCTTAATTTTTTTTATATATAAGCTGAATTTCTTGAATATATTCACCAGGAAAATACCTTTCTTTAGACAAATCATGGTGGCAATTAGCTGTATTAATCAACCAGTTTCAGTCATTAACATACATCTTCAGGTGTCTACATACAGTGAAAAACCAATATAAGGCACAATGAGTCTTTACACAAATAATCATGAATATAGTGTTCAAACTTTCTAACCTATTGCGAACTTAAATTGTGGAGTCATAATCAGACGTGTGACAACTTATAACCACTATGATCCATAATAGCACAATCCAACACCTCTATTATTTGACTTGTCCTATATCATTATGTACCCCTGAGCAATGTATGATTCACAGGACCAATAAATATACAATACAATATTTAACTATAAATCACTTGGCCGCCCGTATTTAGATCACCGCTGTGGCCCAGTGAGTTCCAGTCCATCATCTGGTGAGTCAGTGCGTCATCTTTTATGTCCTCTCATTGTCTCTGTAGTTTGACGGACTGGAACTGACTGGGCCATGGTAGCGATCTGAATACTGGCAGCCTAGAGGGAATTGGCGGCGCATTTCTTCAGAGTCTGCCTTTGGCCTCTATCGATCATCTCACAACCTCTTTGCTGCAAGGTGTGCTGGCGCCAGCTTATGCCAGCATAGTTAAACTGGTAGGAAGAGGTACTATACAGAACCAAAGTACACTCTATAATTTTAAATAACAAGTTCCATTTGACCTAGGATACCATAATCTTGCTGACTCAATGATAAGCCAGAAAGAAGTAAGTGCGAATATGAAGACAAAACTGTTTTGCATATGACCTGTGGCCATAGCAGATTAAAACACATGAGTGTACAGACCGTGTAATCATTCTTTTATTCATCACTTACAAGACGTACTGTAAAACATAAGCATGTGGTGACATTAACAAATGATAAATTCAGGTATCACAGTCATCACCTAAGGGTCCTGTAGCATAGGTAGCGATTCTATACATTCATCCTTACCAGTAAACAATCCCAAGTATAAAAGTAAATAGCCCTCTACTTAGTGTATGGAAAGCGTACAAATTTAAAATGCCAAGCACATTCAGCCCATAAGTATATAAATGGAAATGCTGCTGCATTTTACATATCTAGTGACAATATCTTATAAAAATTTTAAATATCAGACTCATCCACACTATACATAATGTCATGCAGCTTAAACAATAGCACTATACATTCAGCTTTATTAGTAAACAATCCCACTCAATAAGCATCGTATGCATATAGTGCTCAATTGTACAATGAGAAAAACAATCACTCAACTTCAAGTTTTCTTGGACTACACTACCAATTGTTATACCTCATTTAAACATTGTTAAGACATGCACGATTCAGTTTATTTAACAAGTGACAACAAAATGAAAAAGTGAGTAAGCTTTTCTTGCAATACTACCACTACAGATACCATATTGGATGCCTAATGATTGCTTTAGCTGAAAATAATATTTTGTGAGAGCAGTGGTGTCGCAGGGGGAATGGTCAATATTTGGAAATACGACAGGAATGCTATTTGAAGGAAAAACCCTATTCTGAGATAGAACACATTTGTATATTTGTTTTTGGGTTCAACTGCACTTACTCTAATCTCTGGATTCGTCATGGTAGTAGAATTAACTAGGTACCAAGATCACCAGACCTTACCTTGGCATCCAACAGTGATTCTTATTCCCTGCCCAGCCTGAGTATTGACAGGGAGAACACACCAGAGATACTGAGCCTCCAGGCAACAGGCGTGGCTAGTGCCCATGTGAGGCAAGCATGTGAGGTGGTGCCACTCTCTGATGAATGTTTACTGCTAAATACTATGACCTGGTAGATGCTGGCCAATCTCTCGATAGTCACTGAACCCTTTACTTATATGCATGAATAGTAGAGTTTTGACCTTGCCTGATGTTCGTTTGTGATTTGGATTGCTCTCTCAATTCTTGTATATGCTTAAGATGACTTTGTTACACTCTAGACTTGCGTTTGTTATTCATTCATTTTGTGATCTCTTCTGTCATTTACCTTGGGAACCGCCTGTTTCATTCTGTTGCTCTCTACGTTACTACCAGTGTGAGTTACCGTAAACTGTGTTCTACCTGTGTAGAGTAGGTTAGATGAGTGGTGATGAGGGCTTTCTCTCTGTGCAACTATTCCAGTGAGGCATCTGTACTTTAGTTTCTAAAATGTGGCAGCAGCAATAGCAACAGCAACAGCAAGCAAAATAGTGGGAACTGCACTGGCAATAGGTGTCAGAGCTGTTAAAGCTCCTGCCCAACCAACAACAGTCGGTGTGTGCAGTTTACTTGCCGGCCCATCCATCATTCACTTGTTTTGACAAGGCACATTAGAGTTGGGAGGTCTATTGATATTGTTTTGTTTTTTACTGCAAGTCAAGCAAATAACTGACCCTACACACCAGTGGTTGCTCTTACTTTCTTCTAATCGTAAACTGTACAAAGTGGTGCAAAAATTATTCTCACTCTTAGAGCCCCGTGGTTCAACTTTTTCTGACATTTATATTTTGTGGACTGACTATTACAGTCACCTAACTCACATTGTTGCAGCTAGGCTCAAATTTAATCAACATGTTGAGCAGTGTAAGCAATGCTATACAGCACGGACTTACAAGATCTGCCACGCAAGTATGGTTTTTCCTTTTCCTGGAAACAGTGTGGTGCTTCACATGTGGACTGCTTTAATCTATGATGATATTATCCATCCTGCTTCTGATTGAGAAATTAGTGCAAAAGTTTTATAGGCCTCTGATCCCATCTTGAGTGATGTGTTAAAATGTTTCACGATTCCTCAGGTGTCGATGTTGTTAACAGCACTAGCTGTTGCTGTGATCTGTGTGCAACTGGTGACATCCAATCAGCATCTTCATCCTATTTACCAAGCACCCTTTTTTCTGGTAGTCCAGTGACACAGTAGTTAGTGATCCCCTGCCATCATGCAAACAAATGGAAGTGCATTGTAGGCTTCCTTGGCTTCCTCCCCGTCATTGTCGGAGGACCCCAAAAAAGTTTGTACTGTCAGACTGTGTTCAGATTACATCCCATAACATCAACAGTCTCACTGCCCTTTCTGTGGCGCCATCTGTTTTGCATGCTGCAAACTGGAATGTGCCAACAACATTGGTTGTTAGCATGCTACATGCTGTCTTACCAGTGCCCGTGGCAGCAGCAGATAGGCTGCCCCCCTCCCCGTTTGCTCCAGACTTCTTCGATCAGTTGGGATTCCCACAAATAGTGCCACCTCCCAACCCAAGCGATTGCAATGGGGACCTACTGTGGGAGCCTTTGGTAGGAATTCCTGTATTTCTCTCTCTCTCTTCAGTGAAGTTGACATGAACGGCCCATTTTTGGCCCTGCACACTGTAAAAGGAGAGAGGGATTTAGTATGCAACATGCTCTCTCTCTCTCTCTCTCTCTCTCTCTCTCTCTCTCTCTCTCTCTCTCTCTCTCTCTCTCTCTCTCTCTCATATCCACTCTATTTCATCCATTTTCAGCTATTTTGCTAGTACAAGTTGACAGTATTGTCACATTGAAACCACAGTAGAGTCCAAATCTGAAGGCAAGGTTGTAAATGAGGCACAACACTGAAAGCACATTTATTACTGACACCAACATACAGCCAGAACAGAACTGAACTCATGTAATGAGAATGCAGCTATTTGTATAAACATCAAATATTCTAGAATGCTCATTTTTTATAGAAACAACGAATATTCTAATATATACAAACATAAGATATTTCCCACTTTCAGGCATCCAGGGTCCATTGTGAGCCAGCAGCCACAGGAATAGCATATTCAGTGTCATTTTGGCCTTGTGATAAGAAGAGCAGAAACAGTGGTATGAAACCTGTAGTGTCTTGCTTCTCTGGTAACAAAGACTTGTCATCCATTTAAGGTGCTGAAGTAGGTTGTTTGCCAAATGTTTGAATATGGCTGGAACATTACACAGCCCAAACAGCATAACTTCATCCCTCTGTTTGACATAGATATACATTGAGAGCATATCTGCCAACACTTTAAAGTGTTCTTTGAACGATTCCTTTGTGGATGGTTGGCAGTTGTCATCCTGGTGGTGGTATCACAATGTGAAATTACCTTCGATATTAGCCTTGATGGAGAACTTTTCTAAGATGAGAGATCATCACACAGGGTGCTCTGTGCTTCAAAATGATGTCTTCGACAGGGAACTTTAGAAAATGCAGAGATTCGGCTGTTGACACAACTGTAGTAACAGCATAGTGGCTGAGGTAGTCAATACAGACAATTATCCATTGAGTCCTGTTTGCTGACTTCAGATACCTCCACTAGAGGTAGATTCCAGTTCGGTGGAATAGCACTGTTGCAAGCAGTATTGGTGCCAGATGCCCTGGAGGTTATTGCAGCATGTGCTTTCATGGTTGGCATTTTTTTCAGAGGCTCACATGGCATCTAACGGATCTGTAGAGACCTGGCCAGTGACACTTGCAATTGATTCTGTATAGATTCTTTACAAAATTGAGGTAACTTGATACTGGAGCCTTGTGGAAATACTTCCAGATACCTGACCATAAATGAACTGGGATGGTGTAAAGTTCTGTCTCGACGTTCTCAATGTACAATGTGAGAACCAGAGAATGTGTTAGCAACTCCTTAACATCAAGCAAAGTTCTTTCTTGCACCTCTTTCCATGAACTTTTTTTCTCACCTTGCAGTATTTTGTGCAAGGTACAGAAGTCCTTTATGAATTCCCAGTTGTACGACACACTCCAAGAAAACTTCTCACATCACAAATTTGCCAAGGAGTCAGAAAATTTGTGACCACTCTTATTTTCTCTGAACTGGGATTGGACTCCCATGTTCATTCACTAGGTGTCCCAAAATTTTTATTTCTTGGGCAATGAAGAGGCACTTCTGTCGTTTCTAGCAAAGACCTGCAGTCTGAACATGTTTCAACATGGTTGTCAGGCAGCTCATATAGTCTTTAAATCTCCTTGAGAAAACCACAGTGTCATCCAGATAACAAAGATTTGTGATCCATTTTAGATGCCAAGGTAGACTGACCATCAAATGTAAAATGGCTGGTACATTACACAATCCAACAGCATAACTTCAAATTCGTAGAGGCTGTCAGGAATTATGGAGTCCATCTTTTCCATGTGAGCTTCAATAGTATTGATTTGCCAGTAGCCTATCTGCATGTCCATAGGTGAAAAAAATACTTTGCTGCTACCAAGCGGTCTAGAGTATCGCCAGTGTGAGGCAATGGATGGACATTTTTCTTCATGATTCTGATCAGTCATTCGTAGTCACCACAGAAGTGACATGTGCCACCTTTCTTCTTAACAAGGACCATAGGAGAGGATGAAGGACCCTCTGAAGGATCAGTCCAGCATCTTCTCCATTTCCTCTTAGATTATCTGTCATTCAGCCAGTGGCAGCCACACGGGGTAGCCGTGCGGTCTAAGGTGCCTTGCTGCGGCTCGTGCGGCAACCCCCGTCGGAGGTTCAAGTCCTCCCTCGGGTATGGATGTGTGTGGTGTCGTTAGCGTAAGTTAGTTTAAGTTAGATTAAGTTAAGTAGTGCCTAGGGACCGATGACATTAGCAGTTTGGTCCCATAGGAACTTCCTACAAATTTCCAATTTTTCAGCCAATGGCGCTCTATGTGAGCACTAATTGATGGATTATCCCCAGTCTTGTATAGTGTTTTGCTGTGGACTGCTTGGTCTGTCTTTCATCATCCCTGTATTTGAAAATATCTGAAAATTGATGCAGAATGACTATCACTCGCCAGCGGTCCTCAGTTAAACCAGATCTTATTGGCAGTTCAGTAGTAACTTCCTCCTCTGTGTTATCTGTAGTGGTAGCACTGTACATCTGTTCGTTGATGACATTAAGTTGCCTTTGCTGGATTGGTTCAGCTGTCCCTGTGCACATACCTTAAGGGATGAGCTGTTGGTGTTCATGACAGTAATCCAAAGTTCTCTTTGACCATGTACAGTGCTTATGATCATCGCTGGCATGTAGGTTGCCTTTGTGAGTCTGAGTAGCCTTTTGCAGTCGACAAAAGCTTCACAGCTTAACTGAACATCTTGATTGATCTCTAGAACTCATCTCATTGATGATGGCAGGATAACATCATCTTCACCAGCAAACAACTACCCAGAGCAATCTTTATTATGTGTGCTTCTTGGAATAGCTTCATCAATCTGGAGCTCTGATCTTCCACACACTATGATTGCTTGTGATGCCTACATGTAGTCCCATCTGAGAATAATACAATGACTACTTTGTGTAAAAATAACAAATTCGAAGGGCTGTGTTCCATCACTGATAGTTATTCTTGCAGTACACCTACCTGTCGGCTGGATTTATTTCTCATTTGTGACTTTCAGCACAATCGATTTCATATCATGGAACACAGCTTTCTTTAGGTGATGATGGTAAGCATCCAACTTTACTGAAAAGAAAGCCCCTAAGTCGAGAAGCACCTGAGCTGGTTGGGTGTCATGATGATGATAATGAGATTTCTTGACATCTTGGTGACTGTTGTCTATGAAGGATTTTCAACCGCCCCCATTAATGATTGCCTCACTTAGTTTTCCTGAAATTAGTGGCTAGGAAAGCAACTGGTATGTCTGGACAGTGATGAGGTATGGCTAAGGCATGTTGGGGAATTACCTTGTCCAGGGTAAGGTGATGGGTTTCATCTCACTGGTTGACTGTAACTGTATGCGGTTGACTGGCATAAATAGACTGTTGTGGTGGTTGATGGCTCTGAGCACTATGGGACTTAATATCTGAGGTCATCAGTCCCCTAGAACTTAGAACTACTTAAACCTAACTATCCTAAGGACACACACAGCCATGCCCAAGGCAGGATTCGAACCTGCGACCGTAGCGGTCTCGCGGTTCCAGACTGAAGCGCCTAGAATCGCTTGGCCCCTCCAGCCGGCTGTGGCGGTTGATGTCTGGCAGCATTGTAGTCATCACAAACTTTTCTTTTTTTGTCTGCAGTAATCTACAGTGTGTCCAGAGTGTTCACAGTGGAAACACAGGTATGTTCTCTTGCATCCTCCTGATGTCTTCTTTCATGGGGCATTGTACTTGGTAGAGGCTGTGGCTGCACCTGCATTGGTCAGATTTTGGATAGCCATTTGATAGTTGTGGCATAAGTCCGCATTGATAGAATCCTTTCTTCATGCCATGTTCAACTAGTGGTGACGAGTAGTGCTAAAGATTGACATTGACATTCTGTATTACCTTCTGATGTATGGAGTCAACATTCGTGGCTGCTATCTCTTGTGTACTTGGCTGGGCATGTCTGGCTGCCATACACTGCTGTATCTTTTTTTGTACTATCTGACAAATGAGAGAAGTTAGCTCATGGTGATCTTCAACAACTGCTGTAATGACTACACTCGGCAGTCTGTTATACCTCTTTCACCTGACTCTTCTTCTGTTGCATTTCTTTTATTTGTTGGCACCACTTGAATAATTTCATGATTTTGAACATGGCTTCCCTTCATACACAGACATATACAACTTTTGTGTAATATATTTAGATGGTGGTTAATGGATGACATGCACTATACAGAGTCAACAAATCCCACTTTAACTATAGATAATATAATTTTACATCCTATATCTTCTGAAGAAGATAGTTTTAAAACTGTCAAAACCATGGTCAAGGTTTAATAAACCTGTATTTTGCAACTGGTTGGCTGTTATTTCTAATGTATTGAAACATGAAGAATTCTTCTGTTACCATGACATTCTTTAGCAGCAGAGCCTACTATATGTCTTCTGCGATCCCTTTCATCAGGTGTGAGATTTTGTTGGCTTCTGTCATATTCGGATTCATGGTGTGGCTTAAGATCAAAACATTCTTTTTCCATGACTGTGTCATTTCCTCTGGACACTATAGGCTACCCTGCAATTCAATCATTCTTACACTAAGTGGACTTATCCTTGATTGTCGCCAATAGTTTTCTTCAGATTGTCCTGGAATTTGTTCCAGCCATTGAGCTTCTCCTTGTTGTTCCCAAATCTTGTTCCCAAACCACTGCTGGGCTATGCTCTTGAATATTTGGATGTTAGGAACAATGTACTGCTTGTATTCTGGTTCCCATCTGTGTTTGTGATGGCTTTTACGTAGCCTAATTGGAACTGAGGTGATGAAAATGTTCTGTAATACCCAGGACATCCACCAAACAGTGTTACATCAAAACCACAATCAAGTCCAAATCCAAAGGTAGAGACATCAGTGAGGCACAAAATTTAGAATTGAATGCATGTGTATTACTGACCCCAATCATACAGACAGAACAGAACCAGACTCTCATCAGTGAGGCACAAAATTTAGAATTGAATGCATGTGTATTACTGACCCCAATCATACAGACAGAACAGAACCAGACTCTTGGAAAGAGATGCAGCTATTTGTACAAACATCAAATATTCAAGATGGCTGGTGTTTATACAAACAACAAATAGCTCAGAATATACAAATGTTAGAAATATAAGATATTTCAAGAACCTTCTAGAGATGATAACTACTAAATAACAGGTAATGGATGGTTGTCAGATTTGAGCTGGCGGCCTGCAGCACAAAAGCCAGCAATGCTAACCACTGCACAACACAGCTTGCATCACAGGTAGTAAAAATATCCTTTCCTGCTTGCACCATACATTGTGAAAATTTCCTTTCCCCCTGCATTTTATCCGTGCAACCTTCAGAATTTCAAAGAGTGTATTTCATTCAACATTGTTGAAACTTTTCTCTAATCTACAAACGTTAAAAACATAGATTTTCCACATTTTAACTAATATTCTAAGATAAGTTGTAAGGTAAGTATTGCCTTGCTTGTTTTTACATTTCTCTGAAACCCGAACTGAAATCCACTGTGGTTGGCCTATACCAGTATTTCCATCCTTCTGTAAATAATTTGTGTTAATATATTGCAACCTTCCATTCTATAAATAATTTGTGTCAGTATATTGCAACCATGATTTATTAAATTAATGGTTAGGTAATATTCACACCAGGTGGTACCTGTCTTCTTTAGAATTTGAATCATTATGTTGTTCTTGAAGTCTAAGGATATTTTGCCGACCTTATATATATCTTGCCCACCATATAAATAGTTTTGTCATGGTATTTTCTCACAAGGATCTCAATAATTCTCTTAAGGGAATCTTGTCTACTCAAAGTTCCTTGTTTTGCCTTAGGTCTTTCAGTGCTCCATCAAATTATTCTCACAGTATTTTGTACCCCATCTCATTTTCATTAATTTTCTCTTCCCTTTCCATAATATTGTCTTCAAGTTTCTTTCCTTTATACAGCCCATCTTCATATTCCTTCCTCCTTTCAGTTTTACTTTCTTTGTGTAGAACGTGGTTGCCATGTGAGCTCTTGCTATTCAAACAATTGCTTGTCTTTCTTAATTTTCCTTTAGGCTGTATATATTTTTACCAGAGTCATGTGTACTTCTACAACTTCGCTTTCTCCTCCACCCATTCTTGCTTACCCATTTTGCACTTTTGTCAACTCTTGTTAATATGTTCTCCTTTTGTCAATTAAATTCAGTATCACATGTGTTATCCAAGGATTTCTTCTGAGCCTTCTCTTGTTGCCTATTTGATATTCTGCTGCCCCCACTATGCCATCTCTCAAAGCTACCCATTCATCTTCTATCGTGTTCCATCCCAATTTTTCAGTCAATCATCACCAAATGCTTCCTTTGAGACAATAACCTCTGTTCTTGCATATTTTCCAGGTCCCATCTCTTTTTCCTTACTATTGAATTGCAGCTCCTGGTTGCAATTAAATTTTCATTTTTAATAATCTGTAATTTATTTTATTGGACCATACATACTTCCAATCCCTTCTTCATCTGTGGAGTTGGTAGGCCTATAAACTTATACTACTGTGGAGGTTGTTGGCATTTTATCTGACATGACTATGATTCTGCACTCACTATGCCGGTCAAAGTGGTTCATCCTCATTCATATTTTCTTATTCGTTATTAGACATACTCCTGCACTACTGTTATTTGATTTTGTACTCCCATGGCTGGAAATCCATTTATCTCATCTTAAATTCCTTATGTACCTACTGAATTGATTGATTTAACATTCCACCCTCCAACCCATACACATATTTGTTTTTCTCGGTGAGAACAGTCCCCTGAGCAGTCCCTGCTTGGAGATCTGAATGAAGGATAGTTTTACCTCCAGAATACTGTACGCAAGAGGATGCAATCACAATTAAACCATACAGTAGAGCAGCTTGTCCTTACTAAATGTAGTAACTGCAGTTTCCTTTTGCTTTCAAACATTCAAAATATCACTATACTAAGGCCTTGCTCGTTATTAAAGTTACAAAGTAAAATCAGTCAATCATCTTGAATGTTGCCCCAGAAACTACTGAAAAGGCTGCTGCCCCTCTTCATGAATCATAATTTTGAGAGTCTGGTCTTTCCACAGATACTCTTTAGATGTGATTGTACCTACTACCTGTGTCACTGCTGTATGCAAGCCAGCCCATTAGAGCAAGGTGCATGATTGGTTGGGGGAGGAGGGTGGGATACTGAAAATTGTAAAACAGTTGTAAGTAAAATTCCCTGTTAGATGTTTTAGGCATTACCCTGAAAGAAAAAATTAAACCATACAGCGACCAGTACCTGACTGTTAGTGATGTTAATTACATAGAATTTGAAGATATTTTCTTGAACCATCTGGATCTTAATATTTTTGCCTCTTTCAGTGTGTTCAGTACTAAAGCATGTATACAGGACTGATCTACTGTCTTAATACTCTCTAAACTATGAAGTTGGAAACATTCTGCCTCCAAACATGTAACAGTAAAACTATTTTGGTATTTGATGAAGTCAATATTTCAGCCTGCTCAGATGGTGACAATGAAACTTCGCCTATTATGCCCATAAATTACTGTGTGTGTTTTTCCCTCTTTTTTTCAGCTCAAGGAGTATGAAGCACGCCGTTTCTTCCAACAGATAATATCTGGTGTTGACTACTGTCACAGACATATGATTGTTCATCGAGATTTGAAACCAGAGAATCTACTCCTTGATCACAACTTGCATGTGAAAATTGCTGACTTTGGTTAGTAAAATGAATATTGATTATTATATTGTAATGATAATTTCTATAAAACAATACTCCCTGAAAACAAGTGAGTTTTGTATCCATTGCCTTTAAAGGCAACTGGAACAACACTCAAGTCATAATATATTTGGATATGTACCTCAATAATACTTCAGTTATGTATTATAGGAATTCAGTTACCAGCCATCAGAGTAAAAAGTGAGATATAATTTCAGTGTATGCTGAACAGTATTATGATATTTCAGTAGGGAAAATTCCAGAGCGTTGTCTTACTACTTGAACTTCTGCTTCTGGGATTATAGGAGAGAGAGAGAGAGAGAGAGAGAGAGAGAGAGAGAGAGAGAGAGAGAGGGAGAGAGAGAGAGAGAGAGACTCAGATATTGAACTTTATTATTGAATATAAACACATTTTAAAAAGCATTTTAAGAGAGAAGGATGAGATGAAAATTCAGTGTCATTGCTTGTTTAGCATGTTAGTGACAATATCAGTAGTATGTAGTAGGCTGGACAGTTGTGGGTGTAGCACAGGACAGCACATAGATATCAGTTCAATTGTGGGTAAAATTAATAGATCAGTGCAGTGCTTTCCTCCAAAAGTAAGTTCTGAGAAATTCATGTGTAATATATAACTGAGCAATGCATGCAGATTGAACAACCAAACACCTGGAGGCATCATTACATTTTGAAGTAATGTCCTGTTTGAAGATTGACCATAAACATGTGAACATTATTGAGAAAATAGCAGAGTGAAATGTGACATAGTAGCTAGGTTTTAATAAAGAATAGCTGCTAGCATACAGAGTAAAGCTTAGATGAAGTTAACATTTAACAGATATTTCTTAGTACTCGGGCGCAGTGTGAAGCTGTATAAATTAACACCTGCAGTGGAAAATCACAAATGGTGGATGCATAATATGATGTGCTAGAGGTATAAGTTGTGTAGATTCGCTATCAGACAGTGAGACATGTTCAGCTGTGAAGACAGTGA
Organism: Schistocerca gregaria; assembly: GCF_023897955.1. Classification (NCBI taxonomy): domain Eukaryota; kingdom Metazoa; phylum Arthropoda; class Insecta; order Orthoptera; family Acrididae; genus Schistocerca; species Schistocerca gregaria. Next base: position 278,812,672 of record NC_064931.1, read on the forward strand.
AAAATTAAACTTGGATGGTGAGCTGGACATTTTGAAACAGTGCAGTGTGTGTCAGCTCATCAAGGAGTGCAGCATTTGAGTTTTAAGATCAGAGAAGTCAACAGTGTTGAATGACATTATTTGTATGTTTGCATTTACAAGACACTGTACAGTGCATAACAAAGACTACTTTGTTTTAGTATTAACCACTGTCTGTTCCATTCAATTTATGAAATAAAAAGCACTCGGGCAGATTTAATTCAGCTGATGCAAGAAAAACTGAAAGAACTTCCAATGGGTTTAGATATGATTGTGGTAGTAAAAGGCAACTAAACAACTTTCTTGTACATTGGGAAAAACTCATCCTGTATTATTTGCATAAAGATATATGTTAACCAATAATGTGGACACAAAATTTAAAAATTAATTTTGTAAGAAGATGTACACATATCTATGACTAACATGTATCCTGCTCATTCCTCCTCTGGCTCCTTATGATGAATCTTCAATTTTTCTTTCCTTTTTCAGTCTAATTATTGAAACAAAATAATCTCGTCACCATATTTTAACGATTCATCATACAATAACCCTGTGCTATCAGATTCCCCCACAGGTCATATGACAGTTTCATTAACAACTTTTTCACCAACTCTTCTGTCTCTGTGAGTTGACATATGTGTTACATTTTGTTCGATTTTTCAAAAACTTTTTTTACAATGAACCTTGTCTTTGGTATATTGTTTTAATGTCCTTTGTTTTACTGTAGACCATAGTGCATTCATATACTGGATGGAGTAGAATGAAGGAGAAGAATAGTTGAGTGTAGTGGAATAAAGGAGAGCACAGTAATAAAATTGCAGACAACTACAACAATGAATATTTACTTAATACTGAAGGAAGATAGGATGCGAAAAGAAGAAAACAGCAGCAAACTGACATGACAGGTAGATGTCTCATGTGAATGATGGCAAAGAAGATAAAATAAAAAATGTGATACTATGAAACAAAGATATACAAAGAAAAGAACAAAACAAGAAACTTAACCTTCTATTGCATTACTTTTTTTGGGAGACTAATTTCAATGAAAGAATCTAAAGATGGGGTCTGATACATAAATTATTGTACAACAGTTTAAACTTAGAAATTTTGACTTAATTTTATTTATTCAGTGCTCAAGGTTTTTTGTCATGTGAAAACATCATGTGTATAGCAACATACTTTCCAGAAGGCACACAGTATTTCTGTTTACTTATATGTACAATATATTTTATAAAATATATAAATTTACTTCTAAATATAGCAATGAAAAGTTTTAAGTTAAATAATTGTGCTTTTTGCATAAATTTTTAGTCATAGTCTTGAAATTTCAACCTGAGTGATGATATGCAGTTTCAAACTACTCAAGAAACAAGTTTCATTTGTGTGAAACATAAAATCACTCACCATTTTACACACTTCAGTTTGACTAGTCACTAGTATGAAACCTTGCACAGTCCTTTCATATCAATTCTAGGCAAATGTCCTATGCTGTCCAGTCACTTGTCTTCTTCAGACATTATGGCAACTGGTCCGTTCTTCCCTTTGTGATATGGTAGCTCTAAGTAGAACTACTTCAGTGTTGCCTTGCTTTTCTAGTGGAATACCAAACCTCTTCATATGAACTTCTTGAACTCGGCTAATGCGAGTGTGCTTTTTCATTGCATTCCACAGTGCATCTCCTCTGTCAAGAAATCAAGCACTCACTACCATCAGAAGAAGTATATGAAAAAATATTCTGTGATACAGTTTATTTGGACTGTAGCTAGATGCAGTACAAAGCTATTTGTAAATTTCACACAAACAGGGTCTACCCCCTATACCAAGAGATTATATTGTGCAACAATGCAGGGTGAGCCACTTGACTGATTTCTTCAGCTTCGTGTCATATCCTTCTACTTCAGTCACTGGGTTTTGTCCTTTGCTAAGCAATGTCACAAATCTGTTGTCATGCCATTTTACATGAGAATTGTGTATATTTAGCATGGAATACTGTCTTTTTATCTTTTGCACTTCTACCATCTCTCTTCGTTTTAGTGATGCAGTCAAACGTACATCCCTTTAGACAGTTACATAGTACAGTACCTAGAATATGGGGACCTCTTTCTGCTAGTTTCATTTGCAGATATAAACTACAGAACCAGTTCGCAAAAAATATTTTGCATTTGTTGTACGCTGGTAATTACACTACCAAGTCTTAGTACAACATTTCTACTGGATTGTATGTCAGGAAGATGTTCATTGTGGTTGCTACTGCCAGGATACAATTCAGAGATGTACATGAAGCAATTCACATCACGTAGTACAAACGTATTTTAGCCCCTGTCTTTTCTCTCTCTCTTTTTTAATTTTTTTGTTGTACTGTTTCATTCAGTGATGCCCTTTGAACAGTGTAACCTGTCAATCAAGGATTTTTTTGAACAGATAGCCTGTTTCACTGCTTGATAATAATTCACAACATTTCATTTCCAAGGAACATATGAAAATATTGTTTTGGTTGGCACAGATGAGAAGGTAAACCAGTCAATTTTGGCATGGGCAGTTCTTTCCAGTATTTCTTCCACCTGCATGAAAGTTTAGACTCTTTATTTGACTTTGGAGCAGTCCTTTGTTCTGTGTCAACAATGACATTTTGTGTAATACACTGTTTTCATCATTTTCATCATTGTCATGTCCACAGCTCATGGTCTAGTGGCTAGCGTTGCTGCCTCTGGATCATGGGATCCCGGGTTCGATTCCTGGCTGGGTTGGGGATTTTCTCTGCCTGGGGACTAGGTGTTTGTGTTGTCCTCATCAGTAAGTAGATATATTTTGCAGGTATTTCAGTTAGTGGTGTCACATGGAATAATGTTGTGGGCTAATTTATCTTTGAGAGAGAAAGTTTTCTTTATTCTCTCCTAAAGTTTGTTGTACGTAATCCACTGCAGTTGAAAAGGAACAATGACGTACATAATTACGAGACAAAAAGAGAAAATGACATTCATTACTCCATGTTAAAGTTGTCTTTAGTGCAAGAAGGGGTGCACAATGCTGCAACAAAAGTTTTTGGCAATTTACCCAGTGATATGAAATGCATGGCAAAGAAAGTAAAATTTGAACACACACTAAAAAAGCTTTTCCTTGGCAACTCCATCTATTCCATAGAATAATTTTTATTATTATGGTGTGTAAAATGTGCTGAGTAGGCATTATTAATTCATGTCTCTGTCTTATAAAAATTCAGCATTTAGCCAAATGGTTCAAATGGCTCTGAGCTCTATGGGACTTAACTTCTGAGGTCATCAGTCCCCCAGAACTAGAACTACTTAAACCTAACTAACCTAAGGACATCACACACACCCACACCCGAGGCAGGATTTGAACCTGCGACCGTAGCGGTTGTGTGATTCCAGACTGTAGCACCTAGAACCGCTTGGCCACCCCGGCCGGCGCATTTAGCCATATTTACAAATTAATATGTGACGTGAATGTAAAATGACTTGTTCCACATCATTATGATTTATAATGCAAATGATCCATGGAACATGAAACTAACTAACTAACAAGCAAGCTTCTTCAACCACCGTCATCAGTCTAGGAAACAACTATACTTTAAGCACCAATACCAGGGGCAACTCTCTAATCTTCATAGTCACCTGCAAACACTTCTTCGCAGTCAGGGGAATCCAATTCCAAATTATCACTTTCTTTGGAAATATTCCTAATTGGTTTAGAAAATTACTCCCGAAGCATTAAGCTGGAAATAATGCTTGTTTACAATATAAAATTAATAAACGACCTTTTACTGAATCTGGCCATCTTGGGAAAAGTTATGTTCAAAGCAGCAATATCATAGTGTTGACATATAGCAACAAACCAGAAATATTGATTATTTGTCATTCAGTTCCAGAAACATGAAAACATAATTCGTTCTTTCACTAAGCAACAATTTTTACATACTTCATAAATGTAATTTTTTTAGCTGTAATCTAAGTGACAGAAATAATTCACTCTCTGCATGTGTTTACTTCTTGCAACTGGCATTCAATGAAGATTGTTGTTTTCAGCCAACAGAACACTACTAAATAACTCCACACAACCAAACTGTGTGTGTTGCCACATGGCAACACCAAGCATATACAAGTGGTTTTTTTTAATAGTATTCTTAAATTTGCAATAGAGGGCTTAGAAGACTATCAGTGAGAAGAATTAAGGATAAACAATAAAGAAGTAGTAAACTATTTTGTAAAGAAGAAGGGAGAGAAGAACAGAATAAGTAGGATGATGTCAGTTTGATGGATGCTATCAGCCAAAAAACTTTTATCAGTTGAAGAGAATACTTTACCAAATAATTGGAAGATAATAAAAAAAACTATAAGGAGTGTGTAGGAGAGGAATGAAATTCAGTCCTAGAAGATTTGCAGGAAGATGCAGAAGAGGAACCTGAGAGAGAGAGAGAGAGAGAGAGAGAGAGAGAGAGAGAGAGCATTATAGTTAATGATAACAGCTTATAAATACAAATAACATTTAAAAGGACCAATATAAATAATGATGAAATACAATTACATGCGAACCAGTGTAATTGAAGAGAGAGAGACGATGGTCGAATAAGAGTAAATTTCAAAGCCCTGAAGGAATGCTGGAAGGCAATAAAATTGTGAACTAGGAGATAAGAAGTTACATGTTGTAAATGGATGGGATACATGCAGAAAATCAGACGTAAGAAATATATTGATATAAGAAAAAAGATGTTTTTTTCACAGAAGCCAGTTTCAAACAAATTTTACGTACATTAACCACTAAGTGTGTAATGGAATGGGCAACTGACTTTTAAACTGTATCAGCTTGAATTGGCTGAGAATAGGAATCTACAGTTTATTATAGCTTACCAGTTGATGTTCGACGCGTGCCAGTGGTGGGGACCCTAGCCTGATACACATTCGCAAGTTGAGTAGGGATATGGTTGGCCCCATATCTTATCCTACACATGCAATTCAATGAAAAGTTTGTTCTGGACTGCAGACAATGGCAAACACTTTTTTCTACATTTATGGCAACAGGCCCACCACTTGAGGCAGTCCACCCGCTTGCGCTGTACAACACAAGAGGGGCATGAAGGAAGTGGTGTTCGCTGTTCCTTCTGCCAATGAAGTGTTTGTTCTTATTGGCCCAGTTGGTTTGTTTGTGCTGTGGCTACCTTATCTTTCCACAATGAGCTAGGCTCCATGCACCAGAGCTGCCTGTCAACAACAGCAACATCATTCCAAACCTCTAATTGGTGGCCTGCAGCATGAGAGACCTTGAACAACTGTGAAATATTCAAAACCTCTTCTAATATAGGGTCCTCAAGCTGAAGGGCACATTGATGCACCTACCTATCTTGGGCCGAACAGGTGATTTTGTCTCTGACTTCACCAAAAGAATCGATACCCAACTAAAAAATATGTGTTTCTTATATATTGCAGTAAAAGCCAATGAAATGAAGCAGACTCTCACACATTGACAACATCAATAGAAATGGTTTAATACACACAAAAAACACACATGAAAATGGGAATCATTTCTCGAAACATGTTGTGCTAAAAATAAAATAAAGAAAAATTGTAACTGGTAGCAGAAGATTTATTTATAAACAAACCTATTGTTTTCACAGTCTCAGGCTTTCAAAAAGCATTTATAATGGATCAAATCAGATTAAAAGTACTGGGATAGTGATATGCACATATACAGATGGCGGTATTGTCGCTCACACAAGGTGTAAAAGAACAGTGTGTTAGCGGAGCTGCCATGTGATCCATTTGAAAAGGTTTTCAATGTGATTATGGTTGCATGACGGGAATTAACAGACTTTGAATATGGGATGGTAGTTAGAGCTAGACACATGGGACATGCCATTTTGGAAATTGTTAGGGAATTCAACAGTCTGAGATCCAAAATGTCAAAAGTGCGCTGAGAATACCAAATTTCAGGCATTACCTCCCACCATGGACAATGCAGTGGCTGACAACCTTCACTTAATGACTGAGATCAGTGGCATTTGTTTAGAATTGTCAGTGCTAGCAGACAAGCAGCAATGCTTGTAATGACCACAGAGATCAATGTGGGACTATGATGAATGTATGTTAGGACATTGTGGCGAAATTTGGCATTAAGGGGCTATGGCAGCAGATGACCAACACGAATGCCACTGCTAACAGCATGACATAGCCTGCAGTGTCTCTCCTGGGCTCATGACTGTTGGGTCCTAGATGACTGGAAAACATTATGTGGTTAGATGTGTCCCAGTTTCAGTTGGTAAGAGTTGATGGTAGGGTTGAGAGTGGTGCAGACCCCATGAAGCCATGGACCCAAGTTGTCAACAAGGCACTGTGCAAGCCGGTGGAGGGTGCATAATGGTGTGGGCTGTCTTTCAATGTAATGGACTGGGTAACATACAATGAGGATAGGCTATTTACAACTTGTACAGAAAACTGATGGCAGTTATAAGAGTTGAGGAGCATGAAAGGGAAGCAATGGTTGAGAAGGGAGTGTTATTCAAACTGTTCACTGAGCAAGCAGTAAAGCAAACCAAAGAAAAATTTTGAGAAGGAATTGAAGATCAGGGAGATGAAATAAAAATCTTTGATGTTTTTCAATTACATTAATCCTGTCAGAGACAGCAAAGAACTTTGAAGAGCATCTGAATGGAATGGACAGTATCTTGAAGGGAGGGTGTAGGATGAACATCAACAAAAGCAACTGAATTAAATCAGGTGATTCTGAGGGAATTATATCAGGAAATTAGACACTAAAAGTAGTAGATGAATTTTGTTATTTGGACTGTGAAATAACTGATGATGGCCAAAGTAGAAAGGATACACACTTAAGAGCCAAGGAAGCTGGTACATCTGCATATCATCATGTAGGGCCCCTGTGAGCACTCAGAAGTGCCGCAACACGACATGGCTTGGACTTGACAAATTGTCTGAAGTAGTGCTGGAGGGAAAGGACACCATGAATCCTGCAAGGTTGTCCATAAATCTGTAACAGTACGAGGCACTGAAGATCTCTTCTGAACATCACATTGCAAGGCATCCGAGATATGCTCAATAATGTTCATGTCTGGGAAGTTTTGTGGCCAGTGGAAGTGTTTGAACTCAGAAGAGCCGGCCGCGGTGGCCGTGTGGTTCTGGCGCTGCAGTCCGGAACCGCGGGACTGCTACGGCCGCAAGTTCGAATCCTGCCTCGGGCATGGGTGTGTGTGATGTCCTTAGGTTAGTTAGGTTTAAGTAGTTCTAAGTTCTAGGGGACTTATGGCCTAAGATGTTGAGTGCTATAGTGCTCAGAGCCATTTGAACAATTTTTTTGAACTCAGAAGAGTGTTCCTGGAGCCACGTTATAGTAATTCTGGACGTGTGGGGTGTTGCATTGTCATGCTGCAATTGCCCAAGTCTGTTGGAATGCACAAAGTACATAAATGGATGCAAGTGATCAGACAGGATACTTATGTACGTTTCATCTGTCAGAGTCGTCCACTATGTGATCAAAAGCATCGGGACACCTAGCTGTAAATGACTTACAAGTTTGTGGCACTCTCCATTGGCAATGCTGCAATTCAGTATGGTGTTGGCCTACCCTTACCCTTGATGGCAGATTCCACTCTCACAGGCATACGATCAGTCAGGTGCTGGAAGGTTTCTTGCGGAATGGCAGCCCATTCTTCATGGAGTGCTGCACTGAGGAGAGGTATCAATGTCAGTCGGTGAGGCCTGGCAAGAAATTAGTGTTCCAAAACATCCCAAAGGTGTTCTGCATGATTCAGGTCTCTGCAGGCCAATCCATTACACATATATTATTGTCGTGTAACCACTCCGCCACAGGTCGTGCATTATGAAGAGATGCTCGATCGTGTTGAAATATGCAATCGCCATCCCTGAATTGTTCTTGAACAGTGGGAAGCAAGAAGGTGCTTAAAATATCAATGTAGACCTGTGCTGTGATAGTGCCATACAAAAGCAAGCCCCCTCCATGAAAAACATGACCAAGCCATAACAGCACCGCCTCCGAATTTTACTGTTGGCACTACACACACTGGCAGATGATGTTCATTGGTTATTTGCCATTCCCACACCCTGCCATCGGATCGCCACATTGTGTTCCTTGATTCGTCTCTCCACACAACATATGAGACATCAAGAAAGGGCTCATCAATTTAGTATTGAAGTGAGGTGTGTGAACGTGTGTGTGTGTGTGGGGGGGGGGGGGGGGGGGAGTAAAAATTGTAGAGAGAGCCCAAGAGATGAATACAATAGTCAAGTTCAAAAGGATATAGTTATTCAGAGATGAAGAGGCAAGTACAGAGTAGAGTAGCATGGTGAGCTGCATCAAACTAATCTTTGGACTAAAGAACAGAACAAAAATGATGGTGTAATATAAATAAAAAAAATTGAGGGTAGCAATCATTCATCAGCAGATGAGTGACGAATGGCACATAGACACACATAGAAGATTAGAAAATAATACTAGTTACAAGTGTTATCTTCCTCTAACTGAAAAAAAGGGGGAGCGCAGGTGTATGAGCGTGCGCACTCACACACACACACACACACACACACACACACACACACACACACACTCTCTCTCTCTCTCTCTCTCTCTCTCTCTCTCTCTCTCTCTCTCCCCCTCTCCCTCTCCCTCTCTTTCTCTCTTTCTTTCAAACAGGAGTCCCTTGCTGAATATAATTAATGTACAATGCAGGTCTTTTTGATTATTTGCATAAAACATAGCCAACTTAGGCGACATTGAGAAGTTAGTCACTACATGTGTAGATTTTTGAAAGAGCATTTGTGAGTTTCTCATTTTCATCTTATTAAAACAGTGTTGTATGTTCCATGAGAAAGTTTGGGCTGTGACTTCCGGAAAATATTATTTTTTGCCTAATGAATAGACACTGTAACTGGAATAGTGCACCAACCAGTCACATGTTAATAGTAGTGACTGATTTTTGCCAACGGTACATTACTTATCCCCCCCCCCCCCCCCCCCCATGAACCATGGATCTTGCCGTTGGTGGGGAGGAGATAGCCGTAACGTAGGTACAACCACAACGGAGGGGTATCTGTTGAGAGGCCAACCAAACGTGTGGTTCCTGAAGAGGGGCAGCAGCCTTTTCAGTAGTTCCAAGGGCAACAGTGTGGATGATTGACTGATCTGGCCTTGTAACAATAACCAAAACGGCCTTGCTGTGCTGGTACTGTGAACGGTTGAAAGCAAGGGGAAACTACGGCCGTAATTTTTCCCGAGGCATGCAGCTTTACTGTATGATTAAATGATGATGACGTCCTCTTGGGTAAAATATTCCGGAGGTAAAATAGTCCCCCATTTGGATTTCCGGGCAGGGACTACGCAAGAGGGTGTCGTTATCAGGAGAAAGAAAACTGGCGTTCTACAGATCGGAGCGTAGAATGTCAGATCCCTTAATCGGGCAGTTAGGCTAGGAAATTTAAAAAGGGAAATGGATAGGTTAAAGTTAGATATAGTGGGAATTAGTGAAGTTCGGTGGCAGGAGGAACAAGACTTCTGGTCAGGTGACTACAGGGCTATAAACACAAAATCAAATAGGGGTAATGCAGGAGTAGGTTTAATAATGAAGAGGAAAATAGGAATAGGGGGTAAGCTACTACAAACAGCATAGTGAACGCATTATTGTGGCCAAGGTAGATACGAAGTCCACACCTACTACAGTAGTACAAGTTTATATGCCAACTAGCTCTGAAGTTGATGAAGAAATTGAAGAAATGTACGATGAAATAGAAGAAATTATTCAGATAGTGAAGGGAGACGAATATTTAATAGTCATGGGTAACTGGAATTCAAGTGTAGGAAAAGGGAGAGAAGGAAAAGTAGTAGGTGAATATGGATTGGAGCTAAGAAATGAAAATACAGGGAGCAAAGGGCTATTTACAATTTGTACAGAAACCAGATGGCAGTTATAAGAGCCAAGGGACATGAAAGGGAAGCAGTGGTTGGGAAGGGAGTAAGACAGGGTTGTAGAAATTTGTTAACATCGAGTGTAGATTTAATAGATTTAAGTGTCAGGAAGTCTTTTCTGAAAGTATTTGTATGGAGTGTAGCCATGTATGGAAGTGAAACATGGACGATTAATAGTTTTGACAAGAAGAGAATAGAAGCTTTCAAAATGTGGTGCTACAGAAGAATGCTGAAGATTAGATGGGTAGATCACATAACTAATGAGGAGGTACTGAATAGAATTGGGGAGAAGAGAAATTTTTTGACTAGAAGAAGGGATCGGTTGGCAGGGCATGTTCTGAGGCATCAAGGGATCACCAATTTAGTAGTGGAGGGCAGCATGGAGGGTAAAAATCATAGAGGGAGACCAAGAGATGAATACACTAAGCAGGTTCAGAAAGATGTAGGTTGCAGTAGGTACTGGGAGATAAAGAAGCTTGCACAGGATAGAGTAGCATGGAGAGCTGCATCAAACCAGTCTCAGGACTAAAGACCACAACAACAACAACAACAACAACATTACTTATCATGGGTGCCAGGTGAATTAATGTTGGTGAACACTCTTCCCAGTCTCTCAACTCTGCCGACATGCAAAATAAAGCCACGTGTAGTGAAGGGTCTCCAAAGCTGGCAAATCATGGGCTGATTTTTGGCAGTAGTTACTTAGCAACTTCCAACTTGCATACAGTCTTGATCACTTGTCCCACATATTTAATGCAGACATAATTGTGCTGGTGTTATTCAGTTTTGGGAGACCTGCATTACAGAAAGCATGAACAATAATACCATAATGATGGAACTTCAGTGATGAAAATAAACATAATTAGAAACAGAGATATTATCTCACCTTCAGAGTTTTTATGTGACGATACTAGCATTTTAATTAGTTTTCATTGAATAATTCACAGATTCCAGAAATCTAGAAAAATGGTGACCAACTGCACAGTGCCATCCAAACTGGCAGTATGGCAGATAATGAAAGGGACCTGCATTTTACCTGAAGAATGTTCCCCAAAGCTGTCCCTAACTCTGCAGAGAATCTCATCACGGCAGTGAGTAGTCACAGTATCTGACCTTGAATGTGTTTCACGATATTGAAACAAGCATATACCATGAATCCTTGGTGCTAGCACTGATATTCTCTATGACTGTAATATGCACTTGTGTCACTTCCTTCATATTTTTATGGAGAAACAGCACAATATTGGTTATTAAAATTAAAATGTTACATAACACAAACAGAGGTTGCAAAAGAAAACAGGAGGGAAGCAGAAAACACTATCACTAAAAGATTTTGCTGAAGACGGGGAAAAAGTGCAGTTTCTTTGTTATGCTCTAGTTTTGTTAATGAATGTGATTTGGTAGCATCTAGTTATGAATCTTCCAAAGGGAAGAGATGGGTTACAAACTGTCAGGAACATGGAGATATAATTGTTTATAAAACTGTTAGATTGTTAAGAAATTTATCTCAGTGCCTAAGATTGTGAATCCATATTTGTAGTTTTTGTAGATTACATCACACAAATGCTGGTATGTAATCTGTCTACAGAAGTAATAGCCTATAATGCCTGTTGGATGAACAAACCACTTCCTCCCTCTGAACTGTCAGGTGCCATATGATTGCAGGCAGCAAAGAAAAAAGGCATACATGGGCAAGCCTCACAAATAAAATGATTCCCATACTGCAGCAAAACATAAAAAGAGTTTGTGTCACATGTGGATGAGCTGAAACAACTAGCACAGGGTTTATCAGTATGCTTATTTCCCCAACAGACACATGCTAAAGATGCTGATGCTCCTGTCATAAGGCATTGCAGCCTTCACTAAAAATGTGACCTATGTTGAGAGAGCAAAATTTAGAGACCTGGAAATTTGCATCTATTTTCGATGAAATTTGCATCTAATTGTTGTTTGATTGTAACTAATTAGATGCACAAATTTAAAAAGTTGTCACACTGCATGCCTGAAGATGATGTTTCATCACTTTGAAATTGACTATTAAAAATTATCGATGATTGGGCTGACTGGAATGTTTGCTTTTGCAAAAACTTCAAAACATTTTTCAAAAATTCTCTTTGCTTGTTTTTTAATGTCATTTCAGCAAATGATTGTTTCTGTTGAGAAGCAACTGTAGTTTCCTGTTGGTGAGCAGAAGGCTTCTCCGATTTAAGGTGTTCCTCAACATTATTTTTCTTTTCCTATCCTGTTCTATAATTACAAAATCTGCAGAACATTGATTTCTACCTTTCATGGACATTGACAGCCATATGATCCAGACTTGACAGTGCTATAGATAGAACGGACAAGATACTGAGCTTAGAAGTAGAACCAAAAAGCTCTATTCACATGTTAAGAGGAAGACTTCTGATGCAGTCGAAATATGTTGATAGGTTCTGTTTTCTAACTGCTATAGTGCAGAGTGCAGGCACTATAAACTGGCAGTCACCCACAAGCAGAAAGAAATTAGAGTTATCAAAGTAAGGAAAGAAAATGGTGTGCAATTCGGAACACAAAGAATTTGCTAATTGTTACCACACAATTGTTAGCTGATATTGACAGTATCACAAACAAGGTAACTCAGTGCCAACATCTGCAGGTATTTGATGCAACCATATTTCAAAGTGCCCACTGCCAAAAACTGCCAAAAACTGCCATGTTCAGGTGTCCACATTATAACAACTATTGAACTTTGCCTAGCAGACAAACATGTACATTTCTTGTACAGGTCATTCAAACACTCACGACAGGTGTGCCACCAGAGCATCATGTGTGCTGAAACATTGTTACATTCATGCAATTTTTATTTTGCAGACATGTTCTTATGCACATTCAAATTGGACTGCAAAAAATGATGTATAGTTCTGGTAACCAAAAATTAGTTATGTTTTCAATATCTGTATGCAGAAAATAAAGATCTTTCAGACTATCTCTAATAAAATAGTTCATATGGATGCAATTTGCTATGAAGCAGCATTTATTAAGTAAATGTGTGATTCTGCATTTTGAGTTAGAAGTCGCAACTGTAGTCACACTTATCACAAATGTTAATTTTTCAGGTCTCTAGCTGGAGGTGCAGTAGTCACATTTGTTAATGAAATATACACGTCACCTCTTCCCTTCACTACAGACTTGCAAATGATCCCACACAGACACCCAGTGCACAGGTCCCATATCTGTTTATTGTGCAGGGCTACCTGAATGGATAACATTCTGTTGGGCTCGGTTACCATTGTTTGGTCTGAGAAAATCACATGAAGAATATTTCTGGTGACACTGTCTCTGGCAGGCTGCTTGAATTTGCACATTCAATGACCTGATTGGTTAACTTCAATGCTAAATAACTCTGAAATGGGGCAGTGGATCAAATTTTTTCTCAACAGTTATTTCTCATCACAACCTCCCCTGCAACACCCTTATAAGCTTTTCAGACTGTATGTGACCAGGGTGTCCCTTTCAAATTCCCACATTTCAAAGGCCTCTGGATAAGAAACTACAGTATATATGATAATGAAGTTGCACCATATGCTCAATCATCTCAGAGAATCTACGAGGGCTATCCACAAAGTACATTACGTTTTGGAATTAAAAATAAATAAAGTATTGGAATTTTTTTATTATATACAGATGAAAGCCACACTTAAATACTACTTTTCTACATAGTTGCCATTTAAGTTAAGGTACTTTTCGTAGCCATGGATGAGCTTGGAAATTCCTTCCTCGTAAAATTCGGCCACCTGCGCCTTCAACCATGTGGTTACCTCTTCTTGAAGCTGTGCGTCATCATCAAAACGCTGCATAGCCAACCACTTCTTCATTGCTGGGAATAAGTGGAAGTCGCTCGGTGCCAGGTCGGGACTGTACGGCGGATAAGGAAACAACTCCCACTTAAAAGATTCAAGAACTTCGTGAGTGGCATTTGCCGTGTAGGCTCGGGCGTTGTCGTGAATCAGCAAGATCTTTGAGCCCAGCTTTCCCCTGCGCTTGTTTTGTATTGCTCTTCTGAGGTTGTGCAGAGTTTGGCAATACCTTTAAGAGTTTATTGTAGTGCCTTTTTCCAGGAAATCCACAAAAATCGCACCTTTTCTGTCCCAAAAGAAGAGGTAACCACGTGGTTGAAGGCGCAGGCGGACCAATTTTACTACAAAGGAATTTCCAAGCTCGTCCATCGCTACGATAAGTGCCTTAATTTAAATGGCAACTATGTAGAAAAGTAGTATTTAAGTGTGGCTTTCATCTGTATATAATAAAAAAAATTCCAATGCTTTATTTATTTTTAATTCCAAAACGTAATGTACTTTGTGGATAGCCCTCGTATTTAATAATCGTTAGTACCCCTCTACATATGAACCATTTGTAGTGCGAAGAATATTGAGTCCGTATTCAATGTCTTGCCATGTTCTTCATAACGTGCCCTCTGTTACATGAAATTGCATCAGTGATACGCTATCTTAACGTAGGAATATCACCCACTTTAGTAACATTTATGTGGTCCTTCACAAATTCCCACAAGAAGAAATCCAGTAGGGTAATGTCAAGAGAATATGGTGGCCAGGCAATGGATCCTCCATATCTGATCCAGCAACTGGGAAATATTGTATCCAGGAATTTGCAAACAACCGTTGACCAATGCGGCAGATCTCGATTTTGTTGAAAACTGTTGAAAGATGATGATGGGTTGCAAATCTTGTATCTGAGGATATTCAAACGGTTCCAACACATTCAAATACATTGACCCATTTACTGTGTTTTCTGAAAAGAATGCTCCAGTAATCTTGTCTTGCATTAGCTCACACCAGACATTCAGTTTAGGGCTATTACGAACATGTTCAGTGATAGTATGATGATGTTTTGAGCCCCAAATCTGAACATTATGCCACATAACCATTCTTGATACGTGAAAGTTTGCCTTGTCTGAGAATAAATGTCATCCCAGGCAGCTGACATTCGTGTCAATATGCCGCAGCATATCCATAGCAAGTTTTTGTCGGCATGGTTCATCGTTCAGCATCAGATATTCCAGAATTTGCACTTTGTAATCTTACAAAGAAAGATGATGGTGTACTACTTGTAGCAGTGTTGCTTGGGGTACATTAAGTTACCTAGATTTCTACCGAATTGACTTACATTGGCTTCTGAGTAATGTCTGTCTGATGTCCTTCACTGTCTCTTCCAAAACACTATGATGTGCACTGTCAGAATGTTTCAGAACGCTTCCAGTTGACAGAAACTTATGATACCATTTCTTGTTTTCACATCATCTGAATCACATACATACAACGTACAGTAATTTCTTTGCTCAGTACTCAGCAATTTTGTTTGTGCAAACAACACTACTTGTGTGCACTGCTGTGGAGTCACTATTTTCAGTTCATGCCATCATTCTGCACACTGGTGACAGTAGTTGGCATGTATGCCACAGGAA